>NW_010960188.1:1321492-1343134 GCF_000463585.1 Tarenaya hassleriana
AGAGAGAGAGAGAGAGAGAGAGAGAGAGAGAGAGAGAGAGCATGTTCAGTGTTCAAACCCCACATTGAAAAATGAAACACAAAGGGTTGAGCTTTCTTCGGATGCACTAAAAATAATCCGTGATTAATAAAAAATATATATATCTTATACTTCGTTCAGCCCATAACAAAAGAACACGTTTCCAAATATGAGGGCGAGTACCAATCACGTACTTGCGAATCGCGTGGGGAGCCTTCTGACGCGTTGGATTTTGTAAATAGTTCTTCTAGTCATGACTAGAGGGAGCTTATTACAGATTGTTGCCACGTGTATAACTTTATATAAAAAGAAGTTATTTTGGAATAGTTTCTATGTCGTATTTTCCTTTATTTGCTATATATATATATATATATAAACTGATAATAACAATGAAAATCAATACTAAAAGGATAAACATCAACAAAATTATAATTAAAACACATTTCTTTAAAAAGAATTACTTTTAAATGGGTTTCCTTTAATTTATATAAATGAAATGCTAAATACTAGACAACTCTCTTAATCGTCCAAGAAAAGAATATACCAGTTTCGTGGTATTCAATTGTATCGAGTAATAATATTAAAATATTTAATTATAATAATTTAAAAGGATCACAACCTTCTAAAAAGATCATAAAGAAGACTTTGCGATATTCGAGAATAAAATTTTTTATAAAAAAAAAAGAAGCCACAGTCGTAACGACATCTGTGTAATTGCTTTGGGAAGCTCATCTTCCTTCACATGTTTCTGATCTATCCTCGTATTTCCTATTAATGGATGTTCAGTTAACCTAATCAGCCTGGTTTTGTTCGCTTACGTGTTCAGTTTCTATTGGATATCACATACACACACACACATATATATATATATATATGTGTGTGTGTGTGTATGTAGCACGTTATATGGTACGGCTGTATTTATACATATATGTGCATATACGTGCTACCTACCATTACATCGATTTAATTAATTAATGTTTTTGTTTATTCGGAATAAGATCTGAAAATTTCATTGGTTGATCATCATTCATAAGCTATTCTTTTATTCGTACGAAATAATAAAGAGAATATTATCTTGCGCTATAAATAATTAGTTTCCGGTCAATTAGCGATTAAATGATTAAAAATAAATCCTAAATACAAACTTGGAATCCAGGCTGTTTTTAATGTAAACATATATATATATATATATATATATATATATATATATTCTCATTAAAAAAACATATATATTTTGATCTTATCAAGAGGTACATAGAGTTTGAATTGGCCAAAATTCTAACAAATATGAACATAAAAAAACACAAGAATTTCTTTGTGACTTCATAAATCAAATCAATATTTAATTCTCGAAGAAATTAATCTCACCTTATATTATTATTGTGAAATCACCACGATTTATATGCAACAGAGATGACATTATATATTGCTTCTTGAAACAGGATGAAATTCATGACTGTGAAGTTTGAAACATGCATTTTTATCAAAAAGGTGACAAACAAAACTATGTAAATATTTCATTCAATTAACTTTTAAAAAAAACTATATTGGATATAAATTATAAATTTTTGCATAGCTTTTTTGCACCGAACATTTCTCACTTCGTTTTATAAAATTCGGACAATATTATTTCCTTTTCCCTGAAATTCGCCACGCCATGACAGTATTTTATTAAAAACGGGAATCATATATATACACAAATACATGTGAGTGTGTACTATAAGTTTTTTTAAGTACGACATTGCTAGTTTTTTTTTGTTATTTTTTAAGTTTCATGTCCAATCTTAAGGTTACCATAAATGGAATTTTCCATTTGAAGGGCAAGGCAATGCACCCAACTGTCTCCCACCACCTTCAGAAGGAAAAAAATATGATGGATCATATGATTTTAAGGTTGATTTTTTTAGCCAACAGGAAATAAAAGTTCATTAAAAGAACAATATATATATATATATATATATATATAAAGCCCAGATCTGAATTCCCCACTTTATGCTTGTCAAATTACAGGAATCCCTCTCGTGGCGTTATTTTTGTACTGCTGAGTTTTTTCTTATAGAAAATGTGAATAATTTTTGTCCATTTCGATAAGTTTGGTCAGTTCTTTCAATGAGCGTATAAACACAGCATCAGATTTTTCGCGTTAATATGATCTTCTATAATAGAAAAAGAGACGGAGAATCATTGGATTTTTCATTATTCAACATGTAACATTACAATATTTATAGCAGAAACAAAATCATAAAATATCTTATTTAATAAATATAAATATCTAAAATATAGAAATAAAATCAAATCTAAATATTACGTAATCTTCTCAAATCTTGATAAAAAAATGTTTCATTGGAACTTGAAAAGTGAGTCATCGCATCGTTATTACAACTTTAAAGAACTTTAAACTCTAAGGATGGAATTTCAATCAAACTCAGTTATTTTTTTTTATATTGTATCTGCAGTTCAACGGCATAATTATCATTATACATTTTGTTTTTAATATTCAACAAGCTTATGATATAAGTACTTTTTATCTTTCAAAATATATAAGGACGACCTTCCGCCCACTTATTTTTTGCGAGTATGGAGTTAATCTTTAATCATATAATTATTTATACTATTTTCTTTATGCAGTGGAATCAAACAATATATAATTCAACAGTCTGTATCAATCTGATACGGGTTGTACAAATTATATCACACCAACAGACGACATACCAGAATAGAGACAGAACATCAAACTCATTTTGCCCACAAAAGACATGTACGTGTAAGGCAAGTGTATATGCATGTATGTATACAATTACGCTACGGGAGATGTCCAGATGCAGACATATGCCCGAGCTCGAACCGGTTCTCAAATCCAGAAGGATTTAAATAACGATCTATCCAAAAGCTTATCATCGTTCTAATGAAATCTTCACTACCAAACAAGATAAACAGCGAAAGCTTTCTTATTTAGCAACCATACCAACTGGAAACAAAAGATAAAATGGAGTATCCACCCAATTCACAAGTCTTCCAATGCAAAAATCCATACAAAGACTTGCCACTGGGAATTGGGTTATTAACGAAAACACACGGACGAATCCACGGGCTGGATGAAACAGAGTTTATAAAATTAGGCACCGAGCACGGCACCAGAATTCTTCCTGCACTCAGACAGCATGTCCATGTAGAACTGGCACCTGCTGATCTCGCTCCCATAGCTGCTAATGCACTGCCATTCAGAGTATATATAATCCCCGTTAGCCACTCATCGGATTCTTGAATGGACAAGCCCATACACAGTTATACACATTTGCGGCTACGATACATGATTCCCAAGGTCAGTACTACAATTACATCCTAGGCTGTACATTGTTTATCTGCCACCATCCACTAACCCCCAGAGTGTATAAACACGCCTCATGATATAGAAGACATAGGTATAACTGACTAGCATATCCGGCATAATTTAAGACCCAACACTAATAAATCGTACTTCAACCAACCACCTAAGCAGATTACATGACTCTAGTCAATGTTTATCTATGTGCCTATAAGTCTTAACCTAGACAAAACAAGAATAAAATCTAAATGTACGGGAAAACTTGTCGAATCATATGCACAATGATCAGGACGGAAAAGGAGAGGGAAAAGATTGACAAGAGATTAGCATACATCTTGGAAAGCCTTTGCGGAATTATCACATGCACCAGATCCCATGGCGTTTCCCACAGGGGCTGCAGCCGAGGCAGCACTGGTAACCTCAGAAACCACAGTTTCATGCTGAATGGTTCGTGGGCCCATCACAGCATCCACAGCCCTGTGCGCAACCGCGCTTCCAGTACCAAAAGCCATACCTAGTTCCAATAAACAACAGTTGAGCCCGACGAATCAAATTCAACTAGACGAATTGAAAGCTCGAATAGCCAAAACAAGACGACTTTTAAGTTAAGAACATACCCTGAGCTATAGTTGAACCAATGCCGGAGAACATAGATCCACCGCCACTAGCCTGGGCAGGAGCTGGAGGAGGGGCATGGTGAACTGCAACACAAAATGAGATCAATGTTACCGAACATGAAGCCGTAAGAAACTAAAACAATGAATCAGAGTTTGAAGAAGTTTGGCATCAAATGGAAATGCGTAGACTAGAGGGGACTAACCAGGCTGAGGAGGTGGGCTGCGTGCAGCTGCTGGGCGAGCACGAGGAGCAGATCTTCCTGCAAAAGATAACCATAAAATTACGGCCGATAAAAGAAAAAAAGTCCATATCTGATTTGGTGTTTCCAGAAACCAAAATCCGAACCATATCGGACATGCCAAACGACTAGCAACTCTAACCAAAAAACACAGACAGATACCACATCGCCTGAACAATGATTTCCCGAAACATAGAGAAATCAATTAAAAACAAATCCTTCCACGCTAAACGATTTCAACGAGTCCGACATCGAAAGCTAATAGTACAAATGATCTCAGTTCAATTTCATCAGTATCGAAGACACGCACACGTCTTTATCAATCCATAAAACGAGGAAACAGAAAGGAATCGAAACAGATCCAGCCAACAAATCGAAGACTACATAAACCCTAGACCAGATGCGCACACAAAGGCAATCCCCAAAAATACGATCTCGCCATTAACACGAAACCCTAGGAACGCCCAGATCTGAGACCGGAAATGTAATCTTACCTCCGGCGCTTCGGCGAGGCATTTTCTCAGAGACGGCGTTGAAATGAAAAGATGGGCTACGCGGCGAATACGTGAACTTTTTCGTGACCAGAAACCTGGGGATGGATTATTTATCTCCAACCACATGGACACGTGTCAAAGTTTTATTGGATTTAGACGAAGTCTCTAGAACACTGACATCGAAGCACTGGATTATTTCCCTGCCCAACTTGCCCATCACGCTTTTTATGCCCTTAACCTAATCTAAACCTGAGGCTTATAAATTTGGGCTTCAACGGCCCATCAAATGTAATTATACCGCGATTTTTTTAATCAAGCTAATTAAATAGATATATTTTTCAAGTTGAATTAATTTAACTGAGTTTGATTTAAATCCATATCAAATAAAAAAATTGAAAAACAAAATAATTGATTTAAAAAAAACGAACTCAGACGAAATTTAAACAAAATATAAAAAAAAATCATATAAAAATAAGTTTCGCAAAAAAAAAAAAAAAAAAAAAACAACCGTTTTGAATATTGAAAAAAAATTTCAAAAAAAAAAAAAAAAAAAAAAAACCGTACCGGAACGAACGGTAAAAGCTATCAATTTCGCAAATGTTTGCCAACAAAATGAATTGTGTGGAATTACAAAATACAATACCCATATATATATATATTTTCTTGCATAGATTCACTTTATTTAATGAATTATTTTCAATTTTTTTGGTGTGTAATCCTTGTAAATACATGGTCTCGAAGACACTTACCAACAAGAATTATAAGTTAACCAAGCCGACCAGAATCGAATGTGTGAAGATAAACTAAAGTTTAATAAACTCATGGAGTGGTGGTGGCTACAACTTACAAGATCATAACATTTTTGGAAGACATAACACATGCATGGCTTGGAATCAACATCGACATCGCATTACTCCCAAATTTATTTAGAGTTTGAAAAAAAAAAAAAGAGATGCGCATATCCACGAGGGTTTAAGCTGATGGAGAAGCTCATTCATTAGCATTCCTTTTGTGAATGTATAATACCTCCTCTGTCTAATGAAGATATTCCTCCATCTTTTATAAATGTAATATTTACAGAAACATGGCGGTCAGGTCATTTCGTGTTACCGCTTAGATTCAAGTGTTGTTTATTTCGATTTTATAAAAAGCTATAATCATCCTGATTTCGGTTTTATTGCTTAGATTACTCTGTTTTTTTTTTTTTTTTATCAGATTCAATGTTACCTGTTATTCAGTTGGGTTTGGTTTAATTATTCGGTTATTAACCAAAATTTACCATTTTATCGTAAAGTGAAAGTTAAAACATACAACCCTTAACCACCATGTGTTTATATAAGAGAACTCGAATTGTGTAAATGGCATTCGGCTTACTTGACCCTGGATTATATGTTACTAATTTCACCTATAATTCGAAACTTAGGGGTATAAAGTTTATCATCAATGGATCTCATCACCATTCAACCGTTGTGTGTGTACCATTACCAGAGATTGTATAAAAGGGTTGCATTTGTTAAGGAATTTCAATGTGCGTATGTGAACTGCAAACACATAGAAATGTGATAAAAACAAGAGAGCATCAGAAAAGACATAAAACCAGTGTTCATTCCAGGGATTTAAGAAGGAAAAAAAAACAAAACGTATGGTACAGAGACAAATAACCAAAATCCCACATCGGAATGGCGTGGGATTGGCTGACACAAACCGGAGAAAGAGAGAGATGAAACGTGAAACGGATAATGAGAGCTACCAAGTAAGACTATTGTGAGGTGAAGAGTGAAAACAAGAGGAGGGGGTTTGGTTGATCCCTAAGTTAAAGGGGGAGTAAGTGTTTTCTTGATTCACCGGTGAGGATGAAGGCATGGAGGAGGTTCTGAGCAGCCTGGGTTTGATGAGGTGTCCCAGACATGACAATGATCCTCTCACTTTCACTTGTTCCTATATGTTGTTGAGGTTCATGTACTATCACTCTCGCCCCCGATATCTGGTTTCACACAACACCACCTTCATTAATCTACCTTTTTTCTTTTTCCTTTTACAAGAGTAAGATTTTGTTGATTCCATCTCACTTTTAGTGTAAGATAGGAAGAAAGTTTGTTTTTTATATAATATATATTTGTGAAAAAAGAGCAGGAAAACAAGAAAACCAAGTTCCAACACTTTGAAAGGGAAAAAGAGGGACTATGATGATTGTTTTAATTAACAAAAAAAAAGGTATAAAATCTTCAAAAAAGCATGGAGTTTTCAACAGATTGTATTGCAGTAAAAACACAAGTACTTCAAAGAACATTTTGAAGAAAATTTCCCTGCAATTTCTAAAACTGTTCAGTTTTCTGGAGTTTTTGGGGGGGGGGGGGATGAAGGACTTTGATGAAATTCTTGTAGGAAGAATCTTTATGACATCTAACTGTTCAGTTTCTGAAGTTAAGTTTCAGTGCAGAAGAGGGAGGGGGTCACATTGGTTGAGGTGTATGTTAAATGTATGATGGGTGTCTTTTCCTTCTAGGTGTTCACTTCAGTTTTCTTGCCTAATTTCTTCTGTTGATAGCATAATAATTGATGTTTGGGTTTTGTTTCAGTGAACTACAGGAAGTGGTGGCAACTAAAAACCTATGTCACTTGTGTCCAGCAACTATAGTATACCAACCTAATAATCAGCAGGATTATATAAAGCAACCAGAGAAAGAATAAAAGAAAATCATATATGAAACACGACTTACCTGTCTCAGTTGCTCCAGATTTTGGCCACCCTCTCCGTACACAAATTTCATAGCGGTCTCTGGAACCCTAATTTCCACAGTTGTGTTTGTTACAACGGCAGATTTGCTTCCACTGCCAAAGACCGAGCCAACATGTCACTGTTTCTGGCAAAAGGACAACCAATTCTATGGTATTCTTGCATAGCTTATCTATACTTACCCGCTGAGTACAAAGCCGGCTCTGTTAGAAGATAATCCTCCACTGGCATCAGACAAGCCTCTCGGAGCTGTAACCGGCTGCAGACAGAGAAACCAAACACAAGATCGAAAGGGTAAACATAAAAGCATTGACCATGTCTGTATTAGATTTGCATACTTCATCCTTTACACCTCTAAGCATGAACATATATGTCATAACATGAGAATGAGAAAAGACAAGAGAGAGGGATACCTGTGATGCCCATGAATGAGAGGGCGTTTGATCCATATGATGGGGGCCATCCTGTGATGCCCATGAATGAGAGGGCGTTTGATCTATATAATGGGGGCCATTTATGTGATCCATAGTGGACTGTCGCCCAAACTTTGGAGAATAACCTGCTGATGGGTGAAACCCATCGGGAAAGGGATCATTCGGTCTTATGTATGGGTCTGTACCAATAGTTTTGGAGTAGTTAACTGGTGGATGAGATCTGCTTAGACGGGAGTCATCATATCTGCCATATAGACTTGTAGACATGGTGAGGGAGTGACTAAATGATGGATGAGACCCCATCAGAACAGGATCGTCTGATTTCCCACGAGAATTCCTCTCGGTTATTATGGATACATTGCCCTCGGTTGCAGAATTTTTCATAGAGTTGGAGAAAAGATTGTCACGAAGTCTGCTTGTAACGTGGTAAACCGCATCTTTCACATTTGGAAACTCTCCTGAAACCTTTTGGTCAGCAAAGAAAACATTTAATACAGACCGCCATGCCAACAAAAAAAACTTAAAAAGTATAAAAGAATTGCACTGACGAGCATCCTTGAGACTTGAGAGTGCAAAAGCTGAAGAATTATGTTAAACCACCAAATAAATTTACAGCAAGAACTTAATCCTTTGCTTATAACATTAATCTACATCACAGCGTGAAAGCTTCGTACAATTCATTTAAGTGTTTCTCTTCTGTGAATATCGATTACCCGATACAGAAAATGTATGAAAAATGCAGTAGACTATTGGAGACCAACTCAGAGCTCATATCTCGCATTTTTTAATGAAAAAAAACAAAGCTCTACCAGTCACCAAGCTAGTTATATTTGAAAAACTACATGAAAAGCTGGAAAGATGGCATAAAAAGTTAAGACAATCATTAAGTACCTGGACAACTTGATCACCCTCCGTGACACATTTTGGATTCTGCTCAACCTTCAACACTTGTATCACAGTCCCAGTTTTTTTCCGCATCTCCGAAACTATAGAGCCTCCTTTTCCCAATAAACAACCAATGTAATCCGTTGGGACCACAAGCCGTGCAGTGATAGATGACGTTGAGCCATTGTCCAGGCCTTTCCGGGAAGCGAGATCGAATAATCTAGACAAAACAAGGATGATAGCTTTCTGGGCTGGCGAGTTTTGATCTTCAGGGTTCTACTCGATGAACAAAAAACAAATATAGAACAAGACGAGTCACGAATTAGAACAAGTTTACAAAAGCAGACATGAAAACAAGAATGGGCTGAAAGAAGACCAACCTCAGATGCAGTAACCGCAATTAGACGTTCATCACAGTCAGGAAGTGTATTTCCCACATTTATGGAGGCACCTGTCTCGATATGAATAATCCTGACAATGTTACCCCCTTTCCCAATAACACCACCAGCATTGTCGGTAGAGCAAAGGATCTTAAAGACCACTTCTTGGTGTCTTACTTTCGTTTCTGGGGGAGGCGTCTTAGCGAAAGTAGAGTGAGAGGCAATACTACTACGGGGCGGCGGCGTATCTAGAACTGAATTACGGTGGGAAAGATAAACTGCACTTAGCTGAGGATGACTTTCTAGTGGCATTGCCTCAACACGTCGTAGTAAAGCATCTCGTGGGAATGACTCGAGAGGAGGCCTAGCCAAGGCATCATGTCGAACCAGCTCAACGGGTCTCTGCAATGCATCATGAGGATCTACCTCCCTAGGCATGCTAAAATAATCTCCAGAAACTATATTGGTAGGTCTGTATAATGTATCTCTAGGAAACAAATTGATGGGTCTATGCAATGCATCCCGAGGGATCACCTCGATAGGCCGGAGCAGAGTACCCTGAGACAACATATTGACTGTTCCCAGCCTAAAATCTTGAGAAGTAACTTCAACGGGCCTTGGAAGAGCCTCCCGGACAATTGAATCCGCAGGTCTATGCAAAGTCTCCTGGAAAATGCTATCGATAGATCTGTTTCCGGCTGTTCTTGTCCTATTAATCGGCTGACAGTCTTGAAGGCAGCAAGAGACAGACAGAAGAGCTTTCTTTACAGCCAATACAGTTCCTTCAATCTGCATAAAGTCAATACATTCACTCAGTAGGAGAAAAGCGCTGAAGCACCCAAATCGATTCGATATATTCTAATTCCAACCTAACATTCAAAATTCAGAAAGTGCATCACTTCAGATGAGAAACTACAACACTGAAGCACCAAACGGATTCGACAAATTCGTACCTCGACCATCTCCTCATTAGGGTCAGCACAGGCAGGCAGATTCTCCGTCCACACCGAAACCTTGCACCCAGTTTCCTTCCTTATTTTCTCGACCGTTTTCCCACCCTTACCAATCACAGCACTGGCATGACTCGCCTCCGCTAACAACCGGCAAGAGACCGTACCACTCCCTACTTCGCCGAAGACGAGAACCTCGAAAACCCTAATCAACGCCTCCTGTGCTTTTGAAACCTCAGCGTCTGTCTCTTCTCCAACCCCCAATTTTACCCTCGATTTCGAACCCACTTGGGCGATTACCGTGATGACCCGATAGGGGCACTCGTTCGGAGCTTCCTCGACCCGTATCTTAGATCCGGTCGATTGCTGAAGCTGCTTGATCACACTCCCAGACTTTCCGATCACAGACCCAACCTGAGACACGGGACACAGCATACGGAACACGGCGTGTCCCGTCGGAACAGACAAAGGCGAGCGCTGATGCGTCTTTACCCTCTTGGCGGATCCGAGTGCTGAACCCAGGTCAGGATCTCCGTGCCTCTTCCCTGTCGGAGAGAGAAAGCCGATTTGCTCCATCGATCTCTCTCGCTTTGTCCCCCCAACTGTTACGGCAGTCCTATCGAGGAAGGGAGAAGCCGTAAAACTTTTCTCACGGAAGTCTTGTAGCCGCTAACTTGCGCTGAGGTTGTTTAATCGTAACGCATGCAAATAGCTAAAGTGCGCACCCTAATAAGAGGTGCGACGTCGTTTTATACATGTCTCACAGGGCATCCACAAATAAGGTAACCAAACATTTTGAAAGATAACAGATATAGAAAATATCCCGAAATAATAATATATATTTTTTGGTAAAAGGAATAATAATATATTTGCATAAGCTGAAAATTATTATCTCAGAATCGAAACCTCTCACTCGCATTCATAATTTTTTATTAATTTGTTCTATCATCCAGAACAACAACAAAAATAAAGGGAAAAAAAAGTGTTTTCGGCCTCATTGGAGGGATGGGAAATTATCAGGTGCGGTAGTCTCTCGTGGACTCTTGTCAATGACCGGATGAGATTCTGGCCGTTCGATCGACAGACTCAGATGAGAAACAGCGGTTCTGTTCTTTGGAAACTCTCTCTGCGGCTCCCTTTCTGCTGATGAAAAAAACACTGAGATTATTCTTCGGCAGCAGCACTTGCAGCGCTCAAGTCCACTGACAGATCAAGTGTCTGAAAAAAAAAACGAGAAATAGGTTACTTGCGAGACAAGAAACACAGGTTTTTGTTAATGACCGAAGAAACCATTTTCAGGGTATTAGATTCGTTACCTTGCCAGTGATCTTAGTGTACATCTGAAGTACGTCCATAACTGTACTCTCAAAATGTGTCGATGCATCATACGTCTGTGACAAAGACACCAACGCAACAAAAACCCCGGAGTTAGATTGGCTTGTAATAAGATCTTAATGTCTCCTGGATTGGTTTCTCCCCCAAGAATGAATGTAATCTTACAGCAGAGATGAAGCAATGATCTTTCTCAGGATCGTTGCTCGGTAAATACGTGTCATAAGAATCATAGAATATCTCGTCGACTGGCCCAAGCAAGTCGACTCCAGGCTTCAGCTCTGCCTCGGGATCGTCAGTCTCAGCTTCTGCCGAGACAAACGCTATGTATTTGCCCTTTGGCGCTACGTTATGAGCGTATGAACAGCAAAAGAGGTACCTGCAGTATCCAACACACACATACACAATTCAAGAACTTTAAAACCATTACATGTTTTCAAATAAATCGTCTGATCATTGAGAACTGGAGTTCTTACATGTCTGATTTCCGACCAAGTTGCTTCTGGGGCAGAATGATTTGAACAGAGTGAGCGTCACTGGTGTCTGGAATTGGATGGCTCATTATACCTATGGCTCCAGCCACTTTTCCGCCTTTCTGGACCTGAATGACTCACAGACAAGAACAGTGGTTTCATAACTAGACAATGTCAATCAAACTCCATAAGCCGATAACTATGTAACAGTTATCGGATACCTTGTCAGGCAAGTAAGAAGGATCGCAGACAACTTTCTTGCATTTGGCAGTTTCTCCTGAAGACGTGACACCAACAGCTTTGCCATCACTGTCAAACTCTACCTGCCATTAAACACATTACATAAAAGAAGAACTGGACCGGGCGGGAGCCACTTTTCCGCCTTTCTGGACCTGAATGACTCACAGACAAGAACAGTGGTTTCATAACTAGACAATGTCAATCAAACTCCATAAGCCGATAACTATGTAACAGTTATCGGATACCTTGTCAGGCAAGTAAGAAGGATCGCAGACAACTTTCTTGCATTTGGCAGTTTCTCCTGAAGACGTGACACCAACAGCTTTGCCATCACTGTCAAACTCTACCTGCCATTAAACACATTACATAAAAGAAGAACTGGACCGAGACAAGGAGAAGCTCTATCAGTGTTTTCCTTTTGTTTTAATACCTTGCACTCGGGCTTGTTGAGCATGTAAGTCCCACCATACACAGCACTCAAACGCGCAAAAGCCTGAAAGAGGAAAAAGACAACGTAAAACGGGCACTGAGACGTGATCGAGGAGAAATGCAGAAAGAGGAGATGGGAGTGGAAAGAACCTGTGGTAACTCTCCGAGACCATACAGAGGGTAGATGTAAGGAGATCCTCCATGAAACCGTGCCAAAGACTCCGCATAGAGCTTTCACGACAAAAGATTGCAGAAAAGTTAAGGGATTTGCATTTCTCACAAGAAACAAAATCTTGATAGTTAGGTCAGGTACTGATCCAGATGAGCACTTGGTGAATAGATTTCAGGGTTTAATAATGACTGTAATATCATTTTCTGATTGATGATCCACCTTAATTTTCTTGACAAAATCAATAGCAGGTTGATCCAGGTAGTCGTCATCATTGTGAAGAGCCAAGGCATGGCCAATGAAATCAATTGTATCATCTTCCAGCCCGTATTTCCTGTCAAACCAGAAAGTAAGAAAAGTATGGTGAACGTATGCTTCCCTTTCTGGATCCGGTAAATAGAAAGAAGGCATAATTCGGATGCTAACAGTAAAACAAATGAGATCAAGATGAATGGTATCTAGTAGATATCTTCTATATGGATGGTTCTATCAAAACCACCAAGAACAACATCCAACATAAACCATGGGAATATACCACATTTGTCAACTAGGTTTTGTGTAGTTAGTTCTTAGATCATTACATACAAGAGCTTCACCAATTCATTACAGGGTCAGTACAAAACTGAGGATAGATGCTTCTCAAAAACTAGAATTTGAGTTATTAAAATGTAAGTGTAGCGAGTGAGATGAAAACGTACGAGATGATCTCTCTGGCTGTAACTTTGTTGAGGTCCAAACCTTCATGGGACTTGGGATCTTTCTCATCATAGTCCTGCACATATATAAAGAACTTTCTTGCCCGTCGCTTCTCAAACAGACCCATCAATGTCGATTTCAGGGCTTCAACATCAGTAGCTGGGACCTTGTAGATCTGTGAGTTTCATAGCAATGAACTCTCAAATAGAGAAAATAACAAACAAAATGAATCATCTTTCCAAAAAGAGTTACACCCACATCATTCATACCTTCCCTTTCTTGTACACAAAGCTGCCATCTACAGCTTTGAAGTTAAGATACTTTGTGACATCAGTGTGGATGAGGGTTTGAACAAGAAGACCATTGGCCATGATAAACTGCAGAATAATCACTCACCCTCTTAAGACAAGATCTAAGGCATTAAACGTTGTCAAACGAATCAAAACAATGATCTACACCCAAGAAAAGATAACAGTTACAAACATCTAAAGAACAAAACTGTTTATCATTCATACCTTAGGTGTCATATCGACATTGTATTCTCTGCTTGACCCAAGATTGTCTGGAGGAGCATCATCTCCCCGGAAACGCTTCCATAGCTAACAAAGACAGAACATATAGATTTTAAACCATGAAGACATCCGATTTTCATACTTTTGCGAATGCGGGACTCGGTCTCAGAAGATGATCAAACCTGGGTGAGATTGAGAGAAGTCGATTCTCCTCCATAGTAGTCGTTTCTGTCCATATGCAGCACCTGTTTCAAACAAAGCAGATACACAAAGAAGAACAATTGACAAGTTCTGGTAAGGACCATCAAGATTTGATCAACGAATGAAGACACTAAAACGCAGGATCTCATCCATTACAGTGAACGAGGACACTAAAACGTGAAAATATGTCCAGAAACCACAACGATTCGCGATACGACGAAGCAGATGAAAGAGAGAAAAGTAAATTCTTGGGGCATATGAACGAAAGCCCATCTGAATCGAAATTAATCGATGCAAAGTTCAGAAATTTTCACGTTACACAATGAATCATCGCCATGGAAATGAGTGAAAAAAATCTCACCTTGAGGCCATCGACGGAGAGGAGGCCACTGAGAATACATTCCTTGAGACCCGTACCAAGAACGATCACATCGTATTCTTCATCCATGGTGGGGAAAGACCAAAATCCAAAACACCAAATTCGATCCAAAGATCCTTCTTTTCTGTTTGTTTCTTCTCTTGAGAAAGAAAGAAAGAACAGAGAATGAATGAAAGAGAAATAACGCTGGGTGTGTTAATGGCGTGTGTGGTGGCTATGGAGGCAGCTTCTTCAGGAGCGACCGCTACTAACGCCATGCGAGGAGAAATTTCCGCTTCTCCCATGATGAAAGAGTCGTTTTTTTCTCATTCGGAATTTGCCGATTTATTCGATCACACGATGATGTCGGATTACGAAACCAAGATTTGCTGTACCAAATCGGAAATATCGGTTCGGTTCGGTCCGGTACAGAATCGTATTTTATTTAATTTTATCGACGTCCCAGCGGAGAGAGGCGATATGATGAGACGATCAGGACCGACTACGGAGAGAAGAATATTCAGTAAAATGACTAAAATACCCATGGTAATTCATTATTTCGTGACATATCGATCATGTAATTACGTTGTGAATACGAGTCCTTTATGGTCCATTCATCGTGTCTCCGTATTAAAAACAAAAAGCCGGATTTGGGTTTTTTTCAAACGATAATTTTTAGAGAGAGGGGAAAAAGAAATGAGCGGCGGCGGAGACGGTCGAGGCGGCGGCGGCGGAGGAAACAGAGCGGAGGCGGATCGGTGGCTGGTGACATCGGAGAAGCTTCTTGCCTCCGGAGACCTTCAGGGAGCGAAGACCTTCGCGATCCGCGCTTGCGAGGCCGACCCGACCAGAGCCGGGGCGGCAGACTACATTCTCGCCATCTCCGACACTCTCATCGCCGGAGAGTCTCGCGTGGATAAATCCGACCTGCCCGATTGGTACGCCGTGCTCCGACTCGTTCGCCTGACTCAGAACCCCGGCCTCGCCGCGGCTCAGCACCGGAGGCTCACTCTTCTCCTCAATCCGACGGTTAATCGTCTCCCCTTCGCCGAAAAGGCGTATAAACTCGTCTCTGATGCTTGGTACGTCCTTTCTGACCCATCTAGGAAGTCCTTATACGACCGCGAGTTGCAGCTGAGTCAACTCGACCAACCAGGTTCCCTGCGGAGGCTCACTCTTCTCCTCAATCCGACGGTTAATCGTCTCCCCTTCGCCGAAAAGGCGTATAAACTCGTCTCTGATGCTTGGTACGTCCTTTCTGACCCATCTAGGAAGTCCTTATACGACCGCGAGTTGCAGCTGAGTCAACTCGACCAACCAGGTTCCCGAAATCATCATCAGCAGCAGCAGCAACAGCAACCCCCGTCGCAGCAATTTCAGTGGCAGCACCGGCCGATTTCGGATAATGCGGCCGAGGCGGCTCGGAAAACTTCGACTGAAGCTACGGCTCTGAGCTTCTGGACATCGTGCCCGTACTGCTTTGTACTCTTTGAGTACCCAAAGGACTACGAGGAGTGCGCATTGCGGTGTCAACACTGTCGGAGAGCGTTTCAAGCCGTGACGATACAGACACCTCCGGTTGAGGGCAAAGACAAAGATGTTTATTTTTGTTCTTGGGCTGTCTTCCCGTTAGGGTTTTCAGGTCATGTTACCCCATTTCCCCGCTCTTCGCCTGCCCGGGTCAGGGGCAGCCGAGCATGACGGTGAGAAAGGAACAGTCTGCACCGAGGATATTTTATGATGATGATGACATATATGTTGAAATTTCAGAGGAGGAATATGAACCAGGAGAAGATGAGCTGGAAGATGATGATGAGGATTGGCTGAATGATGAATCCATGAACAAGAAGGCAAAGATTGGTAAAGGAAAAGACACGACCCCAAAAACGAAACAGCGGGCTGAGAAAGCTGGGAGGGGGACCCAAACTGTAGTAAGTAACAATGCTGTTAGCCATCCTACGGTTCCAATCAAACAAAATGCTACTGTCATGGTGGGTTCGTCATCTGGTGGAGCGTCTAAACCAGTTGGTAGTACCAGTAGAAAACGAGTAGGAACTGGAGCTAAGAATTTGGGAAGGTTAGATTTGAATGTGGAGTTCAGTAATGAAGTGGAAGAGCCTTCGATGGCGGCAGGGGGAGGAAACAAAGGGGACGGGCTCGGAAGTATTAGGGATGTCGATAATATTGAAGGAATTGGGTTTTTCGAGGGTCTTGATGATTTCTTGAGTAGTTTGCCAATACTTTCAGTTGTTGGGGATGATAAGGTCAAGGCTACTTAGTGAAGTAAGGTTTTTTCCTCTCTTTTTCTGTTTAGCTGTCTTGTTTTCTTGCTGTTTTTGGTTGTAGCCTTAACTTTTGTGTATGATAGCTGGTGTCTAACAGTAGAAGAGATTCTGCCATTTTGATTCCTTGGAAATCCAGTTTTAGATATGTATTTTGGGGGTAAATGATTGCATGTTTTTCTTCGTTTATGGTTCATAGTCACCCGAGACATATTCTATTCAATTAGTGCGAAGCTTTTAGCTTTCTCGAGCACCCAATGGTAGATGACATGGCACTATTTACGTTTGGAGCTTGCAGCTTTTGTTTCCATCAATCTGCTGGAGAAATTCTCGGCTCTTTGTTTTCTGAAAACGAACAGATCCAGAGCTGAAGCAACAACATTCCCAGGTATCTGTCAAGGTAAGGAGAAAGATTTAGGTTTAAGTGATTGAATGTCTTCCATTTTAGTTGGTTTCATAATTAGTATTGGCGTTCTTTCACTATATTCGGGTTCCCCATGGCTTCTTCTTGTTGCGTTTCTGCTTCTTCTAGTGAAGATCTGCAGTATCAAGGAAATGAGGATGATGGAGAAGCAATGCTTATGGAAAATGCTTTGTCCTATAACAATACAATGACTTGTGCATGTTAGACTTTGTGTTTTTTTTTTCTGATACTGTAACTGTGAGGAGAAGTAGCTGAGACAACTGCTTAGCCCTTACATGTTTCTGTGCAACAGTTCATGCTTGTTCCAAGACTCATCAGTCTGGTGTTGTGTAGTAAAGTTTTTTCCCCCCATGTCCACTCTCTCTTGAAGGGAAAGTGAAGAAAGGAACGTTGTCCAATAGAAAGTCTCGGGGTGGAGGGGTGGGTTGTGGTTAAGGATCAGACAGTCAGGTGGATGAGTTTAGTTGCTGCTTGTGTTTTTCAGCAAACTCTGATCCAATAGGACAAGATTGCCGCTTATCTAAAGTAGAAATAACCGAAACCGAATTAACCGAAGGCGAACCAAAACCAGGGTGGTTGGTTTTGTTGTATTGGATTGATTTCGAGATCTTTTTTTCTGGTTAAACCAGTAACAACTAAATCTATCGGAACAGTAAAGAACGATTGAGCGTGGACACTTGTACCATTAAAAAAATACAAGGAGATTATAGTTGAACAACCAGTCGGACAATGGCGTTAGCAAATGTAGATCTGCATTCAATTCGATTGACTCGACACATGCAGACGTAAACTCTTGATATAGAAAACGTAAACACTTCGACCATCACAGAGGGCGCAGGTTGAGGAGTTGAACAAACCTTTTAAAATGCAGCAGAGATTTTCTTACCAAACTCCATCTGCAACATTTGCTGCAATCTATAAATAGCCTCCAGACTGAAGTTGAAACGCATCAACGAACACAAAAAAAAAGCAGAGGAAGAAGGAAAAAAAAAAGATCCCGTTGTTTCTTTCGTGAGAAAGCTTTTCGGAGCAGCAGCAATGGCGTTGAAGAGTCTCTGGGCTCTTCTGCTCATATGTCTTACGGCATCATCTGTAGACGACATTGTTTCAGTCGCGGCGCGGCGTTTGTCTGATATTCCAAAGCTCGAATTCCCACATTTTCCGGAACTTCCCAAGGTACCGGAACTGAAGAAACCCGAAGTACCAAAGTTGCCGGAGATTCCGAAGCCGGAACTTCCCAAGGTACCAGAACTGCCGAAACCCGAGGTACCAAAGATGCCGGAGATTCCGAAACCGGAACTGCCAAAACCCGAGGTCCCAAAGTTGCCGGAGATTCCGAAACCAGAGCTTCCCAAGGTACCCGAACTGAAGAAACCCGAGGTGCCAAAGTTGCCGGAGATTCCGAAACCGGAACTTCCCAAGGTAGCGGAACTGCCCAAACCAGAAGTGCCAAAGTTGCCGGAGATTCCCAAGGTACCGGAACTGAAGAAATCCGAAGTACCAAAGTTGCCGGAGATTCCGAAACCGGAACTGCCAAAACCCGAGGTCC
Organism: Tarenaya hassleriana; assembly: GCF_000463585.1. Classification (NCBI taxonomy): domain Eukaryota; kingdom Viridiplantae; phylum Streptophyta; class Magnoliopsida; order Brassicales; family Cleomaceae; genus Tarenaya; species Tarenaya hassleriana. Next base: position 1,340,237 of record NW_010960188.1, read on the forward strand.
CAAAGTTGCCGGAGATTCCGAAACCAGAGTTTCCCAAGGTACCCGAACTGAAGAAACCCGAGGTGCCAATGTTGCCGGAGATTCCGAAACCTGAACTTCCGAAGGTAGCGGAACTGCCCAAACCAGAAGTGCCAAAGTTGCCGGAGATTCCCAAGGTACCGGAACTGAAGAAACCCGAAGTACCAAAGTTGCCGGAGATTCCGAAACCAGAACTTCCCAAGGTACCGGAACTGCCTAAACCCGAGTTGCCAAAGTTGCCGGAGATTCCGAAACCCGAGCATGAGATCCCGAAACTTCCAGAGATCCCGAAACTCGAAGTACCCAAGTTGCCGGAATTTCCAAAACCGGAATTACCAAAAGTGCCGGAGATTCCCAAATTACCGGAATTCCCAAAGCCGGAGATTCCAAAGATTCCCGAGATCCCTAAGCCCGATACTCTTCCAAAGGACGGCCCAACTCCTTAAAAGCCCAGCATCACTAGAAACCCTATTTGTGATATTACCCTCATAGCTCCGTTTATTTACGGATATTACCCTAATGCGTCGTTTAGTGAGAGTTTTTGGGGGGCCTTGTTCCATCCATGATTCCGTATGGTTGGTTTTATGTATACCCGTATTACGTTTGTATTTTTAATATAAAGTATGCTGTATTTTGTAACGAATTACATTTACTTGAATAGTGCAACACTTGTACTTTCATTATTTATCATATACCGTTTTCAACATCATGATGATGACCATTATTTTCTACCCGTGATTGTTCTAGATGCTTGAAATCTTCTAAAAATTCTAAACTTTGATATAAAATTTAGGAAAAATATTGTGTATCCCCGATCAATTTTGCTTGTGTTTGTAACTAAATTTATATCTTTCAATTATGTTAATTGTGCCCCACTATTTGATATAAATTTTATATTCGTTCTGTTTATGTATTGGATTGTGGTTTTGTTATATGTCCCCAAATCAGCTTCAGGTTATGTAGATATGAGTAGATACATGTCAATTGTTTGCCATAATAGAGATGAAACCCGATGCGAGAGGCATGATCCAAAGTATATTTGATTTTCACTATAAAAAAAAAGGAAGAAGAATATATTTGTATATATGTGTCATTTTTGTAACATAAAAATGGTTTAAATCGATGAGAAAAATGTTTTGAAAATCACAAATTATAGATTTTACAAGAAAACAACTTAAAACTCCAATAAAAACTATCTACAATTGCTAAACCAAATATGGCGATATATATATATACAACCGGTTGTCCCCGCGAAATACCACAAAATTGCATAATTCAAACCTTGGATCCAAAATTAAAAATAAAACTTTAATTCTAATGCCAAAAAAAATAATAATGGTAAAAGCGTGCTTTTGTATAAAACCAACACAAACTTATCTATAACCTTTGGCATCGATATATACATTAGAAGTTTGAGAGTATGTATATTGTAAATTAGAATATGATGTAATTTTCTTACCAAACAAACCTAACACAACTCAACTTAGGAAGTAACATCACGTGTGGGTGAGTTGTTGAAGACTAAAAACATCCGAGGGGAAATTCCAAGGGAGTTGGAAAGGAGCATGGTCGACTTACCGAGAGGTTGGGGATTCGACTCCTTGCCACTCACCTGTCACATGTCAGTTACGACTGATTTACTTCCCACGTATATGTTGTAAGCTCGTGCATGGAAGTGGGGTTTTACTGTCCGCAATACTGTCAGATGTAGTTTCCGTCCTGTCCATTGGACTGAGAGGCGTTTTGGTGTCTAGTGTCCGACCTGAAGCACTATATAGAGGTTCCCCACTGGACAAAAATAAAAAAATAAAACATCAGAAATCTCCCATGCAGTTTTTTTTTTCCTCACCAAATATTGACCCATGAATTTCACACTCAATCTCTCACTCCCATTATATAACAAGATCCATCATTTCACACTCAATACACAATTCTCACCACATCACAGTGAAAAAGGTTTAAAAAATGGCCAGTCTTCGCCGTCCAGCTCTCATCTCTTCGATCCTCCTTATGATATCTCTGTCATCTCTCTTGTTCGCTTCGTCTGCCTCTGCCACTGAAATGCGCCGTTTTCTCGATGAAGAAGAAGTCCCCGAGCTTCCAGAGCCGGAGGAGCCGGAAGTTCCCGAGGAGCCTGAGGTGCCCGAGATTCCGGAGGAGCCAGAAGTTCCCGACGAGCCGGAGGAGCCGGAGTATCCGCCAGAGCTGCCCAAGTTCGAGCTGCCGCCATTCTTTCCGAGCTTTCCGGGTTTCCCCGGCGGAAAACTGGCGAAGCCCGAGGTTTCCAAACAGGCGGCGGTGGAGGATAACGGGAAAAAACTTTCCGGCGAAAGCCAGAGTGGGTCAAAGACAAAGCCCTAGATCATGGGTTTGTCGTGCTTGATCGTATAATACAGGCATGTCCTCCTCGTGGCTGTGTTGAAGGTTGATAAAAACAAGAGTATTCCTATATTGGGTTTGGATTATTTCGGTTACATTTTTTCTGTTATATGTTATCATGCCTGATGCCGACATTTTCTAGATTTCATGTTCTTGCTTTGGTTGTTGTAAAATTACTCTCTTCTGTCATATCTAATTATTATTATTATTATTAGTAGTAGTAGTAATAGTAGTATATTGCTGTGGAGTTATAATATTTGGTACTAAAAATTATATACTTTTAGTTTCATAATCTATTTGCCAGCAAAAGCAAGGGATAATAAGTGAAATAAGCGAAAAAAAAGGGGAAACCATCTTTAATGGGCCAAGAGTTCATGAAATTGGGCCTCCGGGTCTTTAATGGGTCATTAACTCTTAACGATAATCCCATAAGAAAGAAAAAAAAACGGCAGCCATTGTCGAAGATTCGAAGGAGAGAGTAACGAAGGATGGGTGGGGAGA
>NW_010960188.1:1343164-1390529 GCF_000463585.1 Tarenaya hassleriana
CCCAAAAAAAAAAAAAAAAAAACGCCAGCCATTGTCGAAGATTCGAAGGAGAGAGTAACGAAGGATGGGTGTGGAGAAGGAAGTCATCACAGCCGGCTCTGGACCCAAACCTGCCGCTGGTCAGACCGTCACCGTCCACTGCACCGGCTTCGGTATCTTCGTCCCCGTCTCTACTGTTTTCTCCTTCGTCCCCTCTCTCTCTGTCTCTCTGGGTGTCGTTCTCTGAATATTATGCGGCGAATCGATCTGCACATGGATCAACGAGAACTGGATTTTTTCCTTGACGATGTAGCCGTCTGGATGGTTTGGCTGTCTGGGAAATTCCTTGGGGAAATGGAAGAAAACTGATATATTAGGGTTTAGATTCTGAGATCTTAACTTGTTATATACGGGAACGCTTTTGCGTCTGGTTGCATGGTGATGGCTTCAATTGACATTTTCTCTTTCAGAAATTGCCCAGAATCCGCTTTTTTCTCGGCAACCACGACGGATGCTTTCTGATAAAGGCCTTATTTATTCTGTTTTGGGTGATGAGAGAAGTTTCAGGATCGATTTCTTCTTGATGGTTGATTCTTATTACTTTCAAGCGTATATATGTGGTATCTTGTTAGTTATATGATAAGTTTTCGATATATGTTCAGATCCTGCTCCAAATTCTACGAATCAGCCTCCTATTTGTTTATAGTTTCAATGGAGAAACAGAGAGATACTTGGTTGTCTTTTGAGTTGGTGCCCTGAACTCTATTTTCGTCTGTTCCTTTGTGCCTTTCGTTCCGAATTGTAACGCTCTTAAATCTTGCAGGGAAAAATGGCGATCTATCCCAGAAGTTCTGGAGGTAAGGGGTTCTCTTGATAGGTTAATTACCGTACACACTCACACACATATGTGAACAGATGTGTTTAGCTTTCTTTAGGGTATTGTTGTTTCCAATCTTCCGGGGCTTATGGCTTCTGCGTTTCGGTTTTTCAGCACAAAGGATCCTGGACAGAAGCCCTTCTCGTTCCAGATCGGCAAAGGTGCTGTTATCAAAGGTAAATTTTTTGCCTCATAGGAATCCATCAATGTTTGGTTCTACCCCTGTGGGAAAGATACAAGGTTTAACCTTGTTTACGTTATTTGCAGGATGGGATGAAGGTGTCATGGGCATGCAAGTTGGAGAGGTGGCTCGTCTACGGGTATGATAACAATTTCTCAATTTCTTCTATCCGATGATTCACATCGCATTATTGCCATATGAGAAAGTTTTTATCTTTTTGCTCTCTTTCCAAAGAAGCTTTTATCTATGCATCATGAAATCTAAAGCTTATTTCTCCTTGCATTTTGGGAATGAGGCGATGTTGTTGTTGTGGTATTTCTCGTTGCATCTGCAAGAATCACCGTAGAAGATGTTACTGAGTTAGAGCATATATTCTCACAACACAATTATCTCTAGACACGACATTCTCGGCTTCCAACTGGATATGTTTTTTGCAGTGCTCGCCCGACTACGCGTATGGACCTGGTGGATTTCCGGCATGGGGAATTCAGCCAAACTCGGTTCTCGTCTTCGAAATCGAAGTTCTGAAAGCGCAGTGAAGATTTTAGCGGAGCTCCATGCCATCTATGAAGCTTCTTGTACTCGATGAACCAACTTCTATGAAGGATTTCTCCGAATAAATTCTGTTGAATTCTCGGGTATTATTCGAGGGTTTGAGCTTTCAATAATTCGAGGGGCATGAAATGAGTGATCACACTCTTATCTTTCATCATCTCAGTCAATCAGATCAAACAGTACTTTCTTGTAGACCAAACACCATTATTACATAAACACAAAAGACTTCCGTTGCATTGTTTTTTTCCGTGTCCTCTTTTGTCTTCTTCCACGTCTCCTTCTTCAATTACAACTTCTCATCTCCCTTGTTTCTCCATTGTTAACCCAAAGAAAAAGGCCAAAACTTGGAAAACTAAGGGAAAGAAGAAGATGGGCTTCAAAGCATTTCTTGAAGGAGGTATCGCCGCCGTCATCGCCGGCGTAATAACTCACCCGTTAGATCTCATCAAGGTCCGTATGCAACTCCATGGCGAAGTCTCACTCTCCATGGATCCTGACCCGAACCCGATTCTTCCCCTGGATCCATACCCACCCGTTTTCGCGCTCGACTCTACCATCGGCAGTATTTACTTGTTACCTTCGTCCACGCGCGCACATCCTCCGCCACGCGCCACCCCTCTCTCCGTCGGCGCTCACATTGTCAGAACCGAAGGTCCCGGCGCTCTGTTCTCCGGCGTCTCCGCCACCGTCCTCCGTCAGATGCTATACTCCGCCACCCGAATGGGCATCTACGACTTCCTCAAGCGCAGATGGACCGACCGAGCTGCCGGAGACTTCCCCCTCGCCGCCAAAATTGTCGCCGGTCTCATCGCCGGTGCTATCGGCTCCGTCGCCGGAAACCCAGCTGACGTGGCGATGGTGCGGATGCAGGCCGACGGACGATTGCCCCTGAAACGCCGTAGAAACTACAAGCGCGTCGTCGACGCGATTGGTCAGATCGCGAGGCGTGAAGGGTTTGGTTCGCTGTGGCGCGGGTCGTGGCTGACGGTGAACCGAGCGATGATAGTGACGGCGTCGCAGCTGGCGACGTACGACCAGGTGAAGGAGGCGATGGTCGCCGGCGGAAGAGGATTATCGCCGGAAGGGATGGGGACACACGCGGCGGCGAGCGTGGCCGGACTGGTCGCGGAGGTGGCGTCGAACCCAGTGGACGTGGTGAAGACGAGGATGATGAACATGGATGCGGCGGCTCCGGCGTACGACGGGCCGTTGGACTGCGTCGTGAAGACGGTGACGGCGGAGGGTCCGATGGCTCTGTACAAAGGGTTTGTCCCTACGGTCACTAGACAAGGACCCTTCACTGTCATTTTGTTCGTCACTTTGGAACAGATTCGTAGTTTATTAAAAGATGTTAGAATTTGATTTCAAATTGAAATAATATTGGACCGCCTACATGTATCTATATGTATGGTTATGTTTCGGCACTGGAAACCTGAATTTAGGGATAAGATAATTATCACTCAGCTAACATAATGTGTAATGAATTATGTGATAATTAAATTGGACCGCCATAGGCACGTGTGTATATTGGTATAATGATTTGAGAGATATTTAGCTAAAGAGGTCAAAGGAAATGGTGGAAGGTAGCATGTGGTCAGTCTCCCCCGGGGAGGATATGCTGTCCCTTCGCATATTCTTTTTCTCTTTTTTATATTCCATAGCACAATACAATTATCAACTATTCCTTTTCTATATATATATATATATATATATATATATATATATATAATTATCGACCATAAAATAATTACACACGTTTGTTTTTATTGTATGTAAACTGCATATTACCATTTCATCTTTACTTTAACCAGAGTTGTGATATAAGAGAACTTTTCAGTTGTTTGGGATATATATATATATATATATATAAATAATTTCAGGCTCAAATTTAGAAATGAAAGTGTAATATGTGTATATAGTATTAGTCGATGAAAGACCCAGCTCATGTTAAGGCCCAATAGGCTTTTTGAACATTATTTACACCAAAGCCCAAGCTCGTCCCATGAAAACCCCGGCCCATGTTAAGGCCCAATAGTCTCTTCTTTTTTTTTTTTTTTATCAATTACGCCAAAGCCCGAGCTCATCTCGTGGTTGATTGCACCGACCGGTGAAATATTTTCTCAATCTTTTGTCGGTATATGTGTGTGTGTATATATCAAACATAAACAATGAAAAAGCGTTGTAATATTATAATAAAAAATGGTAGGAAACAACAAATCACTACAAGTGATAGTTTTATGTCTTTCTATTTTTTTTTTAAACATATAATGGAACATATATATCTAAAAAATCTCAATCTTTTGCTATTATTATATATGTATATATATATATATATATATATATATATATATGTTTGCAATCCTGGTTTTAAGGTGGGTGTGTATATATAGCAATGATGAAAAGAGAAAGAAGTTTAGAGTCCAAGGGTCGTTAGATCGAAGGTATAAATTTTAAAAAAAAGAATAATGAATGATGGATTTAGGGTTTGTGTTTTAGGGTTTTTTTATGAGATGTGTTTGTGAAAATATGGTAGGGAGTGTAAAACAGCAAAGATTTTGTCGGACTCTTTCAATCATTTCTATTATTTCTCCCACACTTTTTGTTGAATGGATTTTGTTTTATAGATTTCTAAACTATGAGATTATTGCAATTTTTACAAATCACAAGTTTTATTAATATAATCAATGTTCTTCATTTGTTTTATTAATATAATTAAGGATCCAAATATAACATCAAAATGCTTTTAAAAACGGTTGTTCTAAAATCGTAATCATAACTTAGATTTATGATCGTTTAAATCTAATCTTACATTTTGGAAAAAAATATATATATATATATATATATATTTTGTGAAAGTGAAAAAGAGAGGAAAGAATTAAGCACTTGAAAAATCAAAGTTTTCCGGTTGGGAATCATCGGCTGATATGAACTGAGGGAAAGAAGTCTCGTTATAAATTCTTTTACTTATTATTTAAACTATATATATATATATAGTTTAAATAATTGATATGGACATGAATTCAGAAATAGTCTATTTTAGGCATATTATAATAATTATTCTGTGAATTGAAAGGTAAATAGAATTTATGATGTGTTTGGCTTAATTATTATTTTTCTCCCTTTTCACGAAAGTTAAAAAATAGTTTAAACGAATTTTAAAAAAAAAAGAAAAGAAAAAGAATGGAAAGAGGTTCAAGCAGACTTTGACTGTTTTAGCTTTTGTTAATAAAAGGAGAGGAAAATATGGGCATTTACTTTAACGAACCGTCAAGAAAATTATATTAGTTTTAAACTATTTTAAATTTTTAATTGATTATAAAACGATAAAATATTATTTCAATGATATATCTCGTGAAATAAAAGTGATGAATAGTAAAATTTTTCATCATCTTCATACGGTATATAATTAGGTGTAGATGTTCAGCCCGCTTGGACCACATTTCAATTAAGTAGGTCGAAAATTTCTTTTTTTTTGATAAAAGGCATTTTGTATTAAATTGAGACATGGTACATAGTGATACTTGCTTTAGCAAGAGTCAAAATAACAAATTACAGACCAGCGCGTTAGTCACCTACGAGACGGAAAAGGGGAGATTAATCTTATCTCATAGTTGAAAACCAGAATTGGATACTTCTACTTGCCCATTCGGGTGATGCAGTCCTCAGTGCCGCTATTCTGGTACGGAAGGAACGGTCCACCTCATCAATAAGCTGTTGAGGACCCCGAAATCTCTGCGTATGCAATCTCTGGTTTCTCTCCCGCCAAAGAAGATAAGTACAAATCTGCCAAATGGAACAAGCAGTCCAACGCACAATCTTGCAACTTGGTAATGTCAGCAGTCCCTGAACTATAAGCCACGGGGGGAATGCAGGGAGGAGTAGAACCCTCCCTAATTTCCTCTACCTTATTTACAATAATAATAATAATAATAAAAAGAAATAACTATATTAAATCAAATCTCCTATTTTTTTTTTCTTTTTTACTACCGTCACATAAATTGAAAATATAAAAATGCATGTTAAAAAGAAAAGACTAACAAATGTTTGGTTCGTTTAAAAAATCAATATTTTCATATTTTTATAATATACTTTTTTCTGAAGTTTGATGTCGATCAAAAGTTTTCTTTAAAAAAATAGTTATTATATTATCGGTTTCGTAATTAAGCATTCCATAGGAATATAACCATTAAGTCTGTTTTTATCGACTTTGTTTATATATTTTTATTTATTATATATTCATAGGCAGATAAATGACAACTAAATACGTAGAGCGAGGAGAAATACGTACAGTGGTAATTTGGTAGTTACAGGTGTAAGAGAAGGGTAAAAGCGTCATATGGTCCTCTATAAAGGCTTACCACTCTTCTTGATTCCTACCTCTTTAGAAACATTTTCCCAAAAATTCGACGGTGCAGTAATTCATTCTTTGCTCGGTGGTCGCTTTCTCTCCTCTTATCCGTTGGGCTTTTGCGTGGATTCATCTCCCAAAATCTATCGTCTTTCTCTGGATCTGAGCGAGAAATCTTCCTCTGTCTCGTCCCTGTAAGCTAACATATCGCAATTATTTTAGGTTTCTGATGCTGTGGCCTCGTTCCCTGTTTGTTTCCCGAGAAAATTTGGCATGTGAACGAGGGAGCTACGTCTTAGGCTGGAAAAAGAGTTGAAATCGTTCTTGAATTAAGAAATCCGCGTGTTCTTTATGTTGACTTTCATTTATTACTTACTAGCCATTTGTTTTGTTTGATCGGCTTTCTTTCGGCGGTATCTCTGAATGAAAGATCTGTTCTTAGATCACCTATTGCTTGATTCGATTTGCTGTCTGAAATACCCTATTTTTTTTATGTTACCCACAACGCTCAGACAGATGCAGATGTGCTTGCATATGTTATTTTTTTTTTCTCTGTTGCGGGGAATTCTCTACCCTTTGTGTGTTTCATCGTTATTTTGCTTTTCATGGCCAAAACCTTCATAAAGTTTGGATCTTTTGTGGGTGTTGATGAGATTCCATCCTTTCTCCTTTTGGCCGCAGAAACGTTTGGGTGGTAGAATACGCTAAGTTGGAGAGGCTGAGCACAAAGGCAGGGGGGAACAGCATGTGTTGGTTCACTCTTTCTGTTGATGTGTACCGCAAAGTCGTGCGCTTGAATCTTTATTGCCGAGTGATTCTGTAAACCGTTGTTCTTTCATTGAATCCAATCCCTCAACTTTTCTTCTCTTTCTTCAGCCTTTTTCTCGAGTTTCTTGCCACACTGTCCATGGGATCCCTACACTTTTTCTTCTTCTGTTGTGATCAGTATAGGATCAGCTAAAGGATTCGTCGCAGAAAGCTTTTTTTCGAACCCGAGTCTTCTCCTTTAGCTCTCTCTCTTGTCTTCTTTTGTTTCCTTCCACTGCTTAAGCTCTCTCCTTCTACCTGTCATCATTCTTAGGTCTGTCTCGTCATATTTTAGGATATTCGTCTTCTGTAACTTTTATACAAGAGTTTTGGCGGAGTTATGGTGTGCCAAGCAGCTGGTCAGACAAGATTTCGAGCATTGAAGTACGAGAACGGTGACGCCGGAAAACCAACAATTGTAGTCAGAGTTATTGCATGCTTTCAACCAATGGATAATTGCCAGGTCTCACCATTATTGATTGTATCATACATAATTCAGTTCGTATTGTGAAATCTTTAACCCTGTGTTCTGTCGAATGATTTCTTGTCCCTTTTACAGGCTGAGTACTTCCGTCATCTTCTCAAACCAGTCACGTAGATCGTTTGAAAGGCCACGTTGTGTTTTCAAGCTGGGATTTCTGTTTGTCTTGTTTTTGTTTTTCACTATTGTCTCAAAGTAAACGAGAAGCATTGCACGAAGCGGATTGAGCAACATCCATAATCGGTATGTTAACTGAACCTCGGCTCTTTACTGTCCTAAAATCTTCTTTGTTCGTTTTTTTGTGGATCAATAGTGATGTTCTGTTGGATCATTATGGATAATAATTCTTGCTCTTGTTTTTGTTTTGTCCTGCAGCTTTGTATTCTTTAATTTTCCCTTGGCATAAACTGCAAGAGCATGCCTCTTGATATCAAGAAACCAGGATGTTTGCCTTCGGGCATTATCCCTCAAGCTTTCTTTGAGGATATAGCTGCCGGGTTTACCCGTCCTGCTATTCCTGTTCCCGAGCTTGAGAAAGTCTATGAAGCTGAGCGTCAGGCTCGCTATTTTCAGCCACCATTCCAAGCTTTATTTCCAAGCCATGGCCATCGAGCCCGTGAAAACCAGTTCTCATGTTTCCACGGATCTTCTGGATTTGCCGCTGCACCGAATGAGGGGTTGAATTCTCCTCAAAAAAAACTTCTGATATTCGATCAGTCAGGAAACCAGACTCGTTTGTTACGATGTACAGCACTTCCTGTTCAGTATCCATCTGCTGTTGCTGGAGAACCCGGTAAACTTCCCGGTTTACACGATCTGGAGAAAGGGTTCAGAAAAGATAGTTTTATCCCGGGCAAGTTTCTTTCGGGTGAAGATACTGATGAGAACCATGTAAATGGTGAAGAGTCTGAAATGCATGAAGACACTGAGGAAATCAATGCACTGCTGTATTCAGACGAGGATGATTATGACGATGATTGTGAGAGTGATGATGAAGTAATGAGCACTGGTCACTCTCCTTCCCCCGTCGAAGAAGTGTGCAACAGAACAGAACTGTGCAACAGAACAGAACTCGGGGAAACCAATAGCAATGATGGTCCTCGTAAAAGGCAGAAACTGCTGGATGGTGGATACAAAAGATTGGCAAAGGACGATAATCTTCCCGAAACAAGCAGCGGCTCGAGCAAAGAGGGAATGGGCTCTGGTCTGAGCAACGAGCAGTCGAAGAAAGACAAAATCCGGACTGCCCTGAAAATACTCGAGAGCGTAGTCCCCGGTGCAAAGGGAAAGGAAGCCCTCTGGCTTCTGGATGAAGCCATTGATTACCTCAAGGCACTGAAGCAAAATGTGAAACCTTTAGGGGTTAACCACTGTTAAAAACCCCCTCCTTCATAAGCATGCTGGTTAAAGTGTGGACAAGGAACAGAAGCTAATGAATAAGAAGGCCTGAAGATTCTCCGGATCAAGATTTCGATTAACGTGGGTTTTGAAATAATTAACACTATCTGGTCAATGTGGGGTCGGATCCCCCTGCCCTTTCCTGTCTTTCAAGAGCTATATAGCTGTACATAGTGGACTACTTTGAGCATGCTGAACAGTAGTAAAAAGAAAAGAAAGGAGGTCACTTTCTGGGCTTGAAGTGGAAGAAAGGTGAGAGAAGAACAGGTCGTCGTCTTCATCGATCGTCAATGATTATAGTTTTGGATTTTTTTGTGTGTGATATGGTGTGCCACAAAAAGTGAAGAAGGTGGTGAGGAGGAAAAAAGGGCAAATCAATATGAATGCGCATGCCCACCACCACCACACCATCTCTTCTCTCATTAGGTAAAATCACTGTCCCCACCTTTTGTCTCCTCTGCTTTCTGTTCATTCTCTCTGTTGGGTTTTCATCATTTCTCCCCATCTGCATCAATCTCTTCTTCCTCCTCCTTTGGCTCTGAAAGCTCATCTCTTGCTTTGATGGAGACAGGCCCTCCTCTTCTTGTGATGGGGTCCATGCTGTGTCTTGAATCATTGAGGTCATAGTTCTTGTAAAACTACTAATCAGTGTAATAATGGAATTGGGAACCTCTTCTGTCTCTTGCTTAGTCCCCTCTTCCCCCCATGTGTTCCGGTCGGTTGTCCTTCTCTCTGTCCTGTTGTTTATGTTGTGTCCTGTCCTCTATGTTTCATTTCTTGGATTGTAACAAGTTTGATCATATTATATAATGGGTGTGTCTTTGAAATTTCTCTAAATCCCCTCATCTGTATTGGCATGACTTTGTGAATCCACCGTATATGAGTAATCAAAAAGGAAATAAAAAATCATATTTCAATTATTTATACCAGCAGCGTATAGAATCGTTACAAAGATTTAACAAAATGACCCCCACAAAGCCCTTGTTTCTTCTTTCCTTTTTCTTTTTTATCTGATTCCCCTTCAAAGTAAGGAACAATCAACAAAACACATCCAATGCAAGTAGACCCACAAAACCAAGATTCGAACCTCAAGAACCCTCTTCCTTGTCCCTCAAGAAATCGAGTTCCTCCACCTCCTCGGCGTCTTCCTCGTCATCTGGTCCGCGCCACCGACTTGTCCTGGCCCGACCATCTCATGGCTCTCCGGACCGCCCATCTTTGTCAGCTTGCTCAGCTTCTTCCAACCAGTGGTCCATGCCGATGTGTTCTTGGCCTTGCCCATCTTCTCAAACTGTCTCTGCAGAGCCTCCATCTCGTTCTGAAGCTCCACGTACTTTGTCTTCACGCTCTCCAGTTCAAACTTCATCGTGTTTATGTCCTTCTTGGCCGCCGCCCACCCTTCCTGAAATGTCCAAAATATTCATTAAACTTCTGTCAGTAACAGAGTTCGTGTCAGAAAGAAACGCCTGGGAATTTCTCAGCGACAAAAAAAAAATGGTGACTTGCTTGGAAGGATTGAGGTGTTGCTTCGATCAAAGTTTTCCGGTTGGGAATCATCGGCTGATATGAACTGAGGGCTTCCCCGGCAGCCATGGACGAGTCTTTGAGAGATGAATTGGCCAAGGCGTTGCTGATCTTGACTTGCTCCGAGAAGAGGACTTGAACCACCACTCTCAGTGGCAGTCTCTCGTTCTGTGCCGCGTGCATGCACGCGTCAATGGACAGCTTCTGACAGTCCATCACCCTGCAAAGCCTCTTCCTTTCATGTTCCGACAACGTAGGATGTGCCTGTTTAAAAAGAACAACAAAGGATCGAATCAGAATCTGTACAAATCTGGAAACCAGGTGAGGAGAAACGTAGATACAGTACCTTGAGGTATGAATCAATTGCTCTGTAGAGCCCATCATCGCATGTCCTGGCGGATTCCGGCAACGCCTCGGCCAAGACCTGAAACTTGGTCAAAGACAAGTTCCTGTCTCTGGCCACTTCCGTAAGATAACTATCAACGAGTCTCGCCACTCTCATCTTCGCGGTCGGGTTGTTTCCGCTGTTGACTCTCTGAACTCCATCAGCGTAAACAGAGGACGATGACCTGCTTGGACTCGACCCATCTGTCTGTTCCTGAACAAGAAAGTGTTCTAACAATCTCTGGACAAGATCGACGTCGTACATTGTCTCCCCTTTGTTGTTGTAAGCAGGGATGAGGAGATCCGGCAATGCCGCCTGTTCGAACTGCATCCCGACACGTTTCTCGAGCTCTGTTATCAGTGCAGGAGCCACTTTCAGCATGTTTGCCATTCGGAGGAGACGGAGAAGGAAGCTACAAGATACGCAGTCTTTCTGAGGAGGGATGATGCTTATAAGACTCTCCACGATCATCCGTTGATCTTTCGGGTTGATTCCCGGCGACGGTGAGTCCTGGCCGTTGGTTTTACCAGAGAGAACCATGTGTAGTCCGCCTTTCCAGGCCGCCGCGGCCGCCGATGCGGCGGTGCTCACCGTCCCTCCGCTACTGTTGCTTCCTCCGCTGACGCTCATCTCGTCTCCTCCAACGGCGGATGTCGCCGGAGTTCCGAGAACTCCGTCTTTGATCAGACCCGGGAGCCATTTTCCGGCGTAATGCATGATTGCAGCTCCGACCAGCTCAAATCTCATACCTTTCACCTGTTTCCATCCCCAAGGACCCACATTTCAGATGCAATGATACAGTTTTAAGCATTAACGGTAACACGAAGAACACAAGAACCGATATTTCCAAGGAAACGTCACCTTGATTGCGGTGATGACACGAACAAAGTGATCAATCCTCAAGATGGAAACATCTTCGAACCACCAATCTGGAGGAACCGATTGGTTGTTCCTACTCGGGCTACAGGTCAGACCCGAATCTTTCGGTTCGTTCCATTTGGGACTGGAACTCGAGAAATTAGCAGAAGCGGACGGTGTTTTCCCGGTGTAAGCCCATCTGATTCCCTTCGGGTTACTACAAGCCTTCCAAGCGATAGATTCACTGCACCTTCTGACAATCTGAAGGTTTTCTGCCCACGGCGAAAGCTTCTCGCAGCTCTTTAGGACCAAGATGGAGTCTCTCCACGAAGACAGGACGACGTAGCTTAGGAAAGCTTCTGTCTTGAAGATGAGGTTTCCTTCTTCAAGGTCCTCTGTCATCTCAAGAAACTCGGCCGCACATCTCAGCCCCGATATGTTGGTCGCGGTTAGATCCACGGGAACTCCGTAGCAGAATTTGGCGGCGAGCTCGAAGGCTTCCGGTCCTCCGGGAAGATCGGAAAGAATAACGATGCTCGGGTCTGGATCTCGGGCCTCGTAGATCAGTCTGTTCATCTTTCCGCTACGTGAAAGCAACGGATACTGTCATCAAAACACCTAACTTAGCACGAAAGAATCTGCGAATTCGACGCATGGGCTCGAAGAAAAAGATTCGACAGCAGAGACATATACATATACCTTGTGCAAGTGGAAATTAACATCGCCAATTTTAACCAGAAGATCGCTCGGAATATCCGTGGCTACGTGCCTGCATGGACAGAGTTATCGGAATCATGACTTCTTCATGAAGAAACATAACTCGACTGTGTAGATTCAGCAAAATTGTGATAAGGACAACCATCTGTAATCCAGTATTGAACTGACAAGAGATTTTGAGATTACCAAGACTGGCCTCTGAGCTCAAAGCCATCTGTCTTGACGCCATGTTTGTTAGAGCTCGAGACTCCATTGCCGTACTCTCTTCCTCCGCCTCCTCCGGCGACGTCACTCTCGGATTCCCACATGATTCACCTTCAAACTCGGACTCTGACAGGAGTGAGATTGTAATGTTTTCCTGAGAAAGTGACCATGCAATACAAGGAGAAAGACAGAACACCGAGAGTGAATTTGAAGGGAGAATGGAATCATCCCCACATGGGATGCTCCGGGAAATTGGAGTTTTCTCAGAGATTTTTTTTTAGCCGCAAAGTTTTTTCCATACAGCCTGTCAAGTAATGGGCTTTTAACACTAACTCTCATGCACCAATTCTCTAACTCTATTATTATATTGTTTAGGTTTTATTTTTATTATTTTTTTGTAGATTCACCATATATACAAACTTAAAAACAATCTAACCTTATTTATGTTCACTCCTTCAAAACCTCTATATATATTACCCACATATATACATGTACCTACCTATATCTATTATGAAGAGAATGTCTTCTGGTTATATATATGTGAACGAAGAAGAAGGATGATAGAAGCTGAGAGAGAGAGAGAGAGAGAGAGAGAGAGAGAGAGATTTGATTGGTAGATTAAAAATGGAGGGGGGACAAGTTGTGCAGTGAGAGTCATGAGATGATAAAAAGGCCACTGCTCCATCTTCTTTGCCTTACTGTTTTTGGGTTATCTGAATTCTGCTGTTATATTTCATTTCTCCTTTTTCTCCTCCTTTGCTCTGAGGCTTTCTCTCATCGATGGGTCCATGCATCTCACTTCTCTTTTACCATACATATTATAAAATAGATACATATAATTCGTATCTTTAAGTCTATAACGAAACATATATATTCACATGGTATATATTTTGGATATCGTATGTGTCTATATTTTATAATATGAAACGTATAATACATATTATTAAAAGCAAGGTAGCTCGCCGAGAATAATGGAGATAGCGAAGCCACGGTCCAATCCAATACCCTACATATCATTCAACGCCCATGCATCCATGCATTAATACATATTATATATATATATATATATATATATGTAATATGTATTAATTGATGTAATCATGTGATGGAGCAGTGGTGGCGAGAAAGATGCCACGTAGCAGAATTGGATACGATGCCACGTGTACGTATCAAGAGATTATTGTTTGGTTGGTTGGGCTCTCACCAGGCATATGTCGATGAAAATGAAATCATTTACTATTTCCTCTCTCTCAATTTGGTGCACAGTAAAGGCATGTGTGCGTTTTCTGTAATATAATATATATATATATATATATATTATATTATATATTACAGATCCAAGATCCTAACTAATCCTATAATATTCTTATGTCATGTCTGGGGCTGTAACAATTCATTTATACATGCATATATTTTTAGATACACAATATATATATATATATATATATAGAAGCTGATATTCTCTGTCTTTTCCTCCGTTGTCCAACCATTTTCACGCGAACCGAACAACAAAGAATACAACCGTCTTTGATCAGACCCGGGAGTGAGAAAACCCTAGTTGAGTATCAGAGAGCAAGCCCATGAATGGATGTCTGCCAGTAGAGATGTCAAAATGGATCGGGTTATACGGGTCGACTCAACCCGATCCATTTATAAACCCAAATGGGTTAGCCCATTTGGTTAATTTTTTAAAATGAGTTAAACGGGTTTTGACCCATTAAACCCATGGGTTAAATGGTTAACCTATTAAATTCATTATATATTTAGATATTTATATATATATATACTTATATATATGTATAAGAATTAAATCGAAATATTTGGTATCGTTTTCGAATCAAATCGTAACGAAAAATAAGGTTTTGTTTTCAAATCGTATCGAAAAATTCGAATCGTGTCGAAAAACTCGATATTGCTCCGAATTAAATCATACCGAAAAATTCGGTGTCGTTTTCGCATCAAATCGTGCCGAAAAATTTGAATCATATAAAATCTCGATACCGTTCCGAATCAAACCGGAAAAATTGGTTTTGTTTCCGAATCGAATCATATAAAAAAACTCAGTGTCATTTCCGAATCATGCCGGAAAATTCGAATCGTATAAAAAACTCGGTACCATTCCGAATCGAATCGTACCGAAAAACTGAATGTCGTTTCCGAATCGAATCATGTCGAAAAATTCGAATCGTATAAAAATTTTGGTACCGTTCCGAATCGAATCGTAGCGAAAAACACGGTGTCGTTTTCGAATCGAATCGTGTAGTGCGTTTTCTGTAATATAATATATATATATATATATATATTATATTATATATTACAGATCCAAGATCCTAACTAATCCTATAATATTCTTATGTCATGTCTGGGGCTGTAACAATTCATTTATACATGCATATATTTTTAGATACACAATATATATATATATATATATATAGAAGCTGATATTCTCTGTCTTTTCCTCCGTTGTCCAACCATTTTCACGCGAACCGAACAACAAAGAATACAAAATTACAAAGTTAATGGAGAGAGTGAGAAAACCCTAGTTGAGTATCAGAGAGCAAGCCCATGAATGGATGTCTGCCAGTAGAGATGTCAAAATGGATCGGGTTATACGGGTCGACTCAACCCGATCCATTTATAAACCCAAATGGGTTAGCCCATTTGGTTAATTTTTTAAAATGAGTTAAACGGGTTTTGACCCATTAAACCCATGGGTTAAATGGTTAACCTATTAAATTCATTATATATTTAGATATTTATATATATATATACTTATATATATGTATAAGAATTAAATCGAAATATTTGGTATCGTTTTCGAATCAAATCGTAACGAAAAATAAGGTTTTGTTTTCAAATCGTATCGAAAAATTCGAATCGTGTCGAAAAACTCGATATTGCTCCGAATTAAATCATACCGAAAAATTCGGTGTCGTTTTCGCATCAAATCGTGCCGAAAAATTTGAATCATATAAAATCTCGATACCGTTCCGAATCAAACCGGAAAAATTGGTTTTGTTTCCGAATCGAATCATATAAAAAAACTCAGTGTCATTTCCGAATCATGCCGGAAAATTCGAATCGTATAAAAAACTCGGTACCATTCCGAATCGAATCGTACCGAAAAACTGAATGTCGTTTCCGAATCGAATCATGTCGAAAAATTCGAATCGTATAAAAATTTTGGTACCATTCCGAATCGAATCGTAGCGAAAAACACGGTGTCGTTTTCGAATCGAATCGTGTAAAAAAATTCGAATCGTATAAAAAACTCGGTACCGTTCCGAATCGAATCGTACCAAAAAACTCGGTGTCGTTTTCGAATCGAATCGTGCCGAAAAATTCAAATCGTATAAAAAAATCGGTAACGAAAAAGCTTTTAAGGCTGTCCAATATCCCTTCTTTTTCCAAATTACGGTTCCGAATCGAATCGTACCGAAAATACGCATCATACCGAAAAACTGGAACCATTTCTTAATCGAATCGTATTGAAAAAATCGGTGTCGTTTTTAAAACGAACCGTTCAAAAAATTTAAACGACAATATTTTTAAAACATCGAATCGAATTTAAAAAAAATAAAAAAATCTTATTTTTTTTAAAGAAATGTATAATTTTTTTATAAACTATCGAATATAATATAATATCCAATTTTATATATATTTTTATTGAATCGATAAACCGAATGGAATATTAAAATGATAATTTCTAGGTTATATGAATATATATATTAAATAGTTATATATGTATAAGTAATTTGTGAATATCTAAATGGATTTATATGGTTTATACGGGTTTAATGGGTCGACCTAACCCATCCACTATTATTAACGGGTCGACCCAACCCAACCCGTTTATCCTTCAAATCCATATGGATTGGACCCAAATGGGTTGGGCCAACCCAATTGACATCCCTATCTGCCAGTGCCAGTATAAATCCGGTTTAGTCCGGTTTGGTTTGGTTAATTGTGTTTGAATTGTATGTACACACGTGTGTTCTGGATGCTGATTGATTCTCTCGACTTGAATATCGAACCGGGCTTGTGACTCACCCGGTTAACGAATGGACGCTAAATTATTTTATTTTTTTGTAAAACATGCCCGGTTAAAACGAAGCCCATAAAATGGGCCCAAATACCCAACATTAATTGTACACCACCAATCAGCCCAATTATTCATATGGACCGACTGATAATTTGTTCAGAACAATGTTAAGATTTAATGCCTGGAATTTTTATTTATGAATATTGCCAATAAATCATGACGTTTGTGCTTTGGGTGAACTTTTACATTTTTTTTCATCAGAATATTAAAAATAACCCCTTACTATTCTGATTTCATCTACATATCCTTATCAACTATAACGATGAACTTATGATCACAAATATAGTCTGATCATATATTAATTTTATTATTCATAATGTTAATGTTATAAATTAACCATTATGACTAATGAGATTAATATGTAATTAGATTACATGTGATCAAATTATATTTCTAATCATGTATCTATTTTTTTAAAGTAAAAAATCGCACTTTTTTTTTTGTTTTTATAATAACCTTTTTTACAGGGATAGACATTTATTTATTAAAAAAATATTTTGATCTATTTGGAGATAAAATCATCTATATACCTCTAAAATTAACACAAGTCAATGGAATTTTTAAAAATTTTCACGGTTCGCGAACTCAGGTTTCGATTTCCGATTCAAACATAATAATAAGAAAAAAAATCATTAATAGAAAAAAATGATAGATAATAATATTACTATGGATACACACCATGGAAATCAAATATTAATTCCCTTTAAAAAAAACAAAGCCATAAACAGGAAACGAAAACAAAGAATAATCTCTCTTGATATGTATCTGAAGTAAATAAAACCGACTCGAAAACCCTCCCCTCGGTCAAACTTACACAACCAAAACGGAGGTGCACAAAACTACCGCTACAAATCCAAACACAGCGAATCTGTTCGAAACGGCACTGTTCTGGGCGGGACCCGGAGCGTTCGCCGGCGGAGTTGAGAGCGAAGACGGAGTGACTGCCGGCGAGTCGGCGGTAGGAGAAACAGCTTGCGGCGGCGACGGTGGCGAGCTGACTGATGAATCCGGAGCCGGAGCAGTTGCGGGAGTTGGAGAAGTTGTCTTCTTCGGCGAAGGGGCGGGAGAGATCCGCCTTCCGCCGCCGCTCGACGGAGCCGGAGCCGGCGACTGCGCCGCGGAGGAAGAGATCAGGAGACTAGCAAGAAGCAGGAACCCTATGATTTTAGAGATTGAGATCGCCATTTCTCAAGAAAGAGAGAGAATTCGAATCGATTCGCTTTTAGATCTGCGTCTAAGGTTTTCAGTTTCAGTGTTTGGTGGTGTATGAGGAGTCCGATAGTGTATATATAGGGAGTTACGTGGGGCCCACAAGGATGGAAAACTTTTGATAATTCACCGTTGGATCTAAAGAAATGAGAAGCCAGGAAAATCTGACGGTGAAGACTTGTTTAGGCCAGCTAGCGAGGAAAAGAAAAAGAACGCGGATGCCAACGGATATTAGACAGGTGTCATGGATGCGTTGTGTATGTACACGTGGCTATTTAAGAGACGTTGGATGGAAAGGAGATCTGACCGTTGTCATAATAAAAAATGATTTTTTTTCCGTAATTGTAACGGTCGATTACTTGGAAATCTAATGATGCTGATTTCACGCGGCGACAGGTGGGTCCACATTATTATTTATTTCCTTCGTATTAATGAATTTTCTCCGCTTTTCTTCCAACTCTCTCCCATAAAGTGATTTGACGAAGAATTCTGGTTTGTTTTTATATATATATATATATATTATATCATAAAGTTTCAGTAACTATCCATGGAATCTGATGCAGCACTCAAGTTGCAAAACCAGTAGCAATCAAATGCAATAATTATCAGACGAGATGTCAATCAACTAACACAATCCAGCAAATTATCAGACAGATCGAAGTCTTCTCCTTCTGTCGGCTCTTCCTATGCATCATCGGTCTTGGTCTTCTTCTCAACTAAGCTGCCATTGAATCTGAAGCCATACAAGTTGTCCGCTTCGCTTCAACGTATCTTTGTGATCAGACTAAGGAGAGGGACTCTCCCCACAATGCTCAGGCCATAGCCCTTTAACCCCACGTACTTGGCCGGCTTGTTCATCATCGGTTTCATCGTTCTTACGCCCAGGTCCCTCAGAGTATCTGCACCCGTCGACGAATCAGTGAGATATGAAGAGTTCTTCATTGGCTTCCACGGCGTAGCGACCAGCCTTTCCAACAGCGGGATATCCAAATTGATCTCTTAACTCTTAGAGAATGTTACTAACTAAACTTAGTGTCTGAAAGTTAAATCCAAAGTAATCCAAGAAGAGAAGTATCAGCACCACTCACCCTTAACCATCGCGATGTATTCCGTCTATTACGGATCTGTAGCAATAAGCCGTGAATGGTTCCCGCATTGTCGGAATTCGAGCTGCAGACGAACGTTCCACGAGTTTATTATCTCTTATCCTCTTATACCTGTCAAAGTTAGAATAATAAGAACGCTAGATTAAAAATTTGCAAGGGGATGTGACGAGATCAACACACAAACACGCTTCCCTAAAATCTCGGGTTGCTTTAAACATCAGCTCACACAATGTACACCATTAACAGACCACCCGTCAAAAGTTTCCAGTACCTACCTTATCAAATCAGCAATTTATACGATCTTCAAGTTGTTCTCTGCAACAAATTCACGAAGCTTCTGAGCCTTGCCATGGATGGAACCATCATCGTCAGCAATTTTCACAAAGAACTCCAACAGGATCCAGTCCAGCTAAAACAGCGAGATCAAACAGATGCTTCAGTATGTCTAGCCCTTTTCAAAACCCCACCTTCGCAATACATAAGTGGGAAAATATGACGAGGGCAGTTGAAATCCTCGGGCCACGTATCGTTGTTGCCCGGTCACGAGCTGAAACCCCTGTTTCGCATCCTATTAAACAAGACTACAAGCAGCAAATTAGATAAACATAAGCAGCCTTAATGATACACATGTCTGATAAACAGAAACCAGAGTAATCAGTATGTGTTAGCAGAAAATTCAGTAAAATCACCATCGTGATCCATTCAAAATGGATCTTGATACCGAGAAAGTTCAAATGGTATCGTCATTTATAAAACAAGAAAGTAGACATGAAAACAGTGGTGATATTGAAAAATATAGCATCCAGAATGAACTTTTCGAAGTACTTACCACAGTCACCGTGAATGCTGTACAGAGCTTTTTCTCATTTTCTCTTTGGTCTACCATTAAAGGAAGCTACAATCTCTGAAGGTCTTCCTCTTTCATGCTCACACAAACCACAAACTATTCCCATCTCATGTTTCACAATAAAAGCCATAGCCTCGAGTGTGTTGCCAACTGGGCTGCCATTACCAAACTCCCCTCGTTTTCTCCATCTTCATCATCCACAACTACCACAAGCTATTGCAACCAGTCAAGGGACTTTTTTTTCTTCAGATTAAGACGATTAAGGAAAACAAAAAAGGTAGAAGGAAAATGGTTTAAGTCAGACAAACCTTTCCTTGGGGGATTATCTTCAATTGCCTCAGGGGTTGAGGAGAAACCTTCAGTCAGCGAGTCCAAATCAAACTCATCATCATGCTGTCGGAGCCTCGTTTGAGAGAGCAGCACTGCCATTGACATTCGACAACAGATCACCTTCTCTAGAAACTACTGCAGCCTTAACTCTACCAGCAGTCTTAATGCCATGGCCAGTGGATGGGAAACCGATACGATGTACTCCATGGCAACAATATAAGATTCAAGCGTTTCTCGGATATGCAAACTAGAAGCCGTGATCCACCCTAGAAATTCCATCTAGTTGAAACCACGGAATACCCACTTCGAATTGACGACACATATGTTTCTCCAAGCAACATCCAAGGAACAGCATATCGACAGTGGAGATGAGGAATAGATTGACAGAAAATCTACATGAGACGGAAGAATATGCCATGCCATTGGAAGAGCCCGGGAAAGTAAACGAAGAACATGAGCAGCAAAATCTCACCAACCAAATGAAGGGCGAAAAAGAAATCCAAAGGGGCTTAAATAAAAAATAAAAAATCCTCACCGAGGACGCGAAAGAGCCATGGTTGAAGGAGATGAAGAAGAAGGAGAGGAGACGCTGATCGACGCCATTTCTCTTCCCCACACAAATTAAACAAAGTACCCACTTCGAAAAATCTGAAATTTTGAGAAACCCACTACGTCTCCGATGAATTAGAAGCTGGAAGGAGTGAGAAACTGCGGCGAAGCGGTAGAGAAGAACAATGGTTTAGTTGACGATGAAGATGGCGACTCGCGAATCACAACAACGTAGAAGGATCTTTGGTACTGAAAGCGATGAATCGGAGATTTGGTGATTAAGACTCTTGCCGGTTCTTCCCCTTCTCCTCGCATCCTGCACGCCGAACTCTTTTCAGAAAGAGATCCTGTGAAGATTAAACATTGTAATTTATGTGTAGGAATATTTTTAATACCCGAAAATAACTTAAATAATTAAATGCTAATGGCAAAATAGTCATACATGTTCAGTGTTTAGAAATCTCTGTCATGGTTGTGCATGGTCTCGAGATGATGTCATGAGCCATGATGTATGGATGATAATGATTTTTGTTCACAGTTTAATATATACATATACAGTACTTTATATTATACAAAAATTATTTAATAATTCCATATGAGCCCAACCCACCCATTTCATTTTTTTCTGTGGTAGGATGAGATATACACGAGAGTAAATTTTATATGAAGTATATTAAAAAAAATAGTGTATTAAAAAAACTTAATAATTTATATTTTTTGTATTTTTCAAATATAGTTTCGATATATAAACTTAAAGATCATAAATTTAAAGATACTAATGTATAAAAATTGAATTTGGATTATTATAAAATTGATATGTTTTATGTGGAAACAACACTATTTTAAATTTGTTGTTTAATTAGTTTTAATATTAGCTTTTTGTCTTCAAGTTTTCCGCATTTGATGTTGCAAATATTTTTTTTTTCCAAAATTGAATCTTTTTACATATACTAATTCAAAATTATGTTTGAGAATCTCATATTAAATATAACAATTTTATTTTTATACATTTATCGGACCATGGAATTAAAATAAAAAAGCATTTATCAACATAAATAATAAGTTTTAACAATTAAGACCTCAAACAAGCACTCGGTGGTTTGACATATAAATAATAAGTTTTGTTGACTTTTTTTTGGGTTGAATTATTCATCCCACCCGCCGCAAGAAATGCCCTTTCAGCACATAGATACATATATATATATATATATATATATATATATATTAAAAAAAAGGAGTGACCTTTGAGAAGCAAAACTTGCATGTAGGCTTGTGTGGGCTCACAAGTTGTAAGTCACAGCCTCAGGTCTCTCACCATTTTCTCCACCATTCACTCATCGTTCATCACTCTCCACGGCGGCGATGGAGAGCTTAGCCCTTCGTTCTCTCTCCTCCTCCACCACCACCGCCACCGCCACCGCATCTTTCCCCCGCCTCTCTCTCCTCCGCCGCAGATCTCCGTCTCCCTCCGTCTCTCTCCCTTCTCTCCCCGCCGTCCGATCTCTCTCCTTCAAACCCACTTCCATCTCCTCCTTCTCTCTCATCAGACCCTGTTCGCGTTTCTCCCCACGCGCCTCCGCGACGCCCCCGAGTGCCGATGTATCGCCGCCGCCGAAACCCCCTTCTCCTCCGCCTTCTCAGAGTGCTAAGATCCTCCCTTTGATCCTCTCCGTCGCCGTCGGCCTTGTACTCCGCTTCGCGGTTCCGAAACCGGAGGGTGTCACGCCTCAAGGTTGGCAATTGCTCTCGATCTTCCTCTCCACAATCGCTGGTCTCGTCCTCAGCCCTCTCCCCGTCGGCGCGTGGGCTTTCATCGGCCTCACCACCTCGATCGTCACTCGGACTCTGCCGTTCGCCGCCGCGTTCTCAGCGTTCACGAGCGAGGTCATATGGCTGATTGTCATTTCCTTCTTCTTCGCTCGTGGGTTTGTCAAGACAGGGCTCGGCGACAGGATCGCCACTTACTTCGTGAAGTGGCTCGGTAAGAGCACGCTTGGTCTGTCTTATGGGCTGACTCTGAGTGAAGCCCTGATTGCTCCGGCAATGCCCAGCACGACGGCTAGAGCCGGCGGAATTTTCTTGCCAATCATCAAGTCACTGTCGCTCTCGGCGGGGAGTAAACCCGGTGATTCGTCGTCGAGGAAATTGGGCTCTTTCCTGATCCAGTCTCAGTTTCAGGTTAGTGTTGTTTGTGCTGCCGATCTGGTCAGGTGAATTGTACAAAGTTTCCATCTTCGGTAACATCGATGTTAGAAAAAACTATTACTAGTATTGGCTCCTATCTGTGTCTGGACATTTTGCTGACGGTACAAGTACATTACTTTGATCGAACTAGAACTGATGGATCGCACTGGGAACACTGTTTCAGTACAGCTGTGTCTGTCTTTTTCTGTTCAGATGTGTCTGAAGATGTTCATATGCATTAACAATGTAGAATCAGTCCTTTTAAGTTGACAAAGACCAGGAGCTTTGCTTCAGTGACCCAAGACATCTACATTTTAAGAGCAAATTAGAGAAGAAATGTGAGAGGGGATTGGATTAATTTGTGGTTTGCACCAGTTTAATATGTCTTGCTGGGAATATATTCCCTGTATTTGCTGTCATTACTCTACTGCATTTAATGTGGCATTTGTTGTTGAATTTTATATGGTTCTTCTTGTCGGCTGTATTGGCCGCTATAGAATTTTGTTCTCTATCAGGTCTTGTCTTCCACACTCTCTATGTCCTACTTGAGTGTACTGACATGTTCTTGAGTGTTTGGTTTTCATTCCAATCTTCAACCTGTCAAGCTTTTTCATACCAGTTCTTATTCTCTTCTGATTCGTGACAGTGTGCCGGCAACTCCAGTGCCCTTTTCTTGACTGCCGCAGCACAAAATTTGCTGTGCCTGAAATTGGCTGAGGAGCTTGGAGTAGTGCTTTCAAGCCCATGGGTTTCTTGGTTCAAGGCTGCTAGTTTGCCCGCAATTCTATCGCTTCTCTGTACTCCGCTAGTCCTGTACAAGCTTTATCCTCCCGAAACCAAAGACACACCCGAAGCCCCTGCTATCGCTGCCAAGAAGCTCGAGCAGATGGGCCCTGTCACAAGGAATGAGTTGATCATGGTTAGCACTATGCTTCTGGCTGTGTCTCTCTGGGTCTGTGGGTGAGTTCTTTAGATTCTCTTCATTTCATTTCTATCCTCAGATGGACCACCTGGTTGTAACTATGTGTACGTATTGCCTCAAAGTTTGCATCTTTGGCGTTTTTATAATCTTTTTCTGAATATGTATGTGCACTGCAGAGAGGCTCTTGGAATACCGAGTGTTGTAGCTGCCATGATCGGGTTATCCATACTTCTTCTTCTGGGCGTCCTCGAATGGGACGACTGCCTTAGCGAGAAATCAGCATGGGACACGCTGGCTTGGTTTGCAGTCTTGGTGGGAATGGCAGGACAGCTGACGAACCTCGGTGTGGTGACATGGATGTCGGATTGTGTGGCCAAACTCCTGCAATCTCTCTCGTTGGGATGGCCAGCCGCGTTCGGAGTTCTACAGGCCGCGTATTTCTTCATCCACTATCTATTCGCCAGCCAGACGGGTCATGTAGGAGCTCTCTACTCTGCTTTCCTCGCAATGCACTTAGCGGCCGGCGTTCCGGGAATCCTCGCAGCACTTGCTTTGGCTTACAACACCAATCTCTTTGGCGCATTGACGCATTACAGTAGTGGCCAAGCCGCTGTTTACTACGGAGGTACGTTACAAAACAGTTTGCCGGTTCTGTTCTTGGGGATCATCGAATGTTAAAATGTGATCTGTTTTGATTTCGATGGCAGCGGGTTATGTCGATCTTCCGGACGTGTTCAAGATGGGATTCGTGATGGCGTTCATCAACGCGGTCATATGGGGAGTAGTAGGGACGTTCTGGTGGAAATTTTTGGGTCTATACTGAGAATCTTAAACTCTGTGATTAAGAAACGGTAAGTCATCCAAGATTTTATATACCAGAAATCTTGAGAAGGAACTGACAAGACATTTGCCTCTGTCTCTCCATTGTTGATCATTTCTGGTCTTCTGGGTTTGGCGATAGAGATCGGACATTCTTTGTCGCGTAGATACAGAGTTGAAGCAGACGAGAGATCTGTCCGAATTTGTTCGAAATATGAAAAAAATAAAACTTTTTTTTTTCCCGGTAGAGACAACAGTTCTAAGTTGTAGTTATAATAATCGTCCCGTCCAAACGACTGACGCGACGGCTGGGGTGTAAATTTCGCCGTGAAAAAATGTGGGGGTCCAAAGCGGAAAGTGTCTGAAAATGTAGGGGAGAGTTGTTAATGAAGAATCTAAACTTGACGATCAGAGAATCCAAGATCGATTCACGGATTAGCATGCATAAGTTGAGTTGTAGCCACAATCATCATCATCATCATCATCATCATCATCATGTAGTATCATGTAGTATCTATGGCGGAGATTCAGCGGACGAAAGGGTTGAGAGTATCGAATTCTTCCCTCCAGTGTCCTAACTCATCTCGGGAGAGACAACCACCTCACTCACTCTGATCGGAGAATTCTCACCTTCTCTCCGGCGATGGAGGGTTTGGCTCTCCGTCCCCTCTCCGCCGCCTCTCGCCTCTCTCTCCGCCGCCTTTCCGTCAAACCCTCACCGCTTCTCCCGCCGTCAATCGCCGTACCCTCCCACCGTTACTCTTCACCTTCCGTACGATCACTCTCCTTCTGCTCCCCTCTCGTCAAGCGTATCCGCTTCACTACCCGCGCATCCTCCTCCGCCCCCGCTTCGCCGCGAAATGATGCCGGGAAACCGCCGGATACGTCGTTGGTATCGCCGCAAGGGGCCAAGCTCCTCCCTCTCCTCTTCTCCGTCTTGATCGGTCTCTCCGTTCGGTTCCTGATCCCTAGACCCGCTCAGGTGACGTCACAAGCGTGGCAATTGCTCTCGGTTTTTCTGTTCACCGTCGCGGGTCTCGTGCTGGGTCCTCTACCGGTCGGGGCATGGGCTTTCATCGGACTCACGGTCTCCGTCGTGACCAGGACTCTGCCCTTCGCCACCGCCTTCGGCGCCTTCACGAACGAGCTCATCTGGCTGATCGCCATTTCCTTCTTCTTCGCTCGTGGGTTCATCAAGACAGGGCTCGGCGACAGAATCGCGACGTACTTCGTCAAGTGGTTGGGGAAAAGCACATTGGGTCTTTCGTACGGGCTCACGTTTTGTGAGGCCTTGATGGGTCTGATAATGCCGGCGACGACGGCCAGAGCTGGCGGCGTTTTCTTGCCGGTGATCAAGTCCCTCTCGCTCTCCGCCGGAAGCATGCCTGGGGACCCCTCGTCGAGAAAGTTGGGTGCTTTCCTTCTGCAATCTCAGTTGCAGGTTCATAGGACTTTCCCGATATATCTGAGTATAGGATCAAACAATATGGAAGATTCTACACGATTTCACGTGATTATGCCATTGATTGAGTCATGTTTCACGTCCAGACATGGAGTTAGGAACAGCTCTTGAACTAGTTCGGTTCCGATTCTTGGTTGTAGCTTGCAATCCTTTGATCTCTCTCTTAACATATGCTGCACTCAGAATGAGCTCATAGATTGCTTCAGCGATTTCATATAGAGTTGGGGTTTATATGTAGATGCTCTAGCATCTCGATGAACTAGACTTTTAAACATGTTCTTGTTTGATCTGTGGCAGTGTGCCGGAAGCAGTGGAGCACTTCTCCTGACTTCGGCAGCACAGAACTTGCTCTGCCTCAAATTAGCAAGGGAGCTCGGTGTCGTGTTTGCAAATCCATGGGTTTCTTGGTTTAAGATTGCGAGTCTCCCTGCATTCGTATCTCTTCTTTGTACCCCACTGATCGTATATAAGCTATATCCTCCCGAGATGAAACATACACCAGATGCCCCCATCGTCGCCGCAAGAAAGCTGCAACAGTTGGGTCCTATCACGAGAAATGAGTGGACCATGCTCGGTTCCATGGTTCTTACTGTATCTCTCTGGGTCTTCGGGTGAGAAACGGAAATCCTTTACCAATTCTGTGAGCTGTTTTCTCGCTGAGCATTGAAGGATATGGTGACTGTTGTATGCAGTGAGGCGGTGGGAATACCGAGCGTGGTAGCTGCCATGGTAGGGCTATGCACGCTTCTACTGATGGGCGTAGTCAATTGGGATGACTGCCTAAGCGACAAAACGGCATGGGACTCGCTCACTTGGTTCGCTGTCTTGGTGGGGATGGCAGGACAGCTGACGAACCTTGGCGTTGTGGCATGGATGTCGGACTGTGTAGCCAAAATGCTCCAATCTCTGACGCTGAGCTGGCCGGCATCCTTTGCAATTCTCCAGGGCTCTTATTTCTTCCTCCACTACCTGTTCGCCAGCCAAACCGGCCATGCCGGAGCTCTCTACCCTGCTTTTCTCGCCATGCAGCTAGCGGCCGGGGTTCCAACAGTTCTAGCCGCCCTTTGCTTGGCCTTCAACAACAATCTCTTCGGCGCCTTGACCCATTACAGCAGCGGCCCAGCCGCTCTGTACTATGGAGGTATGTATCTGTATCTGTATGCTCATTCTTGTTCTTTTCACAATGCTTGTGTTTGTGTTATTTCATCTGGACTTTGGTTTGATGCTGCAGCTGGGTACATTGATCTGAGAGATATGTTCAGAGTGGGGTTCATAATGGGTCTTGTTCAAGCCGTCATCTGGGGAGTTGTCGGATCCTTCTGGTGGAAATTCTTGGGTCTTTATTAAGGTTGTCGTTTGATTTGATTGTCTGTTCGTATTTTGGTTGTATGTACATTGCAATTTCCTGTAACCATTTTCAGCCACATTCACCAGACAACACAATACATAGGATAATGCTGTTTTTCCTCGGAGAGTTTTGCACAAAACTACAAACTAGACACCGTAGACAAGACAGGACAAAAGTGAATCGGACATGTGTTAGATGAACATCATAAGCTCGGGTCGACTGTAGACATTGTTCTGCTCGTCCTCGAGAATCGGGTAGGCCGCCACCAGCGCATCCTGACCGCCGATATAAAGCGAGTTGTAGATCTTCCAGTACACTTCCCTGACCTTCCGAGCCGGATGGAACAGCCCCTGCAGGCAATAGTTAAGCACGACGGCCGAGCCCAATGCCACTCTCATCCCTTCTATGGCCTCCATCACTGCGTTTATCACGTGAGGCGACGTCTCAAATATGTTGGGCCATACATAGTTCAGTAAATGGACCAATGCGTCTTCACATCCCAGACCAGCCACGCCCAACGCCATGTGCTTCACGGCCGATGCTGCCGTCTGCCTGTGAACCAGGTCTCTGTCCATGAGCGCGTCCTCCAGCAATGGCGTCACTGCATATATGTAGTCTTTGCCCATCTCGCCAATGTACTCAAACAGGAAGGAGAGTGACTTCAGGACGCCATTCTGGACATTAAGCTCGGGGACACGGTACTCGTTCATCAGTGCCGGTAGGACTGTGAAGGGAGAACATGTTTCCGCCACGATGGCGATTGCCACGGTTGTACAGACACGGTTCTGACGTTCTTGGACTTTGAGATTGTTCAACAGCGTTGCCAATACATCTTGTGGTCCAATGGCTTTGGCAATGTATCCAAAGGTATTGACAGTGGCACGACGGATTCCCTTCTTGTGGGCCTTGAGCATTTCAAGAAGCTCAAAACAGATTCTCATCCACTCCCTGGCCGGAACAAACTCGGCACCACGATCGGCGATCCTACCAACGAGATCGATACAGTTCTCTTGCACCTTCTCGTGCCTGTTCTTCAAGATCGGGGTCAATCTCGGAAGCAAGTCCTTAATGGGAGGAGTCATCTTCGTCATACCAATCACGTTAACGATAGATTTGAGGGCTCCAAGAATCGATCCCAAGACTTCCGGGTACTCTTCTCCGAGATATTCGTACAGGACAACACCGAGATGGCCCATCAGCTGTTCCTCTCCACATTGCTTCATTACAACCGCTATTCTAGAAATAAGATCGGCAGCCTGCTGTCTTACCTTTGCGCTCTTGTTGTTCAATCGCCACTTGATGGTACCACAAATCTGTGGAAGGTATGGCTTCACTCGCTGTCCTAGAGCATTCACAACTGCACCAAACCCGTTAAGCATCACATTAGCATCGTCACTGGTCTGCTCTTGGAAAGCGTAAAGAATTCCGTCGATGAGCAATTCCTCCAATCTAGCGTCGATATCAGATGCCCCCAGGTTCGTGACAACCTTATCGATTGTCTCCATAACCATACGTCTGTAGGGCTCACTCTCGTCTTTAAGATCTTCGACAACTCTCCCTACGATATCAGCGACCCCAACCTTGTTTGCAATCTCTACGGTAGTTTCAACGAGCTGTTTATAGTTTCTCCTGTCCAGCGCCATTCTCCTTACCCAGAAGTGCCTGAAGAACTCGGGGAGAATATCGCTGCGAATATAATCAGCTTCGACACCCTCTGTACTCACACACTGCTTCACCACCTTGAGGACAATCTTCTTCATCTCCTCGTCAGGAGACTGGAACTCCCGGATCAGAATAACCATCACTTCTTTTGTATAGTAGCTAGCATATATAGCATCCATCAATGGGATGATGAAACCAATTGCCTTCAAGAAAGCAGCCAATACCTTACCGCGGTGTGATCTGATACCTTTCCACAGAGGCTTCAGGACAGAGTCAAAGCTCTCGATACCATATGGCGCAGATGCCTCGGCAAGGGCAGCAAGAGACAAAGCAGTAATAGTCCTCACCTTCTGATTTTCATCATTGAGCCCGTGTTCAATAATTTCGACTAGAGACCTTAGATGAGGTAGAACAGCACAACCAATCAAGATAGCAATCTGCTGAACAATCTTAATCCCAGTATGACGTGCCTGCCATGACTTCTTGCTCTGACACACAGCTTTCAAGAAGGGCAAAAGTGCAGGAATTCCAAGTGCTGAAGCTACGACACTGAAAGCTCTAGCGGTTGTGTTCCTCACATATTCATCAATGTTGTCAATATCAGGACGCATAGCAGCAATCATGGTAGCTAAACCAGCAGCCTTGCTAAGGTTAGAAATAATCTCTCTTCCTTCCACACGTGCATAATAATCTTCATCAATCAACAAAGGCTCGATGACAACAAGAATTTTGTGGACAAAAGGCCTTACCAACTCATCCAATTTATACAGAATCCTATCAATCACTTTGACCAACAGATGCCTCTCTTGATCTTCCAAAGTGGGTTGCATGAGCAAAGGCAAAATCTTATTAAACAAAGGACCAGCGCCCAATTCACGAGCCTTGTCAGTAAGCTGCCTCAGGGCCGTTTTCCTCTGGGGAGGCGTTCCATTTTTAACCTTCAACAACAGTTTCATTATCTTGCGCTCTTTCTGCTCCTCGGGGGACAGCTCCTCTTCATCATCCTCATTCAATAACGCTCCAAAATACTGATAATCCTCAGGTTTCATAAATGGCAACCCGCCAGGAACTTCCTTGGGCACATCATACTGCTGCCCACGATTTTCTTCAGGAATAATGTATCCAGGAGTCGCCATGGGTGTTGGTGTTGCGAGAAGTTTTCTCGCAGGGGTTCGGATGGGAACATATGAAGCAGGTGGCTCAAGAACCTTGTAACCCTCTTGAGGAAACATAGCATCAAGCTCTTCATCAGTCAAAGGCCTGTTTCTCTCCTCGATATCCCTCTCCCACCTCAACAGATTGTACTGTTCAGGCGTGAGAGCGCCACGAAGATTAATCTGGCCTGGTGTAGGGGTAGCCAGATCAACCCCACCGATAGGGGTGACACCAGGAGTGTAAGCGGCTGGAGTAGCTCCAGCCATGGGTGTAGCACTGCCCATAGTGGCTGGTGTCTCATCCCACCTAGAACGTTGCCGTTTCGGGGTAGGAGTAGCAAGTCCTTTTGGAGTCGCATCCCAAGTAACTCCTGCAGGCGTCGCACCGGGAGTAACCCCACCAGCTGGTGTGGCGTCAGAGTCTGTCACACGACCAGGAGTCGGCGTCTCGTCCCATCTATTCCTACGCCCAGCAGATGGGGTGGCATCAGAAACTCTCCCTGGAGTCGGTGTTGCATCCCACCGCCCGATCCCTGGAGCCGCATCCGGTAAGTCCCAATCCGAAGTTGACTTAGCCTTCTTCACAGCTGCGGCACCACCATCATCTTCCGACTGATCCCATCGGTTCCTCCTCTTCGGCTGAGCAGCAGCAGGAGCAGATTCTTTCTGTCCCTTTTCCGCGGCTTCTTCTTCCTCTTTCTTTTTCTTAGCAATAAGCCTCATAGTCTCCTCCCTCTCTTTCTGCAATGCTGTTTCCTTCATGTGATCCGCGTAAGTTCTAATACTTGGATCCGGCGTCTTCTCTCCCATCGCAAACGGATCATTTCTGTCCGGAGACAAAACCCGATTGAGTCTCTTCCTCCTATAGTCATCCTCTCTGTCTGCAATACTCTTCCTTGCTTTAAACCCTCCATCGTCATCTTCGCCCTGACTAGAAGATTAATCTGGCCTGGTGTGGGGGTAGCCAGATCACCCCCACCGATAGGGGTGACACCAGGAGTGTAAGCGGCTGGAGTAGCTCCAGCCATGGGTGTAGCACTGCCCATAGTGGCTGGTGTCTCATCCCACCTAGAACGTTGCCGTTTCGGGGTAGGAGTAGCAAGTCCTTTTGGAGTCGCATCCCAAGTAACTCCTGCAGGCGTCGCACCGGGAGTAACCCCACCAGCTGGTGTGGCGTCAGAGTCTGTCACACGACCAGGAGTCGGCGTCTCGTCCCATCTATTCCTACGCCCAGCAGATGGGGTGGCATCAGAAACTCTCCCTGGAGTCGGTGTTGCATCCCACCGCCCGATCCCTGGAGCCGCATCCGGTAAGTCCCAATCCGAAGTTGACTTAGCCTTCTTCACAGCTGCGGCACCACCATCATCTTCCGACTGATCCCATCGGTTCCTCCTCTTCGGCTGAGCAGCAGCAGGAGCAGATTCTTTCTGTCCCTTTTCCGCGGCTTCTTCTTCCTCTTTCTTTTTCTTAGCAATAAGCCTCATAGTCTCCTCCCTCTCTTTCTGCAATGCTGTTTCCTTCATGTGATCCGCGTAAGTTCTAATACTTGGATCCGGCGTCTTCTCTCCCATCGCAAACGGATCATTTCTGTCCGGAGACAAAACCCGATTGAGTCTCTTCCTCCTATAGTCATCCTCTCTGTCTGCAATACTCTTCCTTGCTTTAAACCCTCCATCGTCATCTTCGCCCTGACTACGGGCCACATCATTGAGAAGCGACTTCGGAGCAGTGTAAGACGCAAGCCGCCGCGCCACTTCCGACCCGGCAGGGTCCGGATTCGCATCTTCCTCGTCGACCACGGGGATTGAAGTCACGTAGGCATCACGGTCAGTGCCTCCGTACAGATCGCGATCGAAAGTTAGCGAAGTGAGGGACGCGAGCTCCTGCTCCATCTTCCGCCTCTCCTCTTGCGTTTTGGTGATCTCCGGATCTACAGACGCCATGTTCGATAGCTATCGAAGCTTCTACGAACAACAATCTTAGAAATTCGAAATGAAAGCGATTAGAAAACTATCAAATTGGAAAACCGCACAAATGAATTCAGGGGAAAAAACACAACATCGGAGAAACCAATAAATTCTCCAAAGAGAAAACACGACGAACTTACCTTTGAAAGGTAATCGAAACTGGTCTGTAAGAAGAATCCGATGGAGAAAAGGATTTAGGGTTTTGGAAGATAACACTGCTCTAACACAGCCATAAAAAATATAAAATGGAGAGACAACCGACAGGGCGAGTCGGATCTGGTTCCGGTTCGGGTTTTTACCCGAATTTAGGGGCCTTTAAATTTGGGCTAAATGACAATTTTCTCGAATCGGGTTTGACCCAAATTAAACCCAATAAAGAAGCCCAGCCCTCGCCGTCTCGCTTACCTGTAAATAGCCCGAATTGGACGGAGCCCTAATTTCTGGTAACTCGACGGTTGGAGCAGGCGGAGGGGCTAAACCAGAATCAAGAAGGTGCGTAAGCTGCGATTCTGTATCAGATTCCTGATCCAATTTCCTATTTTTCTGGAGAATTTGATGGTTTCTGTTAAAATTTGCAGTTCAACATAGCGAATCCGACCACCGGCTGTCGGAAGAAACTTGAGATTGATGATCACGCCAAGCTGTGAGTGTCTCCTCCTTTTCCTATCTGAAAATTTCCTTTTTGTGTTGCTTCTCGCTTTCGGTATCAGAGAAACACGAGATTGATGATGATGCAAACTATAAGCTTTATCTCATTCTTTCGGAATTCATTTATGGGTCTCTCTAGTTTTATCTCTCCACTAGAAAAAGAGTCGATCCTTGTGGAGTTGAGTTGCATGATATTCCACCGATGATGAAAGAACACTTTGCATGGCATTTCAATCCTTTTAGTAGCTGCTTTGATATGCCTCACTGTTCTGCTCATGTTTGAGTCATGCCAAAACAAAAGTACCGTAGGAGACAGATTTGAAGTACGTATATGCCTTGTCTTCCTCCGTTTTTACATCATGATCCCTCAACTATGAAAGTTTACAGTCAATACTCGAAGAATGGTTTTATTACAATGGCAGTTGCTGATAGAAAAAGAAGAAGGTGAATTGATCTAATGTCAAGGCCAAGAAATCACCACATCAGGAACATAGACTCTGTTGATTGGCCTTGCAGCCACGAGTCCAATGGACAAAGCTGCTCCAAACAGCGCGTGCAGTCTCACGCAGTAGTACTTCGCCATGAATATCTTCCCCTTGTCCTACACCATTCCCCAGGAATAATATCTCCATTTTCAGACAAATATTGTCTGAAATCTCTTGTTTAAAGAATAATTTTTTGGAAGCAGAGGCTATTTATTACCTTGTGGTTCTTTTCAACATAGCTTGTAACCAATATCCCCATTGGTAGTGTCAGGAAACACATCAACTGAAAACACCAAACCGCATGTTAGTAACATACTAACTTAGTATGTTACACACCAAAACCAGTGAGATTTGTTTCTGATGCTTTTGATCATATTATGGATGCAGGAAACTTAACTGTGCAAGTGAGGGGAAGAATTCTGGTAAGGCCAAGAACAAGCAGCAGGGAATAGAGCGAAACAACGACCGATTTCACTACTTTTGCTCCTCTTTCAGTGCCTACCCTAACCTGTACAACACAGACGGAACCCTTTGAAACAAGAAACACTGCAATGTGTTCTACTGTCATGGTTCAAGCTGGAAGTAAGATGTCCGTACCAGAGGTGATAATTTTCCCACTGCCAAGTCACTTTCCACCTGTAGAATATAGTGTTCATGAATCATGATATCAGCATATGGTTATTGGCTCTCTCAATCTCTCTCTCTTTTCGTGGGATTCAAAGTTTTTAGCTAACCTGATGAAAGTGGCTGCATAAAAGGATCAAAGATGTGGTGAAGCCGACAAGGAAAGATGCAGAAAGGATCCTGCCGTTTAGAGGAACATGGCTTGTCTGACTGCGAAAACCAATACAAAGGTTTCAGTAAAATCATGTTCAACCGACACTGGGAAAGAACAACGCAGGAAAAAAGGGAATGTGATCGAAGAATGCTTTGGCACAAACCTCGAGCTAGCCAGAAGTAAATAGAAAGCAGTAGTCGCGAATGGGCCGAAAGCAGCAAAGCATAGTGGCTCTCCTAGTCCATGGTAACTTAGCCGGAATGGTGGGCACTGAAAAATTTTCAGAGTTTTAACACAAGTCAGAATTTTTTATATGGAAAGTGTAATCCTTTCTTTTGTGGAAAAAAAAAACAGATGTAGTTCTTGGCATTCCAAATTGTAATATATCAAGTTTCAAGAATCAGAGAGTTTGAATTACATTCACCTGGTATATATAGCCACAGAATATTGCAGAAGCAAGCAACATTATTGCACGAATATTTCTTGCTTCCATGGATATCCAAGATAAACCAGCACCACCAAGAACGAGCAATATGAACGCTGCAATTAGGGTTCCTGTCCGGCTTATTTAGCAAAGTAATGAACCCATGGATCAGATTTGGTTAGGCATTCACTCACTCAGAAATCAAGACCAGCAAAGCTGCGAACCGACATCCATACTTACCTTCCGACCAGGTTTACTACAGATTCCTTTTTGTTCTTATCTGCTCCTGTATCGAAATCATAAACATCGTTGCTGCCATAAACCATGTCGGAAAATATTTCATTACAGGAAACGTTTTCACGACCATTTCAAGAAACCTCGTTCTTGTACAAACCTAAGGTTGAGCCAGGTAATGGTAAGAACTGAGGAGACCAACAGGGTAAGATAACGACCCGCTGAAAACGATCCTGTCTCCAAATAGGCGGCCGCACCACCGACCTGACCACATGAACCGGAAAGGAAAATGTCAAGAACAGACCCGAGGCGGCTCTGGAGATTTCAAGAGGGTCTCTGTTAAGAAAGAAACTTACAGTGAGAGGAACCAAAGCAACAAAGTAAATAGGTAGTTTAACTGCCCTCCATATCAAAGTTGCTTTAGAAACATCCTCTTCTTTGTCATCTCCACACATTTCCACTGTGTTTCCACGGCTTCTAAAAACAATGGGTCGACCTTGACGTCGTCTTTCGTCGATGTTCAAGAATTTTACATTAGCCACGTTCATTTTTTCTCGTGCAGTCATATAGAATGGTGATGATCTTGAGTAAGAGTTTGTGAATGGAGCTCCCTGATAACATCTGGAGAGGCCAAGTGGTGTGAATGATTGAATCTTCTCAGAAAGAGAGCATGAATCAATACTATCAAACAAACAAAAAGATGCAGAAATGCAGATTCTTTCGAAACCTACCTTGTGAAACTCGGTTTCTTTAGGAAAAACCCAGAACTTATGTCACAGAACGAAACCAAACCCATCTTTCTTCTTCTCTGTAAACAAGCAAGAAGCAGTTCAGTGAATAGCGGCAAGAGCGCGAGCCGAGTATAAATATACAGGAGAACACGAAATCTAAGTTCTAAGTCCAAAACGTTGGCTACTACAAGAAACCCTAAAACCAGACCAAACCCTAGTTACGTGTAAACAGAAGCTAATCTGCAAAAGCTTGATCCTTTACGGATGAGATTCATTGGAAAAGCCCAGAAATTTCCTCTACCTTTCCCGTTTACAGCAGCAGAGAGCTCGAGATTGGCGTTACAATAACGAGAATTGAAGTGAGTTGGAAGAAGATAAAGATAAAGTTTGGAGATTTACCGTTCTAACACGAACCCAGCAAATGGGGAATCATCAGCGACGGAATTGGAGTTCACAGTGGAGATATCCTTGTCCGGACAGGAGGCGAGGCGTCCTATCTGTTTCAAGCTCAGTTGCTATCTTGAAAATAATTGTGCATAAGACCCACAATTTGTCTATACTTTACAGAAAAAGCTTACAACTATTGAATTTTGATTTCTACCCCATCAACGGAAGGATTGACATTTCTGAACAGGGATAAACATTTCGATATGAAATCGAAAAATATGGTATTTTTATCCAATCGAATTTTTCAAAATTCTATTACGATATTATTTTTAAAAAACTGAATTTTCTAAAACTGAATTTTAAAACCTCTGAAAACCAAATTTTTTTTAAGAATATAAATTTTTTAATAAAACTCAAAATTGAAATCGAACCGAATCGACCCGAATATGATATAATAACCTATTGATATATATTTTTATAAAACCGAAAAAATTGAACCGATTTATTTACGAACCGAATACCGAAATACCTACATCTGTTGCCCCTATTTCTGAATATTCATATTTGTTTTATCTGATTTTTTTGTTAGATTAGATACACAAATAAAGTTAGCTTCGTTTGGAAATAAAGTAATTTTTGTATATAGGGGTCTGATCCTCTTAAATCCTATTCAATTATTTCAGTTATGTACAAGTGTACACACACAGATATATATATATATATATATATAGCTTCGTTTGGAAATATAGTAATTTTTGTATATAGGGGACACTGATCCTCTTAAAGCCTATTCAATTATTTCAGTTCTGTACATATATATATATATATATATATATATATATATATATTACATAAAAGAGTTATTTGTTGTGAGGATTCCAAGCTAAATATATTTAAGAAAATAAAGGGTTTAATAAATCAGCACGGAAAAACAAATTGTTCAACAGAATTCGTTAATATTCATTAGAATTCAATAATAGAACAATAAGCTTTCATTTTAGATATATAAAATGAAAAAAACAAACAAACTAAATAATATATAATTATATCACCGAATGAGATCTAGATTTAACTGAAAATGTAAATCTCAAAATAAATTATTTTAAAAACAAATTATTTATTAAAATTTTGTATCAAATCAAATACAACTATAATTCTTTGTACATACAAATATATATAAATTTTCTAACCAAAAAATAACTAAAAGAAAACCGACTAAAAAGCAATATTCCCAAGGCTAAGATTCTCTGTTCATAGTCACTATACATTAAAAAAAAATGTTCAATTTTGCATACAAATATTTGTGAGATATATGATAAATACCTAACAAAATGGTCGGCCAATAGTGCTTGTGCCTCGGTATGGGGAAAACCATATTTGCCGGCTCAATAATCTGTAACACATTTTTTTTTCCTTCACTGTCCGTGTGAAATGAATGTTGCAAATTGCATTTTCTCCTCTTTTTAGGTGATTTAAATCAATTTTAAATTCGTGCTTAAAAACTCAATTTAATGATTCTAATATCAAAGAATACATTACTATCTATATATAATATTTTCACAATGATACAAGAAAGTATTAACACATTTATATTAGAAATTCTACATCATTTTCTTCGCATATTTAAATGCAGTCTTTAATAAATAAGACACGACAACAATCATTTGCAACTATTTATATATATATATATATATATATATATGTATAAATATCATGCGTACATATATAAAGCTGCTTTATTTCAATGCAAGCTTCCTATAGATTTCCATTATGGCTGATATCTTTGTGTCCTTAATCTATTTATTGTCACAGCCGAAAGTGTGAGGGCACTAAAACGTATATAATTTATATATATGATTATAAATATATGTTACCCATATCAAAATTCGCTGAAAAAATCTTTATTTTTAAGCATATTTTAAATCTTGAGTTACAAATGTTTGTGTTTCAAGAAAACATAAAACGAAAGAATTGAATTTGGAAAATATAGAAAGTTTGTTTAATTTTAGTGTTATGTATTTTTTATAAATATAAGAAACAAAAAAATGGAAAGAAAAGTTTATATTGCATTGAGTAATTTAGATTGAAAGTTATTTCTTCTGTAGCGTAAGATAAAAAAAAAACTTTACTAAATCTCTAAACGTATTTAATGACCGATTTATTTCTGTGAAATAAATGAAAAGCCACCCACCCACTTATGATTTTTAAGAATTAATAGGATAAATGTAAGCAAAAGAAAATTGGATTAGTTAAAATAATAAACTTATATTATATTAATCCCCATGGTTTTGGTTTTTATTATTGAGATGGTCTCCTTGGTCCCCAACATCATCTCTAAGTTGACAAGTGCCCCCTTTTAATAATGATAAGCTTGTATTTATCTTTATTTTAATTTAAAGGCAATATTTATTACTCTATATTATTTTAATATTTCCATAATTCAAAGGCTTTGAAATAGTTTCATCACCATCATTAAATAGACGAGATAAGATATTTGATTAGGCTATTAAACAATCTCGTTATGGTAGTAGAGAACACGTGGAGCATTTCGGAGCTAATCCATGGCCTGCAATATTAAATTCATTTTTATTACATATATATGCATTTTATTTCACAATTTCCGACTAAGGAATTTACACGTCATACACTGCGACAAAACAAACCCGAAACCCCACCAGGACCCGACCCGTCAAAGCCCAGATATATCTACACGGAAGGCCACGCGCGCCGCGCCGTAACTCCGTAGATTCTTGACACGTGTCCATCTCCCGATGGCACATCATACGAGAGGCTTACATGTGGAGGTCTGCGGATCCCACATCGCCGGCAGGAGATATTTCCTCCCGGCGAGCCCGTGCGCGTTGTAGCTCGCCCCGGTCGCCTTATCCACGAGCACCTGACCTGGATAACCCGGGTATGCACCCGACCCGAATATTCCCGTGCACGCCGAGACGGCCTCTAATGGCGCCGTTGGTGGGCCCTGGAAGTAACCGTTGTTAAACGGATTCGTGACGGTGTTCGCCAGAAGCGTCGCGAGGTTTATGATCATCCCGTCAACTCCGACGTCGCCGTTAGGCGCCACTAACGGTGGCGTCTGTGGCCCGTACATCGGCTGGTGGAACGGCCACGCGCAGTACCCCGGGCACTGGGTTTCAGAGTTTCCAACCCACGCGAACGCGCCGCCGTGGGCTGAACCAGCCGCACGACGCGCCGACGTGCCGGTGGAACCGTGGGTCCCGCACCGGCTCATACAGAATCCCTCCACCGCGACGTCCTTCGCCGTCAAAACGACGGTGATGGACCTCACGGCGCCGTTAAGCTTGGTGGAGAGGGCTCTCAGGTGGGGGCTCTTGAGCGATTTTCCGAGAGGGTAGTTTTCAAGGAGGAGCTGTTTCCCGACGAGTAGAGTCGACGCGCCGCCTTTGTATTTCTCCGTCGTTTTCCACCACGCCGCGACGGAGGGGGCAGGTACTGCGGCGGGGTGGTTGAGCGAGCGGATGAAATCGACGATTATGGACCG
Organism: Tarenaya hassleriana; assembly: GCF_000463585.1. Lineage (NCBI taxonomy): Eukaryota > Viridiplantae > Streptophyta > Magnoliopsida > Brassicales > Cleomaceae > Tarenaya > Tarenaya hassleriana. Next base: position 1,382,347 of record NW_010960188.1, read on the forward strand.
TTGGATCGGGGTGAACTTGCCGTACCATATGAGATTTACGGTAACGTTACCCTTCAGAAGAACGCCGTTGTGGTATTTGAGCACCAGAGGCTGCTCCTCCACCAACGCGGCGGCGGAGAGATCAACGGTGACGGCGAAGAGAGCGAGGAGGATGGCAAAACGGTTAATAGAAGCCATTAATGAGAGAGGATCAAGAAGACAACAGTCGTAACTTGTAGAGAGAGAGAGATTATGAATATGGATATGGATATGGATGCATGAGGAAGAACTGAAACAGGGCTTTTATACAAGGAGTTTGAATCGGAGGAAGAGGGCCACAGCTGTAGAAGGGAAGGTGTCCATGTCAACTACTGCCACGTGGAGTAATTTCATTGGGTGAGGAGGGGTGTTGACAGCCTGTAAGGTTCTTCTGGAGTGACGTGGTAGTCTCCGCAATATTTACAAGGGCTATATTTAATTAATTTTAATGTAAGCCAATAAAATTTTGAAATCTCTTGTAGGCTCCCACGAAACAGATATATATATATATGTGTGTGTATATATTCTAAAATACAAGAGCGGGACCCGGTTTTCAAAAGAAGCCACTGATTTTGAGAAAGCGAAGGACCTGATACCGTGTGATGACTGCTTTACTTTCGGGGACCTACCGCGTGGACCCCACAGAAAATATTATTTAAATATACGGTGTTTTAAAGGTGCAGATGTATACATACATGCGTACGTAGAGAAATATACGGAGAAGTGGTGGTGCAGGTTGCAGTCTGTAGCTGGGTGAGGTATGCCTGTGCCTGCCTGCTGCAGCGTACGAACCACATCCCAATCTCCATTATTGCCTTCTTACTCTGTGGGGTCCGCTGAAATTTCTTTCTCTTTTCCTTTTTATTTTATTTTATTCTAAATCACATCCCGGTTTTTACATTAATTACGCTCATACCCGGTTTTATACGTGGTTTTTGTATAAATAATCGAACTGGTCTAGTAAAAATACAGTATACATATATATATATGTGTGTGTGCGAGTGCGCGCGTGTTAAATTATCGAGTTATATTTATTTTGTCGTTGATGTAAATGTTCCAAAATAAAAGGAGGGTAGCCAAATCCCAAAAAACAAAATAGTGAGCTTTTGGACCGTACCCTCTTTCTCTTACATGTTATGGTCTCAATCATATATCCCTAACATATTTCCTTTAATTTGTAACTTTACGGTGTACGTCCAATATTCAAATATGTAACAAAAAAATCTCTTATTGTACTGCGTATTTATCTTTAACCTTTTTATTAGGAGGAGAGAGAATATTCGTCTTATTACTAATATTCGGATTAATATTAAATCGTGGGAACGAAATTATAGCCTTTTGATTTTATAATTATAATCCAAAGCGGGACTCCCAATGCCACTTATACTTTAAGAAGTGGGCCTACTGTGGGGCCCATCTAAGTCTTTATATTCACGTCACCTCTCGGCATTACTCCTCTGTAATAGGATCCCTGGTAATCCATTTAGGTCTGCTCCCATGTTTCGACACGTGTGAGGTTCCGACAGGAAAAAAAAATCGCATTTACGAAATATCGAACGCATGACTACAAGAAAAAACGAAAAATAACGTCTTATCATATTAAATTACAAATAAATTTATGAGTAACAATGATAACAAAGTAACTTAAAAGTATGTTTTTAGCAATATTTTGTTTGAACCAACTATTATTATGTTTATAATTTATAAACGACTCGAGTTACCAATAAATGATATTAGAAATATTTTAAAATAATGATTATTCTGAATCACTTATTTCCATGTTTAAATAAAAATAATGATAAAATATGATAATTGCACTAATACCCTTATAATTCCCTGAAATTTCATTATTAGTTTATATTTTTGCCTTTGAATTTTTTTACTGCATGCATATACATATATATATATATATATATATATGCGCTATAAATTAAAATTAATGTATATTTCGCAACTAACTGTCGTAATCGGGCTTAATTGGAAAAAGTGATCAAATTCCTCTATGAGATTAAAAAAATGGATAAGTGAAGACTAAACAGAGATAATCACGAAAAAGTTTTAATTATAACAAAAGTAACCAAAAAGTTTTTCACGAGGATCAGCACCTCAAGCTCCACCCATCTCGATTTATTCGACCGTTGTATATGAATCTAATTACATAGTTTCTTTAAGTATATATATTTACATATATAGATACGACGATATCCAGAATTTTTTCTTGTCGTTTTGTGAAACCATTTTATATTTAACTACATTATGTGACTACGAAAATTATATATTATATATCGCATATTATAGTAGTCTTTACTAAATGTTCATGTGTGTTAGCTCACAACATAATGAGAAATATATGATAATTCATATATGGTTTAACTCTTCCAAAGTTCGCTTGTGTGGAATTTTGTTTTTATCAAATAAAATACTATTTATTAGAATATATCATCGACGTAGATTATAATATAATTTTATTTATTTTCGTTATGTGAGATGGGAACAATTTAAAAAGAAAAGGTTTTGGTAACAAATAAATCTGGCTACGAATGGAAAATTTTAATTTTTATTTAAAAAATATAAAAAGATGGCCAAGCGCTCACGTGCGGATAAGGTGGTGCTTAGTCGGCACACAAGCCGACAAAATCTGGGGATTTAGAAAAAAGTGGAAAGTGGAAATCACGCGCCCGTACGTTTACATGATTATACTCCGTGGACCCACCCATCACGCCACGTCATCAATTAAAGCCTTAAACCGCTCAATAATTACCTTGGAATTGAATGACCAAATCTAAATATATTCATTGTATCATATGTAGAGATACTTCTTTTCATTCATATATAATAAGTATGTGTTTATATAAAAAAAAAATGTGTGTATAGTTAGTTATATGTGTACCATTTATTTAGAAATAACAATTGAAAACCTCATAATAGGAAAGTGCAAAAGAAAAAGTCGCTACACGCTAATATATAGAAAAATAAAATAAAATATTTTATATATAATATCTAAGATAAATCATAATTATATTAATGAGATTATCTTCCTATATATATTAACCCTGCATCGTATTTTTGAAATTTAAAAGGGAAATTCATCACCATCGTCAAATTACCGATGAAGTAAAAGGAATATATGTGTATATATATCACATAGATAAAAAAAAAATATCAATGTCCACATTACCATAAATATTTTACTCCATCAAACATGGAACACGTACGTGTCACTATTCATGCATGCGTGCGGTTTGTGGGGTTGAGAACTTGAGAATCAAGAGGCGGCTCTTCTCATAAACAACCAATGCTTCATTGGCATTAATTGTGACACGTTGTAATTGTCGCACCCTCATTGATGTATCCGTTTATCTACACGATAATTAATATTATAAATTACGTACGACCCTCGCATTATCATAGCTTTCATATATATATATATAAGCAAACCTAAGGGTTTCTTATTTCATTTCGAAATGAACGAAAAGACCGAATTATAGATTGATGGTCCCAAAGCAAAATGAAATAATTGACTATACATAATTGAATATATGTCCTTTAAGACTAATGAAAGAGGAAGCTTATGTATGGATGCATGTATCATGCATGATTGCGTGGTAGGGATGCGTGAATATGAAATTGTGAATAGGGACCATATACATACATGTATATATGTATATGGTATTTGAGAAAGTCAACAAAATTCACCGCCTAATTTTGGAATGGCATCATATTATCATACACATGCAACGTGGAATGCCCATGCCCATCCAAAACCCACCTTTTGACTTTGTGGCATTGGCATGGCATGCAGACGCCCACCCCCACTTGGATTCTTGCTCCGTGTTTCTCTCCTCGTTGGGAAATCTCTCCTTTTTTTTTGTGAAAAAAAGTTTTTTGGTGGATTTATTTTCTAATAATTAATCAAGAGTTTTAAGTTGTGTCGTAGTATTGTTACGAAATGTCATTAATTGAGAATGATAAATTATATAGAGATCATGTTCGTAAAATATAGCATCAATACATTCGTCTTGTGTATATAATTGCTTACGCGTATATAGTGGCGGATCCAGAAACTTTTTCATAAAAAAAATATAATTAGCCAAATTTAATAAATAAATAAATAAATAAATGTGAGAGTTGAAAGTGAGACCACATTCAATAGTTAATGGGGCATCCTTCTCTTTGTATTAAAATTTGTAAAATTTTTAACTTAAATTTTAAAAAAAAAAAATTGACTATGGGAGCACGTGCCCCCACTCCTTTGTACCTAGGTCCGCCCCTGCGCGTATGTATATTACATGTTACTATGCATGCTCCCACGTAACTTCATGACGCATATAGTATATGCATTATAAAGTACTCATATTATATTATATATACAGGTTATTGATATTTATAAAAAAACAAATTAATAGGTTTCACAATCTTATTCCGTTGGGATTTCTATACAGGGATGTCAAAATGAGTTCGCTCATGAGTCAACTCGCAAGTCAGCCTATATTTTTCCGATCTAAGCTGAAAAATTTTGAATTCGGAAAAAAAATGAACCAATGAGCTAACTCATCACGAGCTGACACAGAGAAAAAAATTATTTTTATTTTTTTTTATTATTTTTAAATAATTTAAAAAAGGATTTATCAAATTTTAAGATTTTTTATTATTTTAAAATATAATAATTATTATTATTTACTTTTTTTTATAATATATTTTTTTATTATATTTAATATTTTTTATTTTAATTTTTTTCCTGTGTCGCGAGTTGGCTCACGAATTGGTTCGGGTTTTGAATTTTTTGGCCCGAAAAAAATAGACTTTAACGAGTTAGAGTGAAAAATGAATTGGCTCTAAACTAGTTGATCCGAATCGGCTGGTTTGATATCCTTCCTACGCCATTCCTATTGGAAACATTTAATGAGGAAAATTCTACATATGGACAATACCTGTTGCTTAAATTTATGATATGTACATATAACCTTCCGTATATGTATACATATACATAAACAAGTAAGTGTACGATGTATCACGCCATCCATATACCATACGAAAATATATTCACGGGGTTCGTTTCATGGAATAGAAAAGTCGTATTTGCTAATGTAACGACAACATCATCACTAATATATACATTTAAGGTCTATAATTTTAATTATTTATTAGAATGTACAATTGTAGAATTATAATTCTTTAATTGCATTTAAGAACCATCGTTCCACGGCAGGGGATGTAAGATGCATGCATGCATGCTGAAAATTATAACATATCGATACCAAATAGTGTTCATAAACCAATACTTCTCCCTCCAAACCCGATTTCCAAAAAAATATAAATATTTTTTTTTTCTAACGTAAAGGTCCAAACCCGAAATATAACATATAGTTTTCGTCAGTTGAATTTAGGTTCTTCGATTTTTATCAGTTCGAAGTCATTTTTATGTGTAATTATTATATATATTCGGTATTAATGGGTTTGAAAGCAAACTGTTCATAGTCTTCGTGCTCTATAGCGAAAGCGACGAAGAATCAATAATGAAGCATGAGAAATACGAAACTCGATTTGGATTTATGTGCCCAATAATTATGTTTTTCTATGAAAAACACGTCAAACTTTTTCCTCGACGTACAAAACGTGCCGTGATAACAACACTACTCTAGAAGACGACGATAATAATGATGATTATTATTAATAATGGTTATCAATATTTTTATATATGTCTATATTGTATTCTCTGTTTTAATTATTCGTAAATATGATGGTTATCTCTGTTTATGTGTAACGGGATAAGAGAGCGTTCATGATCATATACAGAACATTAATAGATATATATGAATATAGAAAAGCTGATAAGATTTGGCCATTGTAATCATAAATTAAATCGGGTCATAATTGCAGTCCTTGTTGATGTAAATGCATTATTATATCATTCATCGGCAAGCCTTCCAACGTCGATTGTCATATTCATAATATATATATATATATAAAACATAAATCCCAATAATCAGATTTTTTTTATATATATAAAAAAGGGGTCAAAAGCTGGTTGTGGCATGACGTTTTGGGTCGGGTCAGCAAAAGTTATGAAATGATAGAATGGTGTAACCACCTGTCGTTTAACAACTTGATATATCAACGAATTATACAATTAATCTGGATAGTTTAGATATTAATTCGGATTAATTAATCAAGGTATTGTCAAATTTTGTTCTTATCTTGCCGTGGACCGACCGACACGCCCTCTTATGTTGATTTGGTTACACGACCAACCCCTAAACCGGTCCCTATAGCTTCCCGTGTCTTGCCAAAAAACCCTAAGGGTCGACATGAAAGTACGTGTGAACTCTAAGCAGTATGGTCATATATATATATATATAAATAACATAGGACAGAGACAACTCGTCTAATCACTTGCTCCATTATCTCTCTTCTCTTACGTGGATTAGGTTCTATCAGTTAGAGCAGTGCCATGGAGATTTTTTAATTTCAATTTCCTGTAATATTTTGGAGGTATTTTTTATATATTGTTTCGTAGCAATTTAAATTAATCATTTTGTTAGAGGTATTTCTCATTTTTTTTCATAGACATACGGTCTTTAACCTAATTTCCCAAATCGTATTGAATGATATCCATATAAAACATTGCATGTTTAACCCAACATGTCGTGGGCGAGCGATCAAACTGTGAGTGACTTTCAACTTCAGATTGAGTGTTCGATTCCTGATTGGTGGAGAGATAGGTAATTTTTGGGTCCATATACAAAGACTGTTTTCGGGCCAGAAATTTACCTATTCAACGCATCTGAAAAATAGCTGATAGGATTCTCCGTTATGAAAAAAATTGTCTAACTGTAAATAATTGTTTTTCGAAAATCAAAATAATCGAAATTTAATCAGAGTATAAAAATAATAAAAAATTATTTTTATAAAATAAGTATTTTTTTTTTGTATGAAAACTGAATTCGAATTGGGATATAGATGATTTAGTATACAAGTTTGATGAGGAAATAGAACGTAGGGGTGATTTGGACATTAATCACAATTGAATTATGGCGCATTGAAACATACTTCAAAGTAAAAAAAAAAATTGATAGATATGATATGAGGTTAATCTGACGTAAGCAGACGGTCCAAATGGTACTTACAATTATGGGCTTTAAATTCGTTCAATGTAGCCCAAACGGATAAAGGGCAGGGCCCGAGAGGTAAACAAGAATGACTATAAAGCCCTTCTAGTTTAATGAATTTACAATAAGCCCTTCTCCTGTGGGGGTGGGAGGAAAAAACAAATTTTCCTTTTTCCCGATTCTTTAACGTGTTCTTCTCCCGAGATTAAGCGGTTGGAACGCTAACTCGATCATCCACTCTGTTACTTCACAGGAAAAGCAAGCATCTTGAGCGATATTTTGACTTCTGGCAGGTTTAATTCTAGGGTTCGTGTCTGATAGTTTGTGCATGATCATTTCGCGCGCAGAGATTATCGTTTCTAGGGTTTGCTCTTCACATTCTGGGCTCAAATGGGTGGAAAAGTTCTATCCAATCTCATCATTTTGGTTCCATATACCTTATATGTGCATTGATTGATTAAAAAAATCGAATCCACGAGGGAAGACGACAGAAAGCACCAATGCCAATCATTATCAATAATGTGCGAGATTTGGTCGGGTATGGCGTCAACGAACATTGTAGAAGAAGTTGCGTGTGTATATTTTATTTTATTTTCAGATAATGGAACCTCTCACGAAGCTTCAACGTGTTGTCGACCACTTTCCATTGCGATTAACTTTGTTTGGATGCTGAGAAAGCGAAGGAAAATTGTAACACGGCTCTGAGGAATAGCAACTCTGTTTCTGCGTGTAAAGATCTATCTTGTGTTACGGAGAGAGAGTGAGAGAAGATGGGATGGAGAGGGATTCTGGGTTTTGAATATGGAATAGTTCAGGCGCCATTGGGACCAGACATTTCAGGACCAGAGCTTGTCGCCGCCGTTGCTAACGCCGGTGGGATTGGTCTTCTCAGAGCTCCTGACTGGGTACTTTTACCACTCTTCTCCACATCTGAATTCATCCTTAAAACCGAAACATTGTTTTGTTGATGGGTATTGGAGAACTAGACAAAAGTGTTCAGATTTGGTTTTGTCCGCTGATTAAGCCCTGGTTTTGTGATCGTTGATCACAGGAATG
>NW_010960188.1:1390574-1420621 GCF_000463585.1 Tarenaya hassleriana
AGGAATGCCCTGATTACTTGAGGGAGCTCATAAGGAAGACAAGGAAATTGACAAGCAAACCATTTGGGGTTGGCGTTGTTCTTGCGTTCCCCCACGAATCGAATATAAAGGTAATTCTGGAGGAGAAGGTGGAGGTTTTGCAGGTCTATTGGGGTGAATGTTCAGAAGATCTTGTCCATGATGCTCATTCTGCGGGAGTCAAGATTGTTCCTCAAGTAAGTCCAATCAATTCTTTCATCACTAATAGCAAAACCATGAAGGATCATTGAGTTTAATCTCTGGAAATCAGACAGCCCAAGTGTTTTTTTTTTGGGTTTTTAAGATTGTCGAAAAGATTGTCCTATGAAAGTCTGATCCTTTAGATGGAACAGAATGGATATATGCCATATTTAGCAGCTTAATAATCATAGTTAAAAGACACCAATTTTTTGGTTAATCCCTCTTATAAATGATCAATTTTCATGCCCTTCGAGTAAGATTGGGAGCATCGAGGAAGCAAAAAAAGCCATCGATGCAGGAGTAGATGCGATTATAGTCCAAGGACGTGAAGCAGGTGGACATGTTATCGGGCAGGTATGCATAAAACCATATTCAAAATGTTCGATTGCATCTTTTTCGTTTTTCGTTTGTAATGTCTCAAGAAACGGTGTCAAAAATGTTTTAGGACGGTCTCTTTTCATTGCTGCCGAGGGTCGTTGATATGGTAGGTGACCGTGAAATCCCGGTTATCGCAGCTGGTGGCATCGTTGATGCACGCGGTTACGTTGCAGCATTGGCACTCGGTGCTAAAGGCATCTCCCTTGGCACTAGGTCTGATTTGATCCGATCCTACTTTCTCAACTCCCGTAATCTCAAAGAAACTGAGCTCAAAGCTTCAAATTTTTAGGTTTTTGGCTACTCATGAGAGCTTCGCACATCCAACATACAAGCGGAAGTTGGTTGAATTCGACGAAACCGAATACACAGATGTGTTTGGTCGGGCCAGGTGGCCTGGTGCACCTCATCGTGTTCTTCGGACACCCTTCTTCAAAGACTGGAGATCTCTCCCGAGCGATGAAACTGAACTTAACCAGCCTATTATCGGACGTTCCACCATACACGGCGTGGTAAGATTCGTTACCTACGTTAGGTTTTTTCACTCTTTGAACAGAGAGCTTACCTGAATAGAGATGGGGCTTGGATTCAGGAAAAGGAGATAAGAAGGTTAGCTGGAACTGTACCGAACAGGACGACCACGGGAGACATAGAGAGTATGGCGATGTACGCCGGGCAAAGCGTAGGACTCGTGAAGGAGATTTTACCCGCTGGAGAAGTCGTGAAAAGTCTCGTTGATGATGCTCAGTGCTTGATCCGTCAAAACTTAAGCAGCTCTGCATGAATACATCGCAGGTTCGAGTTCTCTATATCGTGTTCTATATCTATCGTGAATCTTATATACTGAGTTACCTGGAAAAACTTTCAAGAAAAAGTACACTTATGTTCTTCATTGTACCGTTCACAAGAAAAGAACTTGTTTCGGGTTTCGCCAGTTTACCACTCGTGTAAACACTTGTACATTATGCATACATATATAGAATATACACACGCGGAGACATATGCGTGTTATAGAATGTGCCTTTATGTAGAAGGTTCAACATTTTATTTGCATTAAAACATGATTATAATAGAGCGTTCAAAGCACAAATTTTTTCTTGTATATGTCGAACTTCTCCGAGGATGAAAGCAGTGGCTCCTGCAAATTCTCGAAGGGGGGATATAGTTTTTAGCACAATGACCTTCCAGTTGGGAAAGAGACGATACCGCGGGCTCGTCGGAATGGGCAAAGGCTCCGTCGTTGGAGAGGCTGTTTTGGGCATCTCGTATGGCAGAGCACATGAGGCTGAGCAGTCCACCGTAAGTAGGCGATGGATCGGCCTTCACCGCCTTTATGAAGCTGTAAGTCATCGCTCCCGTGTTTTTTCCCGTGAACACCTGCTCATATTCCCGAGACGTTAAGACTCTTGGGTTCGGTTCGAGTTTCTTCTCGGGTTTGGGAAATGGGCCGAAACTATAGACGTACCGGAGTGTAGCCACTGGTTTCGTGATCATCACAAGCACTGAAGCAATATGCAACTCCGCCATTGCTTCCCTTGTAAGCCCCCATTGATCTTTGGTCTTCCCATTTGTAATACCCATTCCTGTTTTACATTCTCACTTTCTCATGTCATTAAGCAGATCGAGAATCCATTGATTCTTCATCAAAGATCGGTGATTACTACTTTACCTGGCCATGCGGCAAACGAAGGGCAAGTCAAGCACAGTTCCGCTGTAACAGGCATCGATGATGGCGTGGAGTTTGGCTCCAGGGACGAGTGGCCTCACGAGTGTCTGATTGATCTCGTCGTCGATGATCTTGCCCTCGGTTTCCTGGTCGAGAGGGCATAGGGCTTCGTCCTGACCGTCGATCTCATCCCCGTTGTAGTCCTTCTGACGTGAACCGTGGCCGGAGAAGTGGAAAACCAGCGAGTCACCGGCTCGGTTACCCTCCACGAGCCACCGCATGGCCTTTCTCATGTTCTTCTTCGTCGGGAATCTTTGCGAGCTCGGCTCTTCTTCTGCACATCAAGATTTTGTTTCGGAAAACTGACAAAAAAGCGATCGAAAAAGGAAAGAGAAGAGATGGAACCTGTGAGCATGAGGATGGAATCAGGAGGGAAACCCATATGGTGAATCAAGAAGGACCTCATGGATTTAGCATCAGTGATACAACCCTTCAAGGCATAGCTGGTGCCGCGGTAGTTCAAGCCACAGAGCACCGCTCTTTTTCTCCCGAAAGCCGAGGGAAGCCGCCCCCCTGCCTCCACGGCTGATGCTGCCCGTACCCACCTCGCCCTATGCAGTGATCAATATCTCATCCTTTTTCAGACAATCTACGTGAATAATAACCCACATGGTTTGAACCCGAGACGAGTTTGCTCGGTGGGAGAAATGGTCGGGACCGGGTACCTGGGACAGGAAAGAGGGAGAGGCGGATGAAGGTGTTGCAGGCGGAGCATTGAAGGGATTGAATGCCGGGCGGCGTCCACATCCGTTGGCCGCATGTGCACCTCACCTCCATTCTGCTTGCCATCTTCCTCTCTCTTCTTCTTCTTCTCCTCCTCCTCTGTGTTTTGTATGGAACGAAGAAGTGCAACTTATATATATATATATATATATATAGTGAAAGGGGTCGTGTATAATATGTTCGTACATATCTGGAATATCGTTAAAGTTATTGGTAAATATGTTATAGTATCGTTCAAACGTGATTAAGAGAATAGGATTCGGTGCAATCAAACGATCATGAGTCACCTCTTTCGGTTCAACTTGTCAAGTGGCTTAGGGATGGAGAGAGGGTGGTGCAGGCCAAGCGTCGAACCACGTGAGCTTTTGGTCAGTGGGCTGCAGCTCCTTCGAGCCCATTGCCAGCAATTTGCATGCATGGCTCATTAAAAATATTTAATGCGATTATGTTCGTTTGGACATTATATATAAAGAATTGGGAGAGGATATGATTCTTCTTAAATGGAGCGCGATTAAGTCAACAATATTCTGGGCTTCTAGCAAGTGGTTTGGCAACAACCAAATGTACTAAACAACTTGCTTAATTGTTTTTAAGGGTGTAAAATAGACCGTCCATCGATCTGGGAATATTTTTATCTAATTCAACCCGATCCATTTTTTAACGAGCCAAAAATTGATCAATCCAATCCAAATCGCGTTCGTTCGCCTGTCAAAAGAATTGCCTATCGAATCAAATGCATATTTTTTTTAAAAAAATTTAAAACTAAAATATGTAAAAATATTATAAATACTTAAAAAAATTATAAATATGATAAAAAATAAAAAATTGAAAAACTAAATATCTAATTAAAATACAATTTTTATATCAAACATTAAAAAAGAAATTCCTGACTCGTGGGTTCGCCGAACTAGCTCTTCATAAGCTCGATTTGTGACAAGTTGGCTCGTTCAACCCGTTTATTTTTTGCTCAAATATTTTGATTCTACCTCAGAAAAATATAGATTGACTCGTGAACTAACCCACAAACCGGTACACCCCTATATGTTTCTTATAGTGAATGCCTTTTTCTTCTTGTTGATGAAACAATAAACTTAAAATAAAGAATCTCACCAGAGCTTAATATTCACCCCTAATTGTTTGGTACGATTCGATTCGGAACGGTATCGAGGTTTTTATACGATTCGAATTTTTCGGCACGATTCGATTCAGAAATATCATCGACTTTTCAATATGATTTGATTCAGAAACAAAACCAATTTTTTCTGTTCGATTAGGAACGATATCGAATTTTTTTATACGATTCGAATTTTTCGGCACGATTTGATGCGAAAACGACACCGAATTTTTTGGTATGATTCGATTCGGAGTAGTATCGAATTTTCGACATGATTCAATTTTTTCGATACGATTCGAAAACAACCGAATTTTTCAGTACGATTTGATTCGAAAACGATACCAAATATTTCGATTTAATTCATATAAATATATGTATATATATATATATATATATAAATATCTATATATGTTAATTTTTATACATCTAAATATAACAATTTTAACTAAATATATAATGGGTTTAATGGAACAAAACTCATTTAACTTATTTTAAAAAATTAACCAAATGGACTAGACCATTTGGGTTTATAAGTGGATCGGGTTGAGTCGACCCGTATAACCCGACCCATTTTGACATCTCTATTCACATTCACATCGAGAAATATCTTTCCTAAACCCAAACAAAAGGATTGATATGGCCATCCATGTCTTCAGCTTTGAATAAATATATGAATTGAAAGGAAAAGAATGGGACGAAATCCAAACACATTTCTTTGGTTCCAATACAAAACTTGTCATTCCTGCCTCCTTCCATATTACAAAAAAAAAGTAACTTCATTTTCAATCAATGTTACAATCTTCATATATAAAGTGTAATGATTCATCAGTATCATCTAAATGCCTTCTTTGGGCGTATCGTCTAATGGAGGGAGGGTTCTTACTTGGATTGGAAGAGAAAGATCTTGCGGGAGGAGCTGCACCAGCGGGCGTAGGAGGCATGGAGGTTAGGCCAGTCAGAGGACGAACAATGCGTGAAGTGGTGTAGCCAAAGCGACAGTACTTGCTCTTGATCCTCTATCTTCAGCTCTGAAATGGTCTCTTCCAATACCCTCTCCAGCTTCGTTTGCTCCACTGTTCTCAGGAATGGCTTCTCGGCTCCATTGCTGGCCCTGCACAGCAATGGCAGCCACGACGAATGGATATATGCCATATTTAGCAGCTTAATAATCATAGTTAAAAGACACCAATTTTTTGGTTAATCCCTCTTATAAATGATCAATTTTCATGCCCTTCGAGTAAGATTGGGAGCATCGAGGAAGCAAAAAAAGCCATCGATGCAGGAGTAGATGCGATTATAGTCCAAGGACGTGAAGCAGGTGGACATGTTATCGGGCAGGTATGCATAAAACCATATTCAAAATGTTCGATTGCATCTTTTTCGTTTTTCGTTTGTAATGTCTCAAGAAACGGTGTCAAAAATGTTTTAGGACGGTCTCTTTTCATTGCTGCCGAGGGTCGTTGATATGGTAGGTGACCGTGAAATCCCGGTTATCGCAGCTGGTGGCATCGTTGATGCACGCGGTTACGTTGCAGCATTGGCACTCGGTGCTAAAGGCATCTCCCTTGGCACTAGGTCTGATTTGATCCGATCCTACTTTCTCAACTCCCGTAATCTCAAAGAAACTGAGCTCAAAGCTTCAAATTTTTAGGTTTTTGGCTACTCATGAGAGCTTCGCACATCCAACATACAAGCGGAAGTTGGTTGAATTCGACGAAACCGAATACACAGATGTGTTTGGTCGCCCCAGCCACGACGTCAGCATCTTCTTCTTCGTCAGCCTCCATTTATCTTTCTCTCCTCCTTCTCCTTTGCCCATCTCCTTGACTTGCTTGAACAAGAAAGCTTCATAGACAAAAAAAAAAAACAGTAATTGTCAACGTGGGTCATCAAAAAAATCTCGGCCGCAATCTTTTAGCAAGTTGTTTCGTGATGAAATTGTATTGTCAATGTTCTTAGATCGCATTCGCATCATTTTGTAATAATTACGCAGTTTTATTTAAGGAATAATATTTATGATTACGTCTTTTTATGGAAACCATTTTGGGAAAATTATCTCTGGAAAGTCGAATCGTAATAAATAAGAAACCGACTTGTGGAAGGGAACATACCAGAAATCTGGACCATGGAGCCTTGGAGCCGTGGCTCAGCCCAGAGAGCGAGCCGAGCCAAGCTGGAAGCCGAAGCCCACTTCTCCACGGCTTCCTCGCCGAACCCGCAAGTCACCATCTTCTCCGACAGCCACAGCACCTCCGCCGCGAGCTTCTCCGCCGACCACTGCTCCGCCTCTTCTCCGCCTTTACCTGTTAAACCATCTCCGACCGCTCTCATCGCCACCCTCACCACCCGGTTCAACCCGTACCGGATCGGTTCGCCCAAATCCCTCGGCCGGTCTCTCTCGACCGCCGCCTCTAACCGGCCAAGCGTTCTAGCGAAGGACGCAGTTAAAACCCTACGGTTCACATCGATCAACGAGGCGGAGTTCTCGCCGCGATTCTCGTCGATCAGTCTCTCCGCCAAGGATCGGACCACTTCATACTTCCTCGAGCTCACGGGGATTTCGTTCATGGAGGAGAGCAATTGCGAGATCGCTCGAGCAATTCCCGAGTCTCCTCCTCCTGCTGAGGTGGGAGAGAGATCGGTGGATTCGTGATTCTTCGAGGAGAATTTGAAGGCCTTGGAGGAATCGGCGTCGGGACAGAAAACGGAAGGGAGAGAGCGGAGGAAGAAGAGGAAGCAAGAGACGAGAAGGAACCGGAGTTTGTCGAGGAGTTGCCATTTGACGGGGAGGTAAAGAAGGGCCTTGTCGGCGAAGAAGAGGGCGGAGATGATGAGGTTGCGGAGGAGCTGAGGGGCCATGGCGGCGGCGGAGGGCTTCTCCATTGTTCGTTTGTTGTCTTTTCTGGGATTCGTGGGGAGGGGGGAAATATAGGAAGCTTACAATACAGACGAGAGCTGTCTGTTTGACTTTTCTTTTTGTGGGATTTAGGTTATTTCTTTTATTATTTGTTATAAATGCTATTTCTATAATTCTCTCTGATTTTTTTTTATGGCATACAGTTTCATTGAAAACGTGTTTTTAGTTTTTTTTTTTTTTTTTATTTCTGTAAGGGAAAATGGCACATTTGTCCAATTTTCCTTTCTTTTTTTTTTATTAAGTAAACAGCTTGAAGTTAGGGATACATACCCGTTGGAATGTGGAAAATAATAACAGTGTTAATAGAGAGACAGAGAGCAATGTGATTTGTACAAAGACAAGATTTTTGGTAAGAATATGGGTAGAAGAAAACCTAATATGGGATCATTCACTGGCCCAGATAATATATATATATATATACACACTCATTCAAGTATATAAATATATAAAAATGTATAATTGGTTATACAAGGGAAGGCACACAAGAACAGTCTTGAATTTATCTTACACCCAATACTAGTTTTCAACAGACAAACCCAAAAAACAAAAATGGTAACTTTGAATCCCCCAAAGATGTGAACAATATTAAACAACAACAACAAGGTAGAGAAGACAGTGTCCAAAAACTTATTTTCTAATCAAAACGATCAAAATAATTTAAAAAAACTCACCCTCACATTCTAAAGCTTCTCCCAGTGTTTTTTGGAATTGAGAGTAGAGAGAGGAGGTTGTGTCTTGGAGCAAAGCCACATCGGGTAAGAAGAAGAGGAGGAGAATGATCATCTTCTTCTAACTCAAAAGTCTCCGGAGGCGTTTCTCAGCATCCTTGGCTGTCTTGTTTTGGGGTTCAAGGACCAGAGCATGCTTGAAATCTGCCCACATCAATGGAAATTCAAAGCTCTAGTTATGCTATGGATGGCTATCCTTGGTAATTCAGGTTACAATACCCATTTCTCTAACTATTTTTCTCGAAAATTAGCAACGTACCGCCAAGACCGACCTTAATAAACTCTAAACCACAAAAAGAAAGGGAATTCTCCATAGAAAATGCTTTATTTGGGAAGAAGAAATCCCAGATTCTAAGAAAAACAAGAAATGGCAGGGGAGGTATTCTTTTTATTAAGTAAAAACCTGAGGAGATGTTCTACTCAATTAATATGCAAAGTCTGAAAACTGGTTTCTCACCTGCAGCAGCCTCCTTATAGCGTATAAGCGATTCTCTAGCGGTACCTCGTCTCAAATATGCCTTCACATTCTGTTTTACAACAAAATCATGAAACCAAAATTCTTTTGAAGCCGGCGATGCACATTCTCTTTTAAATTTGCCCTTTCAGACTTAGTGATTATGATTTCAAGTTCTATGGTTTGCTATTGTTTTATTTTGATTTCACCAAAGTTCTCGGGTTCTCACCTTTTTATCAAGCAAAATAGCATTGGTACAATCTTCTTCAGCTTGTTGGAAGCTGCAGACAAACAAAAGACTGTCTGATCAGAACAGCACAACAGCTGTAGCATAATTTACAAAATTACATATACGAAGATAACTGATTACCAGCCGAGTTCCAAATATGCCGCAGCTCTATTGCAAAAGTATGTTGCATTTGCTCCGTTCAATTTGATAGCTTCAGTGTAAAACTTTACTGCCTTATTCCATTGTCGCATCTTGAATGCTGCATTGCCCTGGAACGAAATACATCAACAATGTGTTTCAGATTCATTCCACTATATCTGGAACCAAGTAGATTTAGACTCATAGCGAGAAGTGCTTTTACGAAGCTACTTCTATTTCAATTTCTCCATAATGAAGCTTCCACGACTGTAATCAATTTCATATAACAACAATGGTCAACGATATATTCCATAAACTGATAAACCTAATATCTTACAAGGGCTTGAGTCTCACAGAGAGAATAGTAAATAATTGGGTCAACAGAATTAATGCTCAAATCAATAGAGATAAATCTACCTTTTCCTTCAAAAGTTCAGAAGCCTCCAAACTACCATTTGAGTCTGAAATGGGTGCTAAAGTGGACATGATCCTGGCTTGGTCTTGGAGAGATGCGTATACATCCAACACCGTATCGAGAAGAAATTTATCTCCTCCATGGTATGTGAGAAACGATACAGAGATTGGATGATCACCATGGTTTCCTAATGGAATGGTAACCTGTGACATATATGGTGCAATGACTCAGTAATATCAAAAAGGGTATGAGTAACAGTTGGATACATGCGAGAAAGCTCCAATTATATGATACCTGACAGCACCCAGACATGCTAGCAATGCTGGAGAGTGCATAGGTCCGATCAAGAAACTCATTCAAGGAGTTCTTCTTATTTGTTTTAAGTTTGGGTGAGGCATCAGCGACTGTGGGAATCACTAGAACTCCATCATCCTACCAATAATATACCACAATATGTTTTAATCTTGATACTAAAGAGTATAAAAAGGCATAGTTGACTGCAACGAGTCTTTGCAGTGGCCCGTCGTAAGAAAAATGACCTAGCAGAGAGGAACTTTTTCCTTCGCCCCTTTATTTCCAGATAGGCTTTCAACTGGAACGAATGGTCCATAAGACACTTATATAAAGAATCGAGTAAAATAAAAACCCAGAATCTGAGGCTACCTTTAGAAGGTTTTGAATGGCGGCTCGCATCTCAGTCTTAACTTTGTAGAGAGATTTGATGTTCTCATTTCTGCTCTTTAGAGCTTCAAGAACCTGACTGGACACTTTTGGTCCTAGATAGGACTTGCATGATTGAAACCACTCTTCATGATTTGTTCTGAACTCATGTCTGGAGTAAAAAGAAAACTTTTCTCATAATACATAAATCCCTACTAAGAAAAAACAAATTAACTTCAAGAAAAAGAGAAAAACAGCCAAGTTCCTATACAGAACCAATCAGAGAAAGAAGAGAGCAATATAGTGTTGACGAGGGTGACAGAGTTTCAAGAAGATTTAAAAAGAAGAGTGGTGATAAACAAAAAAAAAAAAGGTTGTTAAATTACCTCTGTATTGATAACATCACAGATGACAGAACTTTCAAAGTTGATGCTGAATTTTGTAAATTCACAGATTGCTCACAGAAACCTTTCAGACTAGGAATGTTTGAAGCAACATGCTGACCCAAATTCATATGTTTTGGACTCTGATCTGCAGAAATCCAGGGTAGAAGATACCATAAACATAGCTGCTATCTTTTTCAGCGATAAAGAAAATGTAAGTAACGATATATTTGAAAGGAAAAGGAAAAAAAGTCCATGTTGTGGCAAACTTACATCCCGAGAGATTTTCGATTCCCTTTCTGATAACATGCACCGTCTTCTGCTTAGGGATGTAAGAAAGCTCAAATAAATCATCGGCGAAAATAAAACATCTTTGTCTTCTATTCGGAACTGCGTTTAGACTAAGTAATGCATGCCCAACTTGGCACAAAACAGAAGGATCACGGGCAAACCATCCTAAAGAAATGATCAGGAAGGCGCATAAGTTACCACAGAGTTCAGAGAAAGGAAAGGCTTCAACAAGCAGAGAGTTCCTCAGTAGGATATTTGCTAGACAAACTAAGAAGCAGATCAAAGTAGTTGACACAAAAAGGCAGCTTGATGAAAGAAAAATAACAGGACATACCGACAGTTTCTAGGCTTTGGGAATTGGGCAAAACTCCAACGGAGGAAACGGTCCCCTGAGATGGCCGGAAGCCAAGAATACCACAAAATGAAGCCGGAATTCTAACACCACCAGTAGTATCAATTCCTGCAAAGCCACTGGCATTCTGATAACTACAATCATGCGATTGAGATGTGCAGGAAGACATACAGACAGACCAGCATTCCTATCGCTCAAGCAACAAAAAACAAAGAAA
The DNA here is from genome assembly GCF_000463585.1 of Tarenaya hassleriana. Classification (NCBI taxonomy): domain Eukaryota; kingdom Viridiplantae; phylum Streptophyta; class Magnoliopsida; order Brassicales; family Cleomaceae; genus Tarenaya; species Tarenaya hassleriana. The sequence goes on from NW_010960188.1 coordinate 1,401,516, forward strand.
AGAGATGAGCATTACCAAGAGCAAAGTCGACGAGTTCAGCCGCTACAGAAACTGCTGCTCCACTAGAACAACCTCCCGGAACATGAGATGGCATCTTTGGATTAACAGGGGTTCCATAGTGCTTGTTCTCTCCGGTAATCCTGGAAATCACATTGAAACCTAAATATTCACATCAATTTCCCATGGCAAACATGGAGAATCAGATGGGGGAATTAAAATGGAGAAGTACCCAAAACCCATTTCATCCATAATCGTCTTCCCAACACATGTAGCTCCAGTTTTCAAGAGCGCAGTCACCACGACCGCAGTTTTCTCAGCAGGCCCGTGAGTCTTCTTCCATTGTGGATTACCAAACCCTGTGATGTAATCCTTAACATCAAATCTGCCAATTCCAGAACCCATAAGGCAAGAAACAGCGCACATATTAGATAGATACCATTCGCAAGCAAGAAACCGACGTAACGAAGAAACACAAATAGCCATTTCTACCAACACGATTTCGTGCAAAGTATACAATGTCAGCGGAACCACAAAGCTCATGCGAGATCATTTCACCGAGAACCCCCAAAGGAAGGAAAAAAACCCCAATGAACTCCCGAATAAGCTCAGAGAAACATACGGAGAGAGAGTCAAACGGGTCAAATGGAAATGCGAAAGAAGGGTCAAACGGAGAGAGAGGGAGAGGAAAAAACATACGCGTCGGCGACGGAGAAGGTGAGGCCGGAGAGAGGTTGTTTGGCAGCGGGGGGAGGCGGCGGAGGAAAAGGAAGAAGCTCAAAGCGATCCAAGAAAGCGCCGAAGTCATCGAGCCTGAGGGTTTTGATCCGCCGCCTCCGGGTCTCCGCCAGGATCACGATTCCGGCCACCGTCACGCCGATCACCAACCACACCTTCGGATTCGACGCATTGTTTCGTATCAGACTCAGCGTCTTCGACATGACGCGATCTCACAGGAGAAGAAGAGGAAGACGAGGGGAGGGAGAGAAGGGTTTAGGCAGGGTTTAAAGGAGGAAAACAGACAGAGAGAACTTGCGGAAGAGGAGAACAAGCAAATTGCTATAGTGCGCAGGGGTGTAATTTTCTTTTTTGACATAGCAGGGTTGACTCGGTGAGCCGTGACTCGGGCTGATGCGCGAATCTTCACAAGAAAAACTAGAAAAGGAAAATGACATATTGCGCATATTATACATATAATATTATATGGTATGATCGCAACTCATCCAAAGCCATGACTTTTGCACATTATTAGTAATTTCTCTTTAATAGCAAAAACAAGTTTACATTGCTATGAGATGGATAGCGAGGACCTAAACGTCGAATCTGGGCATATACATATACACATATATATAACATGCAATATAATTCACCACCAACTTTGCTGTTTAAAACAAGTCACAGATCAAACATTCGTTGAGATTCGACGAGGTTCGGTCCTTTACAACTAGGGTCTTTGGATCAGAAATGCATTCACACGTATACAAACATAGCATACATGTATGTAATTTGTGTACAACCCACCAACCCAGGGCTTTGGCTCTCGCTGCACACAAACATAATACACCAATTCACACACACATGTGTGTGTATATATATGCAAAAGCCCCAGTGTTACCACATATCTCTTCTTCCCTAGAAGACAAGTAAAACACTTGTCTGCTCTCCTGCTTCTTCCATTTAACTACCCCAACAAGACCAAACAATTTACTTTGCTACTTTGCTACTTTGCTACTTCCCCCTAGTATATTTAAATCAAATATCAACACTATCCTCCAATACTACATAACGGTCCTATTCTTTCTTTCTTTTTCTGGGTTAGGAAGTATGAGATGATGATACCTGATACCCTATTATGTACGTGTGGTGTCATTCTCACTCATGAATCACTCAAAGGCAATCGACATGAAAGTGTCGTCATCCAAAAGAGAGTCAATGTCTAGAAGATAATCATCATCCGCTTTGCCTTCTCCATCTCCTTCTTCTGCATTGTTGTTGTTGTTGTTGCTGTTGCTGTTCGCCCCTGAATTTGAGGCCTCCTGCCCGCCCCATAATACACATTTTTACATCAACACATCATGAATGAAAACAAATAATAATAAGCGCGTGTGTGTTCTAGCAATAGCATTTTACCTCAGTTACGCGGAAACCCTCAACAACAGTCAACAGCCGACGGTACTGAGCCCGTGCTTCTGGATATTGAACCATTGACTTCACCCTCGTCAGCGCTTTCTTCAACCTCTCTTCTGTTTGTTTCTTTCCCTCCTTTAGAAAATCATATTCATCATCTTCCTTCTGAGTTAAACTCGTTCCGGGTTTAGCCTGTTTTGCTGCGTTTGCACCACCTTCACGTCTAAATCCCCTTAGACCACTGCCCTTCCGTCTCCACCGCAATATAATTTTCTCAAGTATCCCCACTGACCAAATGATCGCTCTGTATTGTTTCCGAACCTGATGCCCTCTCACGTGAGCCTACCAGATCATCAATTAAGGACAAAAAAAAAACTCAGCAACCATTCTAGCATCAGTAGTTATAAAGTACATGAGCACATCAACCATCAACTCACACATATAGCAATTCTTAACAAATCAGGGAACAATACACCTTTCCCATTTAAACAAGATGATACGCAAATCAGAGCTGAGATGAGAAAAAATAATGCTAAAGCAAAGAGTCTGTTAGAGTCCCAATCCCACATCCACCATATGTGGAGACTCTAACAGAGTCACACCAATCTACTTTCTAAAACTTTTAAAATGGTCAATAGTATAACCGACAGACACACAAAAGGATACTGTCACCATCACTGGTTTCTCTTAAGAAATGTTAACTGTAAATGGAATCACAGTCAGGTTCAGACTAAAGGGATAATCATACAAGTGGCTACTGAACATGATAGCTGATGATAGTGACGCAGCTGCATACACCCACACTTTCAAGAGAAACAAAACAGGGATAAAACTAGGTCACTTCCATGAAAATCAAACCTGGATCTTAACAATTCTTTGTCGGATCAAGATAAATTCCTTCCTCTTCTTCCAACCACGATACTTTTTCTGGATATGAACGGCAGCAGCGTGTACAACGCCTTCACTGTGTCCTGGTTTCCCAGTCTTGGCAGCTGCAAAAGAAACAGCCAATTCATCGGATATGTCTGATTCATCACCGGCAAATTGAGACAGCTGTTTCCGCTGGAATGACTGCATCCTGAAAACTTGATGTATGCGGTCAGCTGCTTGTGTAGCATTACAGACAGCAGTAAGTGAATCCTTCAAGCAGAGCGCTTCTGGTACATCACCATAACTCATAGGAGTAGCTGTTCGCTCAGAGACAGTTTGAACAACTTTTGCTCCACAGGAGTCAGCAGAGCTGTTTTCCTTGGATTCATTCATTTTTAGCTGTTCAAGATAACTAGTGAGGGAAGACTCTGCAAGAAAACCTGAAATTCCCTTGTGTCCATTTCCAGAACCTAAGTCAGCAGCCGTTTTACCCAAAGGAAACTCTGGAGATGGGTCAGTCGATGCTCCAGCATCAGCACCCAGAGAGACAAGTACAGCAACTGTTTGCTCCCTGAAGTTAACAGCACCAAGAAAGTTAGTTTCATTAAGAAAAACAGACCAGTTACAGAATTCTAGACAGATTAGTCTGAGCATATTACAAGAAATCAATAAGAGAGATCAAGCTCAAATTTGAAAAAGCTAAACTCCAATACAATGAAGATTTATATTCAAAGCAATTGAAGGGATGAGACTGAAGTCCATACCTGCCACTGAATGCAGCCCAGTGAAGGGCAGTCCATCCATTTGCATCACGGAAATTAATGCTAACTCCTGCTGCTAAAATTGGTTTTATCGCCCAATCATAGCCAAGGGCAGCAGCAAAATGTAGAACACCCTGCCCCTCTTCATCCAGTATATTTGGACCCTTACCATCTTCAGTCACTTTATGGATGAGCCATATATATATTTTTTCTTCAAACAGGTCCCTGATAACTCGACCTTTTGCTTCTTGTTCGGTTGAATCTTTTTGGGTTGTCCCAGGCAACAAAGACTCTGTTTCATCCTTTATCAACATGATTTTACTGATTTTTTTCCTTTTCTCCCCAACACCTTCGAATATGTGATGTTCGTGTGCAGGAGATCTGTGAGCCAGTAGCCTCTCAAACCGTGTATAAAGTGATGCTTCACTTGTAGTAGCACCATAAACAGCAGTAGCATTAAGTTTTTTGGTAAAGCCAGGGAGGAAATCAAATTCTCGAACTTCACTGCAAGCAAACCTGTCTGAACATGTAACATAAAATGGAACTTGACCAACAGTGTGTGGCGGAGCATGACAACAAAGGACACCATCTACTAGAATTTCAGCTGGAACCTCCACTTCCCCAAACATGCATGACCAGTTATATCTTGTGACCTCTTGTTTACTCATCAAAAACGTCCCAATAACCATAACCTGAACGATAGATAGGATGTTAGGCAAGAAGAGATTTAACATATCAGATAGGTAGAGTGATAGGCAAGAAGACAGAGTTCCTAATCAGTACAAATAGCAAAATCCCTGAAAACCAAGAGGCAAGAACTAAAAGGAAAAACCAGACAGGGACAAAAAAGAAAGAGAAAGCATGAAAGTCAGAAAACAAAGCTTAGCAGCTTTATGGAGTAGGAATCCCGATTATGAACTTTAGAGACTATAAACATACTGACAGAGGGACATCAACAAGAAGGTTCAATCATCTATTCTGCTACAAACACAGTAAAGTTCTTAACAGCGTAAAAGCAAAAAATGAACACTCAGTTATAAAAACCAGCTGGCAACCTGCATTATGAAAAAATGTGCCTTAACAGAAAGCTCAACCATATGATCATTTCTCCAATGCTTCAATCTGTTAAATTACCTCAACTTCTGAGTCTATGTGCCCCCATTTAGGCCAGAAATCGATTATGGTGAAGCGCTGGTCCTGGGGGAGAGAAGGGCTCAAGGACGACCCAGCTGCTGCAGTTTCACACTCAACAGTAGTCCATGCAATGCCTCCAGATGACTGCATCTTCAGATCCTCCATCTCACCAAGTTCTTTACTAACCCATCGAGAGAAACTGTCAACCTTTTTCAAACTATCCTCCTTACTCAACAATGATTTTCTAGGTAACATCAGGCTTGTGCTTGTTTCATGTTGTAGATCATCAGGGTTTAATTTTGGTATATAGTCAGATTCCACACTTGTAAGAGGAAACTGAATACCATTCCCAATAGACTGTTGTCTTTGAGTATCAAGAAGACTGGAAAATGTCTCAAAACTATTATGTGCTCTTTGCTCAAACACCGTCAGATCTGTACCATCGCCCATTCCAGCCAGTGAAACAAGATCCATAGGCCATTTTGGCAATGGTAAATTGTCCTGACCAGGAATCTACAGAGAAAAGAATCTCAAACTCAGAATCAATAATAAGCATTCTTCCCGGAGCTTGAATAGATCAGTAGATAAACAACAGAAAAGCAGCCTTTAATCAAATATAGGCACAAGATACGCATCATGTACCTTTTCTCCAAGCATGTATCTGTAACCAATTGCCTTTTAAGATCTTTCTACATTTTTTTCTATGTGCATGATGAAAATATTAATTCGTTGCTTTTTGGACACTAGCAATCGAATTTTATATAACAATACATACAGTTGATCTTGGATCCCCTTTCTCTCTCCGCTCCTAATATTCTCCAACTTGTAAATCTCTGGTCACTAATGGCATTGCTCTTTTGGTATTATCATTTACGGAATCTACTAGGAGACTAAATCTATAATGAATGTATATATATATATATATATATATATATATATATCTTTTTACAATACCTGCCAATTTACTTGGTTTTGAAGAGGATTTCTGAGATGCTCCTTATTGTCATTGTCTGCAGCTATCAGTCCACCTTGACCAGCATTTTCCATGCCAGGCACAAGCATCAATCCAGTCGTAGAAGGCGGCATCTGACTTAACAGATCATTACAAGGCAGATTATGATAATTCGTTGTTGAATCCTCAAAGGCAGCCCTCCACACTGGGACACCAACTGATCCCTGGGAATCACGAATCTGAGAGATAACGCCTGCTCCTGGAGCCGACATCCAACCCTCACGAGTTCCTGGAAAAGAATAGAAAAGACATTCTCAGCAAGCATACATAAATTTGGTGAATGGAGATACTGAGCAGTAGAATACATAACAGAAAGCAAAGGGAGGAGTACCTGAAAAAGAACTCATATAATAAGAATTCAATATGCTCGCATCCTGTGTGTCCCCTATCTGAGTAACAATTTTAGGATCAGACAGTGCTTGCATACTAGAACTTGCTCGATGAATATCCCCTGTATAAAAAGAGATATAAGTTTGAGTTGAAAATTACATGCACAATCAAGACTAGCTAATGTTTACATACATTTTAAACATCAGAGCATAATAAGTAGGTTAAACAACAGTCTTCCCTCTAAAATAACTACACCAAACAGTCATCAAAACCAGTTCACAGAAAATAAGAATGAGTCATACCAGAATCAGCATCTTCACATAGTGATGACAAAGTGCTGGTTGGACTTGCTGTTGAACCAATATGGACCGATGTAGTGTCATTTACGGAATTTGAATTATTTTCTTTTATTCCTCCAGTACTCATCCGATTTCCCTGATGGTTACAACATGGGATACAAAAACAATGACATAAGGCACAACGTAAGATTAACATAAACAAACACCATATGATGGACAATATGCGTTAAAACGGGAATTATGTGATGTTGAAATTTGAATACTGGAATATTTTTTTTATCTAACAATGCATCTAGAAACAATATTGACAAGAAAAACTGTACCTTAACCTCCAAGTAATGAACAAAAACAATATGCATAAAGTCCCTGAAATGACACATAAACTTATATAAATACAAGGTTGAGTATATCAGCACCAAACTGAAAAAGTAACTATAAAGAAAATTATAGCAAGAAGCTTAGCTTTTTTTTTCTCGAATTCATCTCACAAGCCAAAAAGTTGAGGTTACTCTACTACATCTTGATAGTTCTTATTGTAATTATAGGGGAAAGAACTATTGGTCATTTACAAGAGAGATTCCCATTTCCCATGCACAATTACACTGGAAAGAGTTGGGTGATAAAAGCAGATAAATGTAGCGAGAGCAGAGACAGAGAAACATAAACATTACGAAAGCCAATTTTGCGAAAATATACAACAGAAACTGGAATTCAGACTCACTGCTCAAGCATCCAGTAGCTACGTCTCTGGAAATTCGAATTGTCTTCCCCATGTGCGTAGTAACAATGTAGCATGTCAACACTTCCCACCTATATACACTTGAAAAATGTCACTTCCCAAAATTTAGATACATTTTAATATTAGTCACTTCATTCACAAAATAAGAAATAGAAACAAATAGGTTTGACAACCATGAATGACGTGTCTGCACTGAATTGCTGAGGATACATAAGTGGAAATGCTGACCTTCAATTTCTCATGGGCTTCTTTGATTGTCTTTCCATCCTTTTTCTTCCTCCAGTTGTGACCATCTTTTCGGAAGTATCTGAGAACCTTTCTATCGAAAAGAAAGAGTGAACCACCTGAGGTCATTGAATCTTGTGTCAAATTACAGAATAAATAGCAATTTTACTTCATTTATTGATTTTGATGGGATGCAAGAAGTCTGACTAATATTTCCAAGAGAGCAACCCGGTTAACTACGATAAATGTGGTATAATGTAATACCAATAAACAGAACAGCTCATGTAGAATAGAATCTGTGTACACTTTTTCGTCAATGCAAGTAAAAACTAAAGCCTACGATAACATGCATAATGTCCAACCCCAGACACACCTTATTCAGGCACCCAAACAGAGAGAGAAACGTACTAGGTGGTCGGTTGGGAGGCTCGGACGCAATATGAAACTTCTGATAGTTCCGAAGAATTTCACAAATCTCAGAGGGCCTCAACCACCGGTGCTGAGCTTCTGATAGCAATTGTTCTATATCTGCAAACATGTTAAAAAGGGAGAAAACGTGAATTCTAAACGTTCCTCGAACTGAATAAAGCAAGAAACTGAAAACGCCAGTACCACTAGCACATAAACATCAACAACCCCAATTCACGGAACAGCTCCAGTATGTCCGAAACAAAGTACCCAGAAATTGCTTTAAATTCGGAAACAAAGTACCCAGAAATTAAATTTTTGGATGAATCTTCTCTTTCCTCGCGATTAGATTAAGTAGACAAAACGAACCCCATAATCACGATAATCAAGACGACTGACACTCATTCCCTAATTAAGTGGCATGCGCCAGTCCCCCTCCAGTGAGAGAACAAGGGTTCGGCTCCTTCCCTAACACCCATTTCCTAATGTAGGAGCGCGAGAAACAGAAGACAACGACTAAAACCTAACAAACGTCAAATAAACATCCAGAGCAGATTGGAGAAACTAAAAATTCGGAAGAAAAAAAAGAAACCCTAAACATAGAAAGGATAAACGAAGAAACCTAATCGAGGACCGAAACCAAAAGATCCGCGATCTGCCATTGTTCCACCAGAGATCTCGAGCTGAGAGAGAAGAACAAACCCTAAATTTCAAACCCTAATCGATCTGCACGTACGAAGTGTGAGAGGGAGGTCCTTTCGAGCTTTTCAGGTGTGAAAGCGAAGCGTTTTTCTTTTCTCCGATTTTTTCCCCTTCTTTCTTTTCCAGCCGTTGGGTTCCAGACGGAGAAAAAAATGGAAAGAAAGCGTCCATATGGTGAAGGTTGTCTTCTACAGTGAAGGGCACATTTCATGCAATAGAATCATGACACGTGTCCGACGTAATTTTATCGTTTTATGTCACAGTTAGGGGTGGGCGTTTTAACCCGTAACCCGGGGTTTGGAGGTACCGACTTAACAAGTATTCAAATAAAGGGTACCCGAATATTAACGATGATGAGATCGAGTATTAATAAGATTAAGTTTTCGACCCCAAAATCCGAGTGGAGGTTCAATTATTTTACAAGGGGTATTCGGGATACCCGGTATATTTATTAAAAATCTAAAATATACTTTATATCTATAATATTTTTGTCTAAATTATTCTTATTATTTATTAAAATATTTTTATTTTAGTTCAATTTTCTTATGTTCTAAATTTTTCTATACAAAAATTTCATCATTTCAAATCTTATGTAACCGTGTCCACCCCTAATCACAGTTCCAAGAAGTAATTAGTTAAAAATTAGGCTCACGATCAGTAATTAAAAAAAGAAGAAAATATAAATTATGAAATGAACTTGTGCAATTATAAAACTAAAATGTTATCCACGTGTCACTACTGCCACGTCAGAAAGAAAACCACGTGTCAAGCAATGGTGAGATAAAGAAATTCTTTGAAATCAAGTCTCCGGGTTTCATGGTAGAAAGTCTTGTGCGTGTTAGGCCAATAGGTCAACCAGATGGAACCCTTGATTTCCCACTCCATCGTCTTCCCCAGGGCTTCTCGCCCCACCTTCCACACCACGCACTCTCCGTACTCATCCCCTGCGAATATCACTCCGCCTCTCCTGGTAAATGACCGATATGCCCTCGCGTACCGGTCCTTGAACCAGGACCTCGGGTTCATCATCACCGAGAGCTTGGAGGGTCTTGACGAGAAAACCTCCCTTCCCCCGAGGCTGCTGTCGTAGAGAAGCCAGTTGAGGTTTGCCGTGTAACCGAGGACGGACTGTTCGAACTTCCACGGCGTCATGCTCACTCTTGCTGCTTCTCTGGTGGCTATTGTCAGACCTATCGAGTTTGGTGGGTTGAATGCTCCTTCGATGCTCTTCTCCACTTCGAACTCCCTTCCCGGATTGTTGGAAGATTTGCTCACGGAGACACTTATGATGTTTGTCTGAAGGGTCGGAGTTAGCTGCAGAGATATTCTCGATGGGAAATGTTTCTCTTGCTCCCCTGCTCCCTTCCTCGCCATCAGTCTCTCGCTTACAAGTCTTATTACATCGTATCTGCACGGAGATTTATCATGATTAGGTTTTGAAGTTTTGCCTGTTCACCCTTTGAAAGGATAACATACCTTATGTTGTCGATCTTGACGACCACATCGATCCACTTCTCTCTAACTGCAACCTTGTAGTTGAACTGCATCACTCCTTCGAGCTGGTGGAAGTTCAAGGAGAATAACAGCTTCGAATCGACAAATGGGTTGCTTTTTCTTTCCACCTCCATGGCCACTAATGGACAATAAAGCTGAACTTTCCACAACCCAGAAGTGGAAACAGCATAAGAGAACGACGGCCACGATGCAAATCTCCGGCTGCCGCCATTGGTGGCTTGAAGACCCACAAGCCAGTTGGTAACCGCAAGATTAACAGATCTCATCCACTGTTCTTCTAAGTTGGACCCTAGAAGCTTCATCAGAGATATCGAAGGTTGCCTTAGCCGACAAGTAACCAGATGGTCGTTGAGAAAGCTGAGGCAGTCATCACGGAGAGACGTGGGAGTTTCGTATACCGATACGAGGAACGAAAGAGTGAGAAACACGAGGTTGAAAATGTCTTTGAGATCGTTACACGAGCTGGGTTTAGGGATCTTGATGGTGGAAGTTGTCCTGTTGGAGGCATAGCCCAAGACATCATGAATGAAGTTTAACATGAGAGAGACAATGGTTTCTTCATCAAAAGGGTTCGATGATTTGGGATTGATGTTGATTTGGTTCGAAGTCCAGAGGTACAGAGGAAGAGTAGATCGGATGACGATGGAGAATGTGAGGATTTTAGGGTTAGGGTTCTTCTGCGCTAAGAGATCGAGGGAGGGATGAGAGGAAAGGAAAGAGGAAGTTGAGGGGAAAATTCGAAAGGAGACAGAAGTTGAGGACCATTTTGTGATTTGAGGGATATTTTGGACCCAAGTGAAAACATCAGGGAACTGCTCCGAACCCATTGGCCAATTTGTAGCTTTGTGCTTTGAGTTTAATTTGCACCTACATACTCATGCACATATATATATATATATATATGTGTACACACACACCACATGCACATATATATATATATACGTACATGTGTTATGTGTGTACGTAACGAAATTCTCAATTTGGTCAGACATCAAAGACAGTAATGTCTCTTTAGAATACAAAAAAGAACATTATGTTAGATGCATTGCATTAAGTAGTTTTTGTTTGAATTATTGAATACAGAATAAAATGAAAAGAACGTGGCCCGTGATACGGACGTACAATTTGATCACTGCTTAAAGATAGCCGTATGGTTAAAAATAAAATGATGTCTAAGCCATGGATTGAAGTTTACCATTTTTCTTCACATACGATATATATAAATGGTGTTTTTTTTTTTTTTTGTGTGGTCGTGCATATTGGAATGTTGACTAATGAATTGTAGATTTCTTGCCTTAAACAAAAGGTGATTCCGATTTTATCCAATGTATGTAGAGACAATTCCGATTTATCCATCGATTCTAAAGGACTCCCACAACGTGAAGAAATCACAAAAGCCCCAGTAGTCGCTGTTTTTACTTTTCACATATATATCTTTTTTTTTTTTGTGAGACTCACATATATATCATGCTCATGCATATTCCTTCTCCAACTATATATATATATAGAGAGAGAGAGAGAGAGGAATCTTCTACGAAAGAAAATATCAGCTAAACTCCCGCATGATATCCAACGTTACCCATATACATTTGATTTATTGCTATACGTACGTGTATATATGTCAAACACGAACGCGTGATCTACATATAGAGTTCAATTCGACGTGTAAAAGAGATTTAAGAATATAAGCATTTCTCCACGGCGAGAGATGCTTATATTCTAATTCTACGCATCTTAAAAGTTTTTAATTCTATTCTAATCCTGTATGAAATCTGGCAAGAGAGCATATTTGATCTCATTGAGTGTGCGTATGTATCTGTTTTTATCCATACGACATACGACGTTGGGTGATCATCTCGGATTTCGGTTCGACTATTTTGATTATAAAAAACTACATACCAATTGGGATTTCGGTTTTTCAATTATTTTTTTAATCGGTTTGGTTCTGTTCGATTTTATTTTTTCGCATTTTAAAAAATTATAACCGTTCGATTTTTATGGTAGATTTGTTTCGGTTATGACTATGTCTTAGATTAGGTTTGGCTATTCGGTTAATATCCAAATAACCAAAATGGACCACCTAATTAAAAAAAAGAGGAGTAAAAAGAGGCAAATGACGCCGTTCCACAGTCCCTTATAGTTACGATTATGTTACAAAGGCCATTTTCTTGTGATAAGACGGGAATGAGAGTGTACAATTTACAGTAGAGAAGATTAAGAAAACATCACTTTGGTAAGCCTTGTTTCCCGCCGAGGGTCTGAATGATGGCCTCTAATAGCTTTATCTCATTGTCACGCTTCGCTATCTGTTCCTGCATCCCTTTTAGCTCCTCCATATGCAACTTGAAAACCTCTGCAATTTCGTACATTTAGCCACACCAGATTTTAAACCCCGAGTGAGAGGAGATACTACAGATACGTGGTCTTGTAAATATACTGTAAACTAATCCGTAGACCCTTAGGTTTCCTTTGCAAGTGAATCCTATTCGGCCGCGGAACCCGCTGGATTTCTGCTTTGTGGGTTGCTTCGGGTTAAATTTCCAATGGCAGGCTTAAAGCGTTTGTAAAAAGGAGGGGCATGCAAGAATATACATACTAGTGGTGTTCTCGAGTTCTTTCGTGACTTCCTGCGCACGTAATTCAGCAGCCTTTTGAGCTGCCTCGGCCTGGCGTTTTTCTGACCGGGCATGAGCAGCAGCCGTGATGGCGGCATCCAGTTCTCTCTCAAGCGTCTCTACCCTTTGCTCGAGAACCTAAACAAATGCGAGAAAGGGGAGCTTATCAGACTCATGAAAGTGAATATATATAGCACATGATAAAATACTCGCGTACTTCTACATCATTAGCCTCAGTTATACATGTGAGAATCATTTCTCTAAAATGTGTAATAGAATCTGCACCAAACCCTCTCGTTTTATCATATACAATGATAACAGCCAAACAACAAAAACTAGGTAAGTAATATAGTACACAGAATGGCTTCTAGCCAGACAAGCAGTATAACATTCATGATTAACTGGGAAGGTTCAGATTCCTCGGATTTTAGAACATCCATAATCACATCAGATAAACAACACCACCAGCACACTATCAGCAAAAGCCGGAATTCAAACCCAATCATCGCAGAAGGATCACCGAAGCAAGAAATTTATAGTGATCCTGCATTCTAAGCTGCTGCGTTCCTTTCAGATCACTAACTGGGTTTATATTTTCCAGTGACCACTGACCAGGCAAACAGTTTCTAATGATCAGAACATACCAAGCTCTACCGGAATCCATTAAGATCACTAATCCAATTACCCCCACAAAGATAAGGGCACAACTCATAACGTAGAAACGAAGAGCATCGTTCTCATCCTTGAGATTAGGCCAAGAAAACACTCGTTTTCCCCGAACTACAAACCCCCACTAACATTTTCCTAATTTTGCCACCTACCAAACAGCATACTTGGTATTCCTCATCTCATGTCAAACTCATACAGTATGATAAACCAAGCTAGTACCACAGAACGGTACCTAAAACCAATCCGCGATCGCAACGGTCAATCATGATCAACTAGATCGAACGATCAAATCAGCCAATTGCAAAGCCAAAACATCAAATCCACACAAAAATTGAGCAATACATCCAATAAAACTCAAATAATTCAATCAAGAAGACCTAAAAACAATTTTTTCGGACCTTGATCGTTCGGGCTTGTTCGGAGACGAGGGAAGCTTTGGCGAATGCATCTTCCTCGACAAAGACAGCTTTCTTAAGGAGAAGCTTCTGGAGAGAATCGAGGTTCGAGGCCATTTCCGTCAGATTCTCTAGAGATCCTCGCCATCTCTCCTCGCTCCCTCTGCTCTGCTCCTCCATTGACGAAGTCTATCGGAGCTTCTTCCCTTCTCGGAGAAATTTGACGGGACACCGACAACAGTGACAGGGCCGAGCTCAGAAAGATTCTTTGGGCTTTTCTCTTATACTGAACTAGGCCCATTAAGTTATATTTCCGGCCCAAATACTTTCTTTTTATTATTAATATTTGTAATTGCAACTTGGTTATTTAATAACTTTATAAGCACACGGGAAGGCATGGGAAAACGGTGAACGGTAACGGAAAGCCCAGGGTGACATCAGCACCAGAACACGTGCATTACTAACAACTCGTAGCCAATAGAAAACCGACACGAGTCAGAACGTGGACCAATCAGATTGAGGAAAATGATAGGATCCTCTCTTCCCCTCTCGTCCACGAATTCTGATATACACCCCGCTCGATTAACCTTTTGATTTCCATGCCACGTGTCGACATCCTGGTCACTTGCCTTTTGATTCACCCCAAGAAAATTAATAAAATATTTATATTAAAAAAATGACAGATTTGGAGGCCTTCTTCGTCTTCTTCTTGAACATCTCTAGAACGTCCCAGAAGGTTTCAACTTAAGATTCTCTGGATCTAGGGTTCTGGTGATAAGTCCGTACTGTCTCTGTGCAATCCCCTGATCTTACGGTTAACTGTTTTCTCCTCCCGAAAATTTTCGTCTCAAGACTCTCTGGCTGCTGTCGGAAGCATCTGTGTTTGAGGTGAGCATACTTGGTTGGAAAATTAGGGTTTTGGTTTTGTTGGGATTCTCGTTGATTGTATGTGCTGTTTGATCGCCTAGAAACTTGTGGGAGTCGGATCGATTTTGTATTTTCGTTTTTCGCTTACGAAAGAGAAGCAGAAGTATCTGAAGAAATGCGCAAATTCGATTATTCGTTTTTGCATTTATTATTTTCCCGTTAAAAAAGCGACTTCTGACAGTTTTCCCTTGAAATAGTAGTTAAAATTCCATTTCATCGTTAGTTCTCCGTTGATTCACTTGTTGTAGACTTAAATTGCAGAAAATAATGAATACGAGGAGTTCATTATCAAATTAGTCGTTTCTTCAAGGTTTAGTTCTCTATGATGATGTGAGATAATATAATTTTTTAGGAACGAGAGTGAGAGTGGAAGATGGGAGGTTGGAATTTTGATATTGTTGAGTAAAAAAAGGAGAATTGACATGTTGAGTTCAGGTCTCCATTGTTATTGGATGGTTAATGACTGGAATTTGGCTTGTGCTCACTCCGTTGAGGGCTGTAGAGTTCAGTGCCCGTAGGGAAACATGAATTTCTGTGAGGAATGTGCAAGTGTAGGATTTGGGTTACATTCCTTCTAGGCTTCCATGGCTTTGTTTAATCGTGCTTCAAGCTACATATAGTTTTTCAAGTTGAAATGTGATATTTATTCTTACATCTTGACTATGTTTACTGTTAAATTTCTCAATTGTTATAGAGTGAGAAAAAACTTATGGTTGATTGATGAGATGAATATATGCTATACTTTATTATTGGAGTTTTCTCCAGTTGTTTAATATCTAAATGTGTATGTTTCTTATTCAGAAACCCTTATTGGAGTTATATACTCTACGATAAAGATGACATATCAGAAAACTGTGCATGATGTTAGTGGTGGTTAAAGAATCTCGGAGGAATGTCGGACTTGTGCATGTATGAGGTGAGTTGGTTGTAAAATTTCAAGTATTATGGCTCATCGCTGTTCTGTATGTACTTTGCAGTACATTTAATGTTTGAGAAGCCTCTTCCTTCGTCGTCTATTGTGCATCTTCTTTCATGTTCTGGTGATATGTATCCTCTGATTATTTAGACGTTTTGTGCATTTCTGGGAATTTCCTGCAATATTTATATTCTAAATTCAATCGGTAGGCATTAGATTGGTATCTCGGTTGTGCCGATGAGCATGACTTTCTTTATGGCTCTTAAGATGCTACACCTTAGGTGGGAGAAAACCGATTATAGGTTTCCCTAGGGGTGGCCATTTCGGTTATTAACCGAATAACCGAGCTGAACTGAACCGAATAAGACATAACCGTATCCGAACCGAACCCGACATCATAACCGAACGGTTATGATTTCCTTAAATCCGAAAAAACCGAAATCAAACCGAACCGAACCGAACCGAATAAAAAATAACCGAAAAAACCGAGAAAAAAACTGACAATTTCTTCGAAAAACTAAACTTTTTACCGACACCGAACCGAAACCGAACCGAACCGAACCAAAGTTTATATAAAAACCGAATGGTTATAGTTTTTCTATAACCGAAATAACCGAACACGAATATAACCAAACCGAACCCAAACCGAATTGGCCAGCCCTAGGTTTCCCGTCACCTATTACTCTTTTCTTGTTTAATGTGCTTGAGAACTACTAAAAGTTTCGATTGTGTTTACGTCCAATTTTTTCAGGATTCCATGAGAAAGATGATTGTTGGTGGTGGTGGAGGGCATATTTTGGATGACCTCTACTAACTTGGTTGTGGATAAAGAGTTTGTGTTGCTGCTCTTCGTTTCTTAGACGGTCTTGAAATATATCTTGCGGATTTTTCACCTCTAGTGAGTTTGATAACAGCAAATAATCTATTAGGCGAATTGTGCTGTCTCACACTCTATATTGTTCTCCGCTTCATTAATTTTGCTACTCTTTGAATGTGTTCTGTGTCCCAAGGCATAGAGTTTACTTGTCTCCTCTGCATTTCCTCTCTTGTCAGTATGGCTAAGGCTGGTTTTTTGTTGCATAACTGAAGGTTTCTTTTATTTTTTTCCCTTTTTTCAGCTGGACGGTAATGTTTGGGGCGAATTTGGTGTCGATGGTGATGGCATAGTGCCTCATTCTGCTTATGAGTATAGTGATCATCTCGCAGTTGTAGTTAATAGCCGGAAGAAACGGAGACATGATATGATGGGTAGCGAAATAAATAGTACAGACAGTGATATGTATCTAACTGGGGCTGGTGCTATGATAGAAAGAAGTCCTTGGCCTGGCACAACCAGTGGTGGATCTCCGGCTTCTGGTGATACTGAATCAAGCAAAGATCTACAGAAGATAACATCGGAGGATTCAAAGATGTCAAACCATGGTTTCAACAGCAGTCACATAGATGCGACTGAGAACAACTTCTGTGCTGCTGGTCCGCTGTTGGGTGACAATTCTGCTGCAACACATGACAACTTGTACAATTATTCCCTCAATTACAGTCCACCAACTGAAAACAATCTCAGCTTTTTCGATAATGGGTGCAACGATAAAGAAAGCAGTGATCTTTTCTATGGCTGGAGTGACATAGGAAATTTTGAGGACGTGGACAAGATGTTGAGGTAAGTGTGGGACATCTTCCGTGTGGAACTCTTGAAAAATTGAAAGAGGTATATGATGATACTTAGCTTACACTTCCCTGTCTTTGCACGCTGCAGGAGTTGCGATTCAACTTTCGGTCTTGAGATTCTTGATAATGAAGAAGACTTGTGCTGGTTTTCTTCTTCTCAACCAACGGATGAGTCTGAATCTGCAATGGCAGATGATTGTAAACTGAATAAAATGATGGAAGATCATGTAGCTTCTGCGCTGGAAAATGAGGAGTCATTGACCAATAGTGAGTCTAACCAGACGGGTAAAGATGATTCTCGATCTACCGTTTGTGCCGCTTCAGCTCTTGGGAAAGTATCAGCTGATGCATCTGATACAAGTTCACAAAAGAAGGATATCTCGATGCTGGATGAACAGGTTAGTTCAATAGTCTCAAATCTCCCTCTTTGCACTTGCATCCTGCATGGGCTGGGAATGGTAGGTCTATATTGATCCTACAATGGGTTTTGATTTTTGTTCCTGTAGTTCTTCCTTTAATCTATTTTAATTTTGCTTACAGGCCAATCTAAATAAAAAGCAGACCAAGCATCTGCATCATTTGAATGGGAAAAGAAATCGGTACTCAGAGAATGGTATGATATTACATCAGAGTGATAATTCTGGGCAAATAATCGACGCAGAACATAAATATGAGAACTCAACCTCTCAGTATTACCCTCCATTAGCGTTCCGGCAGCCAGATGCTACATTCTCACATTTAAAACATGATCAGTCTTCACATCAAATATCAGTATCTGAAAGTAAAGCTGGTGTCAAACCTGAGAACAATCCCAATCCTCCATCCACTTCAAATGAGTCCTATACATCAAACCAGGCACAATCGTTAGAGAGCTTACATGGTCCAACTGTTGATACTCCGAGCGTGATTGCTTTTGAGAAAAGAGGAACTTTGCAGCAGGGTCGAGATACACGTCCTTCTTTTCCTGCAAATGTCAGGAACGGTAATAAGCCGAACATGATGGTATTTTCCGATTCTGCCCCTGCTCAAAAGATTGGACACGAGAATGAGGACAGAAAAGATGTGGCCAAATTGGAGTCATCACATGCACAGGAGAGTTCTTGTGTTACCTCTGTTATGGATGGCATTTCGCTGGAAGCAACAAGTTTCTGCCAGCTCCAACGAGTGATAGAACAGGTACCATGGATTCCTAATGTTAGAAAACATATTCACCTTTTGTTTGGTGACTCGGATTCTTGGTAATTTGCACAAATAAAAGGCATGTTCCACTTGAGGAAAGCTGCTTTTGCGGCAATACTTACTTTGATCACCTGATTAAAGATGATACAGACAGAAACCTGTACAGTAGATTAGAGTCTCAGGACATAATGGTGGATGCGTTGTCAAATGTATGATCTAATCTCTTACTTCATGGTCAAGAAGAGTGACTAAAGGGCTCATTTTAGTGGAATTCTGATGCTAGTGCCGAAGGTGATATGCAAAACTTAGTTCCCATGACATCAGGAAACATTAGAATGTGTAATAGAAATGATGAATGTGTCTACGTTTGCATTTACTTGGTTTAGTTTATGCTGCTTTTTTCAGTTGGATATCCGGACAAAACTGTGCATAAGAGACAGCCTGTACCGATTGGCGAAAAGTGCAGAGCATAGACATAATTGTATGAATCCAGATGGTGGAAACAGACAGGAGAACGATTCAAGCTCACACTTGATGACTGGCGAAACAGAAAAGTAAGCATCTCATGTCTACTTTCCTCTTTTTTTTTTTTTTTTTTTTCCGTTTTCCCTTTTAGTG
>NW_010960188.1:1420722-1421236 GCF_000463585.1 Tarenaya hassleriana
CCTTTTTTTTTTTTTTTTTTTTTTTCCGTTTGCACTTGTCAGTGATCTTCCAAAACATGATTCGGTGAAACAAATTTCAACATTACGAATGTTCAAATCGTGTTGGGAAGATATTTGACATTAGTATGTGGCCTTATTCAGGTATGCTGGTTTCATGGACATGGAAACTGATACGAATCCTATAGACCGGTCCATAGCTCACCTGCTGTTTCACAGGCCATCGGACTCATCTCTTGTCTCAGAGAACGACGTTCTATCATACAAATCTCATCCAATGGTAAGTTCTTGAACCTTTCCACAATCTTTCACAGGCAATCCATGCTTTTGAGGCCCAAATTTTGTTTTTGTATGAACAGATTCCTCAACCCAATTCAAGTCCAAGTCTGAGGATAGAGAAACAAGAGGAAACACCAGTAGTAGCCGGAAAAGAAACAGAAGTAGTAGCAGACAACTGAGAAATGAGAAGGTGAATAACCAGGCTTCAACCCCGACTCGTACCATTTGTTGAATGCCG
>NW_010960188.1:1421265-1438665 GCF_000463585.1 Tarenaya hassleriana
TGCCGAGGTTCAACCACCGATCTCAGTTGGCTCGAACGGTGGCAGGTTAGTTACCAAAAAGGTTCCATGGAATCCACTTCCTTTTGTGCAACAGAACCACAGCATTCGCTTGACGTTTCCTGAAGATTTACCTGATTATAACTCATTGTCGGTTTGAACCAGGGGTCATAACAGTGAGTGTTTCATTTTGGTGACAGACTCTCCAGACATTTTGTAGATAAGGGATCTTTACTGTTCTGTAATAATTCCGCCTTTTTTTTTCTCTCTCTCTCCAAAGTCTCTTGTGGTTTTTGCGCTTCCGCAAGCTCCCCAGGGTATATGACTGCGCAATGAATCGTAAACTTAGGATCTAATCTTCACTTTCTGCACCAGAAGCTCAGAGGACGATGTTTCCTTGATGTTTTTGTTCATTTCTAATGTAATGTATAGAGTTTTGATGTTTCCTTGATGTTGTCTAATGCAATGCAGTGGGACCCACCCTTGGATAACTTAAGCTAATCAAATATCGGTGATATATGCGTATTGTTTTATTACAAGTGACGAAGGAATAATTCGATTTTATTGCTCCACGTCGCCGACGTTAAAAAAAAAACAATTGGAGTCCTTGGACTTCAAAGCCCACCTTAGAAAGCCCAACTAAGAGCTAAGTCTGGCCCATTGATCTCTCATGCGCACGTTAGCTTCACGTCGAGACTATATAATGTAACTAACTGGGAAATCGATGAACGAAGAAGTCTTGCCATCCAAAGTTAGGGTTTTATCTGTTAACTCAGTTTGCCCCAGAGCTCCCAGGGCGGCCGCCGTCTCCGTTTCAGGTTCGCTCGCTGTTTTATCTCTAAATTTTTGGCTACATAAATTGGTTTTATGTGTTCCTCGTACACCGGTTGTTCCGTCACAATCTTCTCAGATCGTTTTCGGCTTCAATCTTGTGGTTTGCGTTCTGAATCAGATGTTCACAATCTGAATGTCAATTTACGATTCTGAGGTTTAATTTTCGGAACATTTAGGGGTTTTAGATCTCGGATTCTCTTTCGTTCCCAGATTAGGATGATACGAGCAGTCACTTGTAGAACTGGGTTTGCATTACTTGGGTTGGGTGATTTCCTGGTTTGTGATTTGGATTTGCCATGTGCAATGCGGATTGTGGAGCAGAGATGAATCGCATCTTGTGGAGACACGTTCTTCGCAAACGGCATTATGGCATCTTTTGTATTCAGATTCTCGTATTCAGCATTAGGCTCCTAGTTGACTGCTTTGTTGTTAGCTCTAGGGTTTTTAGGGTTATGATTGAACATTCAAACATAATTTGCATCGCAAGTTGTACAAGTCTGAAAGATCAGTTGGGCAGGAAGGATGGATTCACAGATAAAGCATGCAGTGGTGGTGAAGGTGATGGGGAGGACGGGATCGCGTGGTCAGGTCACTCAGGTCAGAGTGAAGTTCACTGATTCGGATCGTTACATCATGAGGAACGTCAAAGGCCCTGTCCGTGAGGGCGACGTCCTCACCCTCCTCGAGTCCGAGCGCGAAGCCAGGAGGCTCCGTTGATCTTTTTTACCAAAAGTTTTTGTCTCAGTATCAATCTCTGCCTGTCTTCTTTCTTCTTAGTTTTGTTTCAGTTTCAGACATGTTCAAGGAGATGATGGATCTATGAATCTTATGATGTGCCTTTGGAATATCAATTCGTTTGATTAAAATTTACAAGTAATTTTTTATTCGTGTATTATCACATAAAATGAAGGGAAACTTTGGCTACAGGTTAGAGATTTGACATTTGAGTCTTGGAAACAATCTTTTTTTGTCTTCAATATATTTTGTAGTTGGATATTTACCCTGATTTTGGTTCAACGGATTATTATAGAAATTATTAGTTTTTCTTTACAGGATTGGTTTGAATTCTACTCGATTTTCAAAAAGAAAATTCGAATCTGATTCCACGTGAGATTTCATTAAAATAAAATATAATCCGACCAATCTGTTTGATTTGATTTTCGTACGAAACATTGATCAACAGAGAACAAGGGCGACGGTAATCTTGTGTCATTCATTAACGGATCTAATGAATTTTGGTGAAAGAAGTTTACCCTCGGTTTTAAATATAATTACCAGTCTGCCCCTCCCGCCGCGTTCTTACTTGGAGGAGTTGTGTTCGCAATCATATCCCTCCTAGTCTATTCCGCGATCCACCGAACAAGACAGAGGCTCCTCTTCCTCCTGGTACGTGCATCTTCTCCTTCTCTGTGATTCTTGATTCGCTTTTGTCGCTCTACCAACACTTGCTGTCTGGTTCTTGGTTCGGATCTCTCTGTTTCCATGATTTGATTTTATCTGATTTCGCTTCCGACAATGTCTGTCTGCTTCGCCTTAAATTGTGTGGTCCGGTCTTATGTCTCTGTCCTTCTGGATTTTAAGGCTTTGATCTGAAATCGTGGCAGCGTTTTATTCTTCCTGTGAAGATCCGACGCTCCGTCTCCGCATCTTGATGTTGGTTGAGATTTATTGAACTTGAGAATTGATTTGATCATCGGATTTGTAGAATGAATTAGTGCTTCTGTCGCACAATGATGTTCTTATTCCCGAAAAATCTGGGACATGCCGACATTTTCTTATGCTTGTTCAAGATATTGTGGAATTGGTATGTTTGGTCAACAGATTCAATGATCTTTGCTCATCTTTCCTGCAGTTCCTTGATCGACCCCCGAGTCAGATTTCATTCTGTTCTCTGCTAATACTGTGTTATAACAAGTAGTGTGTATACTTCTGCAGAATTCGGGGTGAGTAGCGTATAACATCATCTATAATGTCTGGCACAGAGGATCTCAAACTGCAAGGGGTAGAAGGAACCATCACTGATGAGGCTGAGAAATCCATGCCATCGTCTCAGGAGGAGGTTGTAAAGGCCCCATTTTGTTCCAATTCCCAAACTTCATATAATGCCAGCTGCATATATAGATGACCTACATATATGGTTTTCTTCTTTCCCTCTTGGAAGCTCTTGTGTGAGATTAGCTGTGTGTAATGCTTTATGTAGGAGGCAGCTGTAAACAAAAAGTACGGAGGAATCAAGCCAAAGAGGCCACCGCTGATTTCCAAGGTAAGTAGTCTCTCGTAGGGTTTGATCTAAAGAGAACAGGGTTTCACTCGGGAACGATTAACCTTGTTGAGCTTTCTTTTTCAGGACCATGAGCGAGCTTACTTTGATTCTGCAGACTGGGCTCTTGGAAAGGTTTTTCTCTTACATCATTGTTTGCCTCTGTCAGTTTTTTGGCTGAGCTTTTGTTATCAGCTACATACAGTGTGCAATGCAATCTGGTGTTTGATTTCTTAACAGCAAGGAGCTGAGAAACCAAAAGGACCGCTAGAAGCGCTTCGCCCAAAGTTACAGGTATGAGCTCGGACATTCGGTTTAGCCGATTCTCGAGGATACACTCATAATCTGACAGTGATAAAAACACTTCAGAAGCAAGTCACTGGCCTCTTCGATAAGTAATCGTTCCTTTAAAAGTTTAAAACTTTTTTGAATATGGGTATGTTAGAAAGGAAAAATCTCGTCGGTTTTGCAGCCAACGCGGCAACAAACTCGGTACCGGAAATCTCCATGTGCTCCATCTGAGGGCGGAGGTAACTTCTCCCTCTCATTGTTCTGTCGTCTGTTCTTCTCTGTAGAGAAAGGAGACTTAACCCATTGTGGCTCTTAACGCAGAAGACGGAGGAGCTGCTTAGCTATACTATACACCGAGCTGAGGTCCTGTTGATGATATTTCAGAGATCCTTATGTTACGACGATGTTGACAATTAAACAGTTTGGTAAATTGGAATATATCTCTGCCCATTCCTATTTAGTTGCGGAGAAAGATTCTGAAGTTGTAAGATTCCACCTCCAACAGAGGTTTCAATGGTTTGGTTGGTGGTGGTAAGAATTTTTTTTATAACCCGCAAGTCCACCCCTGGAATGGATATTCGAGGAGTTTTGCCCTATCTTTTACCAGTTTATCCGTCTATTTCAGGACTTCAAAATTTGTCGGAATGATAAAATCATGGTCTATCTCTAAATCTCGGAAAGATATCATCCGTATATACATCTATATACATATAAATGCCCAAAGTGGTAAGCGTGTTGAACACACGAACATCCAAATCCCATAATAGTGATTGGCATATTAACTCTATGGTATATACAGTAACGAAATTCAAAAAGGCGTTCCATTAATGTAGCGATATGGTCAATACTTTTATACCCCTTATAATGATTGTCTGATTATATCAAAACATAATTATTGATTTTCAAACATGTTGGTCCAAGGTGGAGTTTACCTCGTACGGATATGGACCATGAAACCAATCTTCGATAGGGTAATCGATGTCGAGCATCTTGGTTCCCTTGCCGAGGCGATTGTGTTCGTAGACTATCTTTGGGTATGTGTCAATCGCTGAATCACAATGCGCGTAGGAAAGTAACTTTTGTATGGAACATGCCAAGTCTTCGATCAATGATCTTCGTCGTTTATATACGCATCTGAACCATAATAAGTAATTCATCGGCACTTTGCCAGTATTTCTTCGACCAAATCGTAAGGGACTTCGTTCATTGTCAGTTTTAGAGTCTTCCTTCCAGATTGTGACATCATGTAATTTTAAATTTTTATTAATTCATAATTAATATAAAACACATACGAAGATCTTACCTGAATCCATGGAAGAATCTTCCTAGGGTTTGCTTCCTCGCTCTGATTTGCTTCCACCTTTAGAAGAAAAGAGTTTTTACTATAGGAATTTTGGAACCCTAATTTATAGTTAAATACGAATTTATATATAAAAAAACTATTCCAAGATTTTAGGGTTCCCATTTTTTTTAAACTCAACCTCGGTACGGTACAATTAGGCTGGTACGTGGGAATTGATCTGATTTGATGGATTGTCTCAATAAACAATCTGAAACTATTTTTTTGCATTTGTTGTGCACGCGTTTCTTTATCTTCGTCTTCAAGACTTGATACTTATTTTCTACAACATTCAATAATACCCTTTTGTTTATTACATTAAAACACTCATATACACATCAATACCACATACAGGATATTCATTTCTTCTCTGCATAGAATCATAAAAACGTATCTATAATAACTTTTATAACAATTAATACATACTTTTATGGGCAAAAAATAAGTTACTCAATGAATTTGTTTTGTTAACTACTCTCATAACTTTACTTTACAATTTTCACGACAAATCTAAAGCTTCAAAAGAATGTCGCCACAATCTGAAGACCACTTCTCAAGGTCTAGCCTTGTGAACAATGTCTTCTTCGTATTCAATTATTAATTTTTAGGCTAAATTAAAAAACATCGACTATCTTATTTACAAAAAAAATATTTGTACTTTGAATTTGTTAAAAAAAACTCATCAATAATTAATTTTTTAGCAAAATAACCCATAAAAGGTCTAATTTATTCAAAAACAATATTTCACTTAAAATTTGTAATAAAAATTACTTACTATTAGTTTTAATAAAAAAAAAACCCATCAAATATCTAAATAACTCAAAAAAAAATTATATTAAATTTATTATAACAATGTAAACATTTTGAATAGAAAACATATATATAATTAACATATATAATAAAATTTTATTATATTTAAAATTAAGTATATATTATTTTTTGCAAATATTATTTTTAAAATGTTATCATATATGTTGTAGAATCTTACGAGCAATTCTGAATATTTTGTCATGCATCCTACAATAAGTCTGTCAATCGCTCAAGTATCTCTAGACAATCCAAAGTCATTGATGTTTAACGAGATCCATTTGCTCCAAATTGCAATAAAGTTCTTGTTTTTGCTTTCGTGTACAACCCAAACAATTATGTTTGGATAGTCTATGTCATCCCTGTTGATCTCGAACATGTAGAAACGGTCACGAGTAACGAAAAGTTTATTCACTCGGTGCTCTGTAGGGACATTCGGACCATAAGATACACCCATAACGTCATCTTCGAGACATAATCTGAGAATCAGACGAAGAAAAACCATTTATTATTGTTTTGACCGACAATTAAATTAATAAACAAGATGTTTCATTATATTTAACCAATTATTAGATTTAATTTAGTGCAATTATCTTTTATTTACAAAAAGAGAGGGAGAAAATATAGCTTAGGATTCTATGAAATGATAGTCACACTCAAAATCAACGAAAAACATGAAGAAAATATGGTAAAAAAAATAATATATAATTTATTTCACCTTGCATTATAATGTATATTATATTATTCCTTTTTACGATGTAATAAATGTATTGTCACGAATAGTTCATATAAGAATTGACGGGATTATATACCTATATATATATAATATATCTTATTTTATGCGACTGTCCATTATTATAATAGTAAACTTTATAAATTTCATCAGTAATTATTAATATATAAAAATCCAACTTTGGTTCATTGATATTATTTTAATTTTAAAATTTTGGCTTCGGTTCCATTCCAATTTTTTTTTACTATATATACCAATTAAGATAGGTTTTTTATTATCTAGAAATAAAAATAATTTTTATTATCTAGAAATAAAAATAATTACATATGCATTAATTGTGATCATTCACAATTGCATATTCTAAATTAACATTGTGTGAATAATCACTAAGATATGAATATATTGGCATGGTTGAAAAAACTGATAAAAATCATAAGTATAACAAGAACTATTAACAGCATTCTTAACAAACTAGCTATATATAATTTATGCATATATACAAAGATATGAAAGTAAAACTGTTAAACCCGTGAAAGAAATTTATAAAAAGATTATAGTTTTATAATAGTTGTAAATATTCATAAAATAGATGGAGTCCAAATTTGAAAATTGTGAACATGTTGCATTGTTGTATCACTTATCATATTACCGAAACTATTTAAAATGTTTTTTATATAACTAAATCGTTATTAAATTTTAATTTATTATTACTTATAGAAATATGAAATTATGAATTTAAAAAAAAACTATATTATTTATTTAAATTCCAGTTTTGCATAAATATCAAATGACGCGGTTCTTCACGCGTCTTTAGAATGTTATTGGTCCGATGCAACAGTCCCCTAACATTCTTGATTTTTTTCAAACTACGCAATATGCGCATATACATATATATACATGTATATATATATATATGCGACGACTTACATTGACTAATCCAAAAATGAATATCTCACATTTGTTTATAAATAGTGTGACAAAACATGTTAGTGTATGTATATCTAAATTAATTATAATATATATGTCTTGATCACATTAATCAATTATCGAATGGTTATATGTGTAATTTATTCCAAATCGTGTTGCCATCTGGACCGACTCGACGTAACGGTGATTTCATAGTATATATGTGTGTGTGTGTGTGACAATAATCGCATTCAGCCAAAAAAAAAATATATGTGACAACATCTTAGAAGACTTTTTGAAAACAAACAAGCAAGATAGTTACATAAGTTATCAAGTAATTTAATAATTTGATCACACACACACATATATATATATATATATGTATTATAGCTGGATTCATGAAAAATAACGATCTACACAAATACAATATATATATATAAATAATTCTTTATCTTTATTCCCTTCTTTTTATTTATTTATTTATTTTTTGGATCAACATTCTACCACCAAACACACAAAAAAAAAAACAGAAAAAGTTAATTCGCAAGTGGTGTCAATAAACAGTAACGAATACATATGATTTGTTTTCGTATTTTATAATTAGACATGTTATTGATTTTAGAAAATGATACTGGAAAAATTATCCATGTGAGAAACACAGATAATTACTCTTGTATGTATGTATGTATGTATGTATGTATGTACATCATACGTATACCCATCAATTTAATGTATTATGCTACGAACATTAACCACTAATCAACCAAATGTCCTTAATTATTCTATGAGAAGGACCCCTAAGTTCAACTTGCAATAACACTAATTGTCAAAATATTAGGGTTTTGTAATCCATATTAATTTTTAGTCGAAATTATGGAAATTTTACGTGATTTTATAATTAATCATTGCCCTATAATTTGTTAACTTTCTGCATAAATTAATTTTGATGAACTGAAAACACATTTTAAAGAATATAGGTTGGACCATCATCAAAGGGGATGGCGTTAATGGCTCAAAGTGGGAGTAGATGAGTAAAAAAACCAAATTAATAAAATCACTTTAATAATAACATGAAGAAAAAAAAAGTCATCTACACCCATGCATGAGTCTTATCTGATACGGATGGAATCACACGTATTATTGGTCCCATTATCCTCTATATATATATATATACACATCCAATCCAAATGTGAAGACAAGACTTGTAACCGACCATTGAATCAGCATAAGATTAGGTTCTTCTCAAGAATAATCCCTCTATTTTTCTTTCATCGACTCAGTATATATATATATATACACACACACACTATATTTTCTCTCTCTCTCTCTCTCTCTATATATATATATATATATATATATATATATATATATATATATTATACGTAGTTAGTTTTCTTTCGTATGTGTTATATTATAGTTACCACTTGCAATTCAATGGTCGTACAAAACGTAATTATTATTTTATAAACATGACAGCTGTAGCTAACTAATATATGGATTAAGGAGGGTACTTTATTAAGCCATAATATCGTATTTTTTGTTATCTTAATCAATAATGCATATATGGGTATCCATCCACCATGCACGTTGTGAACATTCTATCTTATTTTCGGAAAAAATTTCAACATGTTTGAAAATTAACCCTAATAAGAACAAAAAATGGGCCATATATGTATTAAGAAAAAAGAGAATAATATCATTTTTTTTTTGTTATTAGAACGTGAAACAGGTAGAAAATTCTATGGGTCACATATAGACAAACATTTGTCAACGAATAAAAGATTATAATATAACGTTACATGTTATTTAAAATCTTCCAGTTCCATTAACATTCTAGAACGTGATTTCTTGTAAGCAAATTTCACAAAATAACGAAACCTTGTTGAATTTAATCGACTTCTGCACGTTCAATGATCTGGCTCGAGAACAAATACAGCGTAGATAATATATATGAAAACCAAATAAATCATTTTAATAACATGAAATAACGAAACCTTGTTGAATTTAATCGACTTGATCTGTACGTCCAATTTGTCTCGAGAACTAATACAGCATGCATGGATAATATATATTCTATATGTATATAGGTGTATTTGTATGGTCGATGAGGATCCACTCATTAATACCTTAATCCAGATTAACAACTAATAAGAGGAGATTAACGTTAAAAAGATTCCGAAGAGTGCTCTCTTATAAAAATAGCCGACATTGTTGACTAAACTCCTCGTAATCGTTGACCTTTTATCCATTATATATACACACGCACTCACCAGTCACCACTCCAAAAACGAAGTCGTAATAATAACATTTATAATAAAATAAGACGACATGGATCGTGCATACAATTCGGGATACGTACTCATAACGTTTATGGTTATGGTTATGGTTACGGCCGCGGCTGGTCAGTTGCCTCGGCCACGGGTCGGGTTCTACTTGTCGAGCTGCCCGAACGTTGAGTCCATAGTGCGTTCAGTGGTCCGGTCTCACCTGCAATCGGACCGTCGGATCGCACCGGGGATATTGCGTATGCATTTCCACGACTGCTTCGTCCGCGGCTGTGACGGCTCGGTCCTCATCGCCGGTTCGAACTCCGAGAGAACAGCCGTGCCGAACCTCTCGTTGAGAGGGTTCGAAGTGATAGACGACGCCAAGACTCAGCTCGAGGCATCTTGTCCGAACACTGTCTCTTGTGCTGACATCCTCGCCCTCGCTGCTCGTGACGTCGTCTTATTGGTAAAGATTATTGTTAAAAGCATAGAAATGTTATATAAACGCATACTTAGACGTTTATTAGTGCAATCGTGTTTCTTGTTAAAAACAAAAAACTTTCTTTGTAAATTTCTATCATATGATATATATGTATTTACACGTTACCTCATGCAGACCGGGGGGACAACGTGGGCGGTGCCACTGGGACGACTGGACGGGAGAATCTCGCAGGCGTCGGACGTGAACTTGCCTGCCCCATCCGACCCCGTCCCGGTTCAGAAGCAGGACTTCGCTGCTAAAAATCTCAACACTCAAGATCTCGTCACCCTCGTCGGTATGTAAACCCCCCCCGTGTGTGTGTGTATATATATACGGAAATGGATTTGGAACAATTTATCTTACTATTCATCAAATCAAATGAGTTAAAACACAAAGACACTGTTTTTAATATACTGACTACACCAAATCCGCTTGAACCGGACTCTAATAATAATAATAATAATAATAATAATAACGTGTTCATTAATGGTAATGAAAGATTTCTTCTACGTTATAATGGCAATCAAATATATATATACATATATAGTTTTCAATCTGAGAGATTCAGCTTTGTGGTTCGATCAGGCGGACACACACTAGGAACAGCAGGGTGCGGTGTGTTCAGGAACAGGTTCTTCAACTTCAACAACACCGGCAGCCCCGACCCAGCCATCAACCCGACCTTCGTTCCACAGATACAATCTCAGTGTCCCCTCAACGGCGATGCGACCGTGCGAGTGCCTCTCGACACTGGAAGCGTCGACAGATTCGACACCTCCTTCTTACAGAACCTGAGGTCTGGCCGAGGAGTCTTATTCTCGGACCAGGCCCTTTGGTCCGACCCCGAGACCCGAGCAATCGTCGAGCGTTTCTTGGGTCTACGGCTACCGATCCTTCTGTTCGGGCCGGAGTTCGGGAGGTCCATGACCAAGATGAGTCTCGTCGAGGTTAAGACGGGTTCTGACGGTGAAATTCGTAGGGTTTGCTCCGCGGTTAATTAGTGATCGAGGGTCAAAGACTCCTTTTTAAGCGTGGGTTACGGTTAAGTGTATAATTAAGTTGCTTCGTGTGAAATAAAATGTCGGAATCAGACAATAATCTGTGCACAGAGCTTGCAATAATTGTACTTGGTTTTGTTTTTGTCGGGAAATTTGGTTTAATTGGAAGCAGTTGTAATTGTAACTATTGTTACTGTATATCCCTCGTGTAATTGTTGCATGGAAGAAGGATATCATGCAGTACTATCAATTGTGATTAATATATAGTATCTTTAATTTATGTGTATATGTATATGCATGGTGTGTATCTCATAGTTCATAAGTATTAGAATATTTATTTTTAATTAATTTTGAATAATTAATTGAACTATTTGAAGTTTGTTAGCGTTCTAAAAGAATTTATAAATTTTAGATCTGTTTTATTTTTTTTCCTAATTTTTTTCTCTAGAGGTCCATGTTATAAATTATTTATTCTATATTTTTTTTGTACCCCCCCCCCACACATATATATATACGATAGAGGAATTCGAATTGAAATATTTTTTTTTATACAACTATTTTTTTTTAACATCTTGGTCGGTCAACTCGCTGTCACCAATTGGAATACTAATAATTAATGAATACGGAATTCAACTCTCGTCATTAAACATCGTTATCTTTATCCCAAGCCTCTCTGTTATCTTGAATTCAAACTTAACAATTCCCGTGACATCGGCCGCATATTATATATATATATTCGCGTTGATTCTTTGAATTTTGTACTGATTCTTTCTAAACGTGTCAGATATATGTATTCGTTCAAATATCAATTGGGCCAGTTGCATTGTCCTAACATGATTAATCGACATATATGATATATATATATATATAGTACAATGAATACCGTACCATTCCATAAATATAACAATGAATTGTACGTAGTGTTTACAAGAGACATGCATGGATCCATTATCACTGAACGTGGCATAGCTTGTGACCCGTTCAATATGCAGATAATCGTTTATATATATATATAATTGTTCACACAAAAGTACGACATTTTTTTTATTCCGTATGTATTTAGTATATACGTACAGAGAGGAAGTAATTTAAAGTTCAAAAATGGTAACGAAGCAATTCTTAATTTTAACTAATTAATTGAGTTACCGATGAATTTATTAATTAGCACATCATTAGGCATTACACC
The DNA here is from genome assembly GCF_000463585.1 of Tarenaya hassleriana. Taxonomy (NCBI): domain Eukaryota; kingdom Viridiplantae; phylum Streptophyta; class Magnoliopsida; order Brassicales; family Cleomaceae; genus Tarenaya; species Tarenaya hassleriana. Next base: position 1,433,365 of record NW_010960188.1, read on the forward strand.
TTCCATAATGCGTGCATGCAAATTTTAAGGTTTTTACATGGCATAATAATAATAATAATAATAATAATAATAATAATAATAATAATAATAATAATAATAATAATAATAATAATAATCATAATAATAATAATAATAATTGAATGTCAAAAGGAGAAGCGTGTCGAACTAATTTTAAATTAGACATGAAAGTATTTACGTGAGGAATTATTCCTCCTCCCATAAAAAGTCAACTCTTCTCGTTATATTCCCATAGATGATTATACAAAGTAAAAGCTGACCAAAAACATTATAATTAATTATTCTTACAATTTCCAAATGTCCCGATCTCAAATGATTCTCGGTTCGTAGGATTTCTCTTGACAATTATTCAAAAGGTTCCACAAAATTAGCTTAACTTGTTCATATTTTAATGATATGGCTTGCTCCCAATTTCGTAAAAAAAAAAAATCATCAATTTCGGAATTGTGGAGGAGGAGTCGGGGCAATAGCATAATTATGTATCCTTAACTAAAAAATGATAGAAATGCTTATTTCTATGTATAAAAATGGACCCACCGCCGCTTAATCCAAACTAATGATTAATCAAAAAATAAAAAAACTCGAACATTAAACAGATTCCGATAAATTAATGTCGGTGTCGTATGTCCCACCACGTTGTTTTATGGCATCTAATGTGACATTTGACAATTTCCCCACAACTATATAAACCCTTAAAACCACACCAACTCAAAACACACAACAACTCGTGTCCAAGAATCATAATATCTAACAAATAAAAATGGCTCGTGTTTTTAAAATTCGTTTTGTTCTCATAACGTTTCTCGGGATGAAATGAAAAATTTAAGTTCATGCTGACAGCATCACCCAATGGCAGGCTCTTGGGTTTCCGATGCCCCAATTTGCACATGTTTCATTAATTCTTGCTCCAGACAGAAGTAAACTCTCCAAGCGACATGGGGCAACCTCTGTAGGTCCAGGGCTTTGGGCGTGGCCGTGGCCGTGGCCGGCCGAGGGTTGGGTTCTACGGGTCAACCTGCAGAAACGTAGAGGGAATAGTGCGATCGGTGGTTCGGTCTCACCTTCAATCCGACCGTGGGATCGCACCGAAAATATTGCGTATGCATTTCCACGACTGCTTTGTCCACGGCTGCGATGGCTCGGTCCTGATCGCCGGTCCGAACTCTGAGAGAACCGCCGTGCCGAACCTCACGCTGAGAGGGTTCGAAGTCATCGACGACGCCAAGACTCAGCTCGAATCCGCTTGTCCCAACACTGTTTCTTGTGCCGATATCCTCGCCCTCGCTGCTCGTGACGTCGTCTTCTTGGTAAAGATGATTACCTATAAAAGTGTAACATTTACTTCATGAAGTTATGCGCATGTATTATTGTATTGTATGTTATATATACGTACGTGAATGGATTTTTAATAGACATCTTAAGTAAATATAGTAGTTGGTTAAATGTTTACCCGAGATATATATAAGATGTTTGGTACGTCATGCAGACAGGGGGACCGACGTGGCCGGTGCCGTTGGGACGCCTCGATGGCCGAATCTCGCAAGTCTCGGACGTGGACTTGCCTAGCCCGTTCGATCCCGTCCCCGTTCAGAAGCAGGATTTCGCAGCTAAGAATCTCAACACCGTAGATCTCGTCACCCTCGTTGGTATATTTCCACACATACAATCATATGTATATATATGCTTAGATATACAAATAATGTAAGAAGAATCGCTAACCGAATTCCTTTTTCCGGTTAACCAGGAGGGCACACACTAGGAACCGCAGGGTGCGGTGTGGTTAGAAACAGGTTCTTCAACTTCAACAACACAGGGAGCCCTGACCCGTCGATCAACCCCAGATTCGTGCCGCAGATTCAAGCTCAGTGTCCCCTCAACGGCGACGCAACGAGGAGAGTGGCTCTTGACACTGGGAGCGAGGGCCGGTTCGACACGTCGTTCTTCACGAACGTGAGGTCGGGGCGTGGAGTCCTACAGTCCGACCAGGTCCTGTGGTCAGACCCCGAGACCAGAGCCGTCATCGAACGTTTCTTGGGGCTGCGTCGACCGACCCTCAGATTCGGACCGCAGTTTGCGAGTTCCATGACCAAGATGAGTCTCATTGAAGTGAAGACTGGATCTGACGGTGAAATTCGCAGGGTTTGCTCAGCTGCTAATTAGTTCACAAAAAGGCTAAACTCCTTTGGTTAACAGTAATAATGTGGTTAATAAGCTGGTTAAAGCATTTTGTGGTTTGGTTATTGTTTTTCCAATTGTAATTACTTTTGTAATTGTGCTACTGTTATTTCTGCTGTCGTGTGCAATCTTTCATGGAATAAATAAGTTATTGGTATATATACACATTACACCCTTGGATCATCACATATATGATCAACGCGGAATTGGTCATGCAGATGATGACAATTGGTTTTCTCAGGGGCTCTTTTGTAACGTTTCAAAGATTTAGGGCCATATCCAAAATGTTTTTTTAATCACGAAAATCTATCGCATTGGAAAAAAAAAAATTCTGCATTTAACACATCTTTATAATTGTTTTTTAAAAAGCCTGATATTTGCACCAAAATTCAAGCAGTAACAAGAATTGAAATCAATGAGCAAATATGGCATGACTGAATGTGTCATCCTTCGATTCGACAGCAAGGGAACGAATAGGACATGAAGAATTGGAGATATTTTCTTGAGGGGGAGGGACTAGTTCAAACATTAGTTTCTTACGGGGTCAATATGAAAAGTTTTGGAAGTTATGGGGTGATTTCATGCGTAGTGTTATTGGGTTCACTACGTTTTGGGCTTATGGCCCAAACCATACACATTCATATCCAATATATACATACATATATACGTGCTGATACAACTCCGCCTCTCTCTCTCCTCACCCGTTAGTTCCCATTTTTACCACACACAGTCTCTCTCTACTCTAAACGGGTACCTGTAGAACATCGACAATGGCCGTCGTCGTCAGGTCCTCCGCCGCGGCGATGTCTCTCATCGCCGTTTTCGTTCTCTCGGTTTCTTCCGCCCCTGTCTTCGCAGCGTCGCACCAGCACGCCGCTCCTGCGCCGGCGGTCGACTGCTCGACGCTGATACTGAACATGGCGGATTGTCTGACGTTCGTCTCGAGCGGAAGCTCGGTGGCGAAGCCGGAGGATTCGTGCTGCTCCGGTCTGAAGACGGTGCTTAGGACCGACGCCGAGTGTCTCTGCGAGGGCTTCAAGAGCAGCGCCTCGCTCGGTGTCACCTTGAACGTCACTAAGACTCTTACTCTTCCCGCCGCGTGCAAGCTTTTACACGCTCCTTCCATTGCTAGCTGCGGATGTGAGGCTCTTTGATCTATCTCTCTATCTCTGTATTTGTGTCCTTTTCCTGTGTAGATCTCTGATTTTTCTCGTTTTTTTTTTATTTGTTGGTTTTCGAGTTGATTTCTTCAGATCCCCATTTCTTCATGTTTCTCCTCGCGTTTCCCTTATACCGGTTCAAAAATTTTGAATAGAATTTTGAGATTTTTGTTTAAACTCTTCTAGATTTATGTGTTTAGAGAAACGATAGTCGTTCTTGGTTTGGGATTTTTTCTTCCTCATAATTCTATTCGCTCGAGATTGACCTCTTTCTGGATTATGACTAACATCTATGAGGGTTCTTCTCAAAATCTTGCAGAAAATCTGTGGAATTTCAAATTTGCTTCCTACTCTCTGCAGTATAATATATTTTTTTCCCGAAGCGGATAGAGATTATTGCTATTATTGGGCGTTTTGCTGACTAACAAAGCTTGTATTTGCTTTCTTTTGCAGTGTCTACTCCTCCAGCTGCTGCGCCAGGTTTGGCTCTTTCCTTATTTGATCTGATCTTTTATTTACAATGTGACATTTGTATGTTCATCCAATGTTCTTTATCTTCCATCTGGATTTAACTTGTTACCCATATAAAAAAAATTGAATCGTATTCATTGGTTTGTTCCAATGTTTGTTCTGCAATTTCCTGATGGCATCCAAAAGGCTTAAACTTTAAGAGATTGTTTAGTGGGATTTGCAATGTTAGACCATATTGACCTGGAAATCAGGGACTTTAATGGAGTCAAGAATCTTGATCATTTCTATGCTTTGATTGAATTGAGTCAAGTCCTTTCAGTTGCCACAAAAACCATAATGCTGAAATGTAAGTCGAGAATCATGGTTGATGTTCATCATTGCGTTGTTTTCACATGGGACCATTAAACATGTGATATGTCCATATCTTATCTTGTGCCATCCATCTTGGATGTGTTATTCATTGACCGACTCTCATAGAACAAGAATCAAGATTGTCGAATCCTCCATTTAATATGCGTGACTTAATGTTTTCCATAGACTTTATATTTAGTTTCTTTCTCAATTTAGATTGGGATGTAGATTCTTCTTTTGCATACCCTTTTAAGAGTTTGTAATTATATGCAATGTCCCTTCCTGCAATGTTGCAAGCAAGAACCAGTTTTCTTGGATTGGATTGGCTATGTAGTCTTGATTTGACTGTCTTTATGTCTTATACATGCACCAGGTCTCGCCCCAGGTGCTGCCGCTGGGCCAGAATCAGCTGGATCCAATGGGTTAGCACCGGCACCGGCTCGAGGGAACTATGCTTCGGCCTTGGTCCCGGTCTGGGTGGCATCAGTAGTCGGTGGTGTATTGGTTCTGCTGTTCTCTCCTCTCTAAACCAAGTCTTTACCTTTAGACCGGTGTATTCTCTCTTATGGTAAGAGTTAGAGAAATTCTTTTAAGAGTTGTGTAACTTTTTTCCATTTTAATCTAATGTTTATGTAAAACTCGGTTTTCTATTTAGTGCTTATGTTAAACTCGGTTCCAGTGTGTTCGTATAACTCGTTAGTATTTGATCATTTTGTGCCTTGTGATCGTTGGTATGGTTTTGGTTTACTGGTAATATTTTGGTTCAGGTATAAACCGGGTTTTGTCCAAATCGGTTTGGTTTTGCAAAAACAAGCCGAAGTGAAATTGAAGCGATTTGGGTTTATTAATATATGGTTTTTTAAAAGAATTAATAAAAAATGGGAATAGTGTTGCTGTTAATTCATTTATTTAAATTTCAAAATACAAATCTTGTAATAATTACGTGGACAAGTCACGTTTATTATGTTCCCACACGCAATGGAGGGAAAATCAAACGAAGGATTCGGCTCCAGTGGACTACCGGCGCACGTTAGATCCATCCCCTCACCGTATTAAAATAAAATAATTGAAAAAATAGAAAAATTAAAATAACATTCTGTCAATAATAATTTCCTCTCTTTCAATA
>NW_010960188.1:1439332-1485490 GCF_000463585.1 Tarenaya hassleriana
TTTCCCTCTGTGCCACCTAAAAAGCCGAGGACGACGACCGTAGCCTCGACAACCGCTTCCGGCAGTAGCGACGGCGATTGGTTCCGACCGTTCAATTGTCGCTGTCTGCTCTGATTTCTTCACGCGTAAAAGTCAGAGAGGACGACGAATCAAGTCTTCTTCGCTAAGCTTATCGCAGGATTTTGTCTCTTCTCTCTCTCCTTATTCCCGTGAGATTCGTTTGGCTTCCGGGAAAATTGTTGATCGGCTTCGATTTCCACCTTTTCGATTCAGGAGGAGAGGAGGAATCCGTGTTTTTTCTTGCTCCTTTATTTTGCGATTTTGGTTTACTGGTGAGGGGAAACTGTGGTTCATAGCATTGTGGAGTCGCCATTTCCTCGATTGGACGTTGGAATTTCGAGTTTGAGGCGGTTACAGGTTGGAAATTAGGGTTTTGAGTGAAGGTTTAAGGAGAAAAGGTTTAGTTCTCGGAGGAAGTCTCTGTTAGGTTATTGATCTGGTTTAGATCGGGGCCCGATGAATTGGTGAACAGAATCCTGGATCTGTTTGTTGGCGTCGGATGATTTTAATTTTTGTATGTAGGCTAGGGTTTTCCATTCTCGGTTGATCAGCAACAATGCCAATGGCACGATTTCTCTCGCTGGTCCGAGGAAACTCGGCTGAGTCACCCCGTGAGATCTCCTCGCACAGTAGCCTCATCAGCGAGTCTGGCTCTAATGGGTGGCTTATTCGGTTTTTTGATTCTGCATTCTTCTGTGAGTGGATTGCAGTCAGTTATCTATACAAGCATGAACATGCGGGTGTTCGAGATTACCTATGTAATAGGATGTATACACTTCCCTTATCAGGTATTGAGAGCTATCTGTTCCAGATTTGCTACATGATGGTGCACAAACCAAGCCCATCTCTTGACAAGTTTGTAATAGATATTTGTTCAAAGTCGCTGAAAATAGCTTTGAAAGTGCATTGGTGTTTGTTGGCGGAGCTTGAGGATTCTGATGATAATGAAGGCATCAGCAGGATTCAAGAGAAGTGCCAAACGGCAGCTACCTTGATGGGTGAGTGGTCAACTCTTCTGCGGCCACAGAATGAGACATCTTCAACCCCAGGGAGCAAGAATCAGGTCCTAAATAAAATCTTGTCCTCGAAACAGAAGCTCTTCTCGTTGACATCTTCTCCTCCCACTCAGAAGTCTTTGTCCTTTTCACCTTCACCAGGGAGCAACTTGCAAGATGATGGTAGTCAGTTACCTCCCGATGAAAATAAGCTTTTCAAGAAACTAATCCCAAGTCCTAAAGTTAGAGATGCTTTGTTGTTTAGGAAGTCAGTGGACAAAGACGAGGAAGATAGTGAAAAGGATGGGTTCTTTAAGAGGTTTTTGAGGGACAGTAGAGGTGAGGATGATGAACCAACGACGAACTCGGAGGGTTTCTTCAAACGGATTTTGAAAGACAATAAATCAGAAGATGACGAGGTAACGAATAGTTCTGAGGGATTCTTCAATTGGCGATTGAGTACTAAAAGAGATGATGAGGAATTGACTTCGAGTTCAGAGGGTTTCTTTAAGAGGTTGTTACGGGATAATAAAGCCGAAGAAGAGGACACAGGTGCAAGCTCAGAAAGTTTTTTCAAGAAATTGTTAAAGGAGAACAAAAGTGAGGAAGAGGAGTCGAATGTAACCTCAGAAGGGTTCTTCAAGAAACTATTCCGCGACAGCAAAAATGAGGATGATAAAGTTTCTAAAGCAATGGATGATGAGGAGAAAGATGGTTTTTTAAAGAAATTTTTCAAGGAGAAGTTTGAAGACAAAAGACATGGGAATGACATGAATGAAAAAGATGGAATGGTGAAACGTGATGATAAATCTGCTGAAGATGATGAAAAGGAGGGTTTTTTCAGAAAATTCTTTAAGGAAAAGTTTGAGGACAAAAAAGATACTGGGAATGAAAGCGAAGATGAGGAATCTTCAGATTTCTCGCTATTTAAAAGATTGTTCCGTATACACCCAGAAGACACCAAAACTTTATCAGAAAATGAAATTAACAATAATGGCAACTTGGGTGAAAGCAGTCCTGGGACAGAAAATTTTTTCCGCAAATTGTTCAAAGATCGTGATCGGTCTGTCGAAGATTCTGAACTCTTTGGTTCAAAGAAGCATAAGCAGGTTAGTCATCAGTTGATTTGTTCCTTTATTCCTCCACAATTTTGATAATATAAGTTTCTTTTGTACCACTCTGACATCTGCTTTTCTTTCTAATCTGTCTTCAAAGTAAACACAGGAATTTTTTTAGGTTGTAATGATAAATTACTGGTTTCCTTGATATAACTGAAAATTGATCCATTGGTCCCATAATTAGACCGCATAACATTTGTGCTTGCTGTGGTCGGTAGTTTTCCCTTTGGACATATAATGGTGAAAGATAATAAAAAAACAGTCATACAGGCGGTAGCTTGGTTTAAAAACAAAAAACAGTCCTACCACTGTGGTAGGTACTGCCAATAGTCATGTCATATGTCTGACCCGTGTGAACTTTAGTTGACTCTAATTTATGGGCTGAGATAGAGAACTTGTTCAACTTTGGTTGATTATTTATCTACGTCTGCCATTCTTTACTGTCACATGTTCTTTATTCTGCTCGTGCTCATCTTTCTTATCCTAATGATCGGGTTCACCTAAACAGCTGAATAATACTCCATCTGCTAAGCCTCCATTGCCAAACAGTACGGCAGCACAGTTCAGGAAAGGCAGTTACCATGAGTCTTTGGAGTTTGTGCAAGCATTATGTGAAACGTCATATGGTTTGGTAGACATCTTTCCTATTGAAGATAGGAAAATTGCTCTTCGTGAGGTGGTCCCTGCTTCCTTGCCTTTTCATATATGGGATTGCATTTCAGGTGCTAATATTCACCTTATATTTTCTGATTTTATGTTTGTCTTGTCTGGTTTAGTCCCTTGCAGAGATCAATTCCCATGTAGCAGAGGCTGAAACTACTGGAGGTATTTTCTAGAATTATCTTTTACTCGAGGAGTTACTTATTTGGAGGTTGAATTTACTTGTTTACACATATATGAGAGAATGAGAACCACATATATAATGAGCTAGTGTACATTCTGTGTGGTACCTTTTTAGCACGTTCTGTGATGCACTGATCTAAATTATTTCCTTAACATCTCTTGATCAGGTAACAAATCCTTTGAATCATAATTTTCTTTTACTGGCATTTATATGACGTGCCTGAGATTTTGCTCATCTGTCACCTTTGTTTTTCCTTGCATATCATATTCTTCTTCTCTGTTGTGTGGGAAGGTCTATTTATGTCCACTTCTGCTATTTCTATTTATTGCTTATTTTTTGTTTCTCTTGTAGAATCTAGATAGGATTTTTTGGACTTATATTTTTTTGAGTCACATGATCAAATCATCAGGTCTAATCCTTTTAGGAATTATCTTTGGGCTTGTGTTGGATGCATTTTCTGATACTTGTTTTTAACTCTCTGCGTATGTTAGCTCTGCTGTGATATATGGTTTTAATTTCAAATGGTGATATTTTATAAAATAACATTTTCAGGAATCTGTTTTCCAATGGGGAAAGGGGTATATCGCGTTCTTCATATTCCTGAAGATGAAGCTGTTCTTTTGAATTCTAGGGAAAAAGCACCTTATCTGATATGTGCTGAAGTTTTGAAAGCAGAAGCACCCAGGTAATTTTTGCAATGCTAAAACATAAGCAAAATATATTGATTCTATTCCTGTTATACAGGTCATTTTATTGCACTAAGTCATAAAATCTTCGTGATAGCATTCCTCAAATGTTCTTATTATCTTCTTGAATTTGTTCTACCAGCACTAGAGATGCACCTAACCCCCAAAAGCTTTCTAAAGGCGGGATTCCATTGGCAAATGGTGACGCATTTCTTCAGAAGCCCCCTTCATGGGCTTATCCACTATGGACTGCTCAGGAGGTTTACCGCAACAGTGCAGATCGAATGTCACCATCTACTGCTCAAGCAATTGATCAAGCAATGACTCATAAGTCAGATGTGAAGGTGAAACTTGTGAATGTAAGTCTGTCGGTGGAGAAGCATTCTTCAGTTCCTGAAATAGTGAGTGATTCACTTGCTGAGGGTGTGGCTGAGGCCACCAGGGCAGGCCGGGGTGGTGATCTTGAGTGGGTAAGGGTGGTGCTGACAGCTGATCCGGGGCTCGGAATGGAAGATATTGCTGATCCCGTAAGGCCCCGTCGAAAGGAACATCGTCGTGTACCAAGTACTATTGCCATAGAGGAAGTAAGGGTGAGTGTTTCCTTGGAGGTAGTTTGTAAGAAATAAGAATTTTATTGCTTGTTCAGTAAAAGTTTTATTTGCTTTATTGTGGCGCCTTGGGTTGATGAAAGGAACAAAAGTCAGGTTTGATACTAGCCAGAACCCGTGCTTCTATGGCCCATGCGTTCTATTTTCCTTGTAAAATACATAACTGTTTATTACCATCTTTAATTTCTGCCATTAGTTTCTCATTTTCCCTTGTATTGACTTCCTTATGCAGGCTGCTGCTGCAAAGGGAGAGGCACCTCCAGGTCTTCCTCTGAAAGGGGCTGGCCAGGATTCATCAGATGCACAACCAAGGGTGAATACATGTTCTATATTCCTTTTACTGTTTTTTTTCCCCAAATCTTACATTTTCTTTTGGTTATTGTTCACTAGGCCAATGGTGGGATGCTGAAGGCTGGTGATGCCTTAGCAGGTGAGCTTTGGGAGGTAAAGAAGGAGAGGATCCGTAAAGCCTCAATATATGGCAAACTACCGAGTTGGGACTTGCGTTCTGTAAGTGCTGATTAAAGCTATTCCCTCTAGTTATTTGCTGCCGTTGCACTGTCCACTATATTCCTCTTCTGGTTGTCTTTAATCTCCTGAAACTAGATTTTTGGTGGATTGATCATAAAGCCTTGAAAGATGCACTAATTAGATTGGAGATATATGATCTTCTGGACTTGTGTGCTTTGTCAATGGTTTAAGGAGATTAAACTAGATGGATAATTGGCATGGCCAAGCTAGCAAATCCACTGGGGTTGTCAGGAAACCATATTATTTAGTGGAAGTTGGGAAGGAATAGTTGGTATTTTGGAGGGAAGCCGAAAATAATTTACTTTATAAAACTGTTGTTCCTCACTTCTTAGCTGAACAGTTCTGTAGGAACCTTTTGAATTTCGAAGGGGACACCCTTCTGGTAAACATGGCAGTGTTTGTTATTCCTCACTTCTCTTGATATCATTCTAGCTGTTTAAATGTATCTCTTGGGTAGAGATATAGGAGGTTTATATATATTTTTCACTGGTTCGGGGGTTCTTCTGCATTGTTTTACCCATACCCATTCTCTAGATGGTATTCATTTCTCCCTCTAGTTTTGTATTAGCTTTAGAACCCGTGTTTTCTATTTGTCTTGCAGATCATTGTCAAGAGTGGTGATGACTGCCGGCAGGAACATCTTGCTGTGCAACTCATTTCTCACTTTTATGGTGAGTGAGAATTCCGTTATTGTGTATGTTAATTTTGTATTTCTTTTGATGTAGTTCCTTTACTATTTATTCTGTTCTGTTAGTGCTGTCAGACGAGCATATTCTCATCTAGGGTAAATATCTTGTGTATCCACTAGACATCTTCCAGGAAGCTGGTCTACCACTCTGGTTACGTCCTTATGAAGTTTTGGTTACTTCTTCATATACTGCTCTCATAGAAACAATTCCAGATACGGTAATAGTGCAAACCATGTCCCTTGAATTGCAGTATGACCCCCAATTTGGACTGGGAAAAAGCATGTAAAAGTATCATTTGTGTCACCTGCAGGCTTCTATTCATTCTATCAAAAGTAGATACCCCAACATCACAAGCTTACGTGATTTCTTTGCTGTGAAGTACAAAGAAAACTCTCCGAGTTTTAAGCTTGCCCAGGTAATGTGTGCACCTGTAGGAACATGTTTCAGTTAAACTAGCATGTTGGTTGTTTTGTTTCAGGAATACTGTTTCCTTTGTTGAACTTCATCTTCAAGATGTTATAGTTAAATTGGAGGAGATGTGGAAACCACATAAGATGCAGCCTGTTTTTGCGTATTAAATGATCCTGTTTTCGGTTTTCATATTATTTTATCTGGTGCTGTATGGTTATTGAGAAGAAAAACCTTGGGTAGATGTGACTTATACTCGTTTTTGATAAGCAAGTTTGACTTCTGATAGCAGAACTCTCATTAACAGTTAGATAAACGATATGACAGAAATAAAAAAAAAGTGGCTTTATGTTTAAAATTTTATGGCTTATTCACACATCCATTAAAAAATCCTTATTGTAGCAACTTGTGCTGGTCTTTACTTTGTTCTTTATTTTTGCCTATTGCAAACAACATTATAGGATAAGTCCTATATGTGGTACATATGAAATCTTAAGAATCTGTCCTGTTGCAGAGGAATTTTGTTGAGAGTATGGCTGGGTATTCCTTGGTCTGTTACCTTCTGCAGGTAAATGTTCTTATAAGCTATTTTCTGAGTACATTGTGTATTCGTCTATGTTGGGATTGAAATCTTTAAAACTGCAATAGGACTCTATAAGTTTGACATGCTCTGACATTGTCCATGAATTTCATAAATGACCGCATTAGATTGTGCTGTGGAAAATGTCTGTGGTTTATTGTTTTTTTTTTGGTTAGGTGAAAGATCGTCATAATGGAAATCTTCTGTTGGATGAAGACGGTCACATTATACACATTGATTTTGGCTTTATGCTTTCAAATTCACCTGGTGGTGTGAACTTTGAGAGTGCACCATTCAAGTTAACCCGTGAACTTCTTGAGGTAAGACATAAGTTGAATCCTCGTCTCTTCAAAGGGCTGTTTGATTTTATTACTACCTTTGAAAGTTAAGGTCTAGCGTTATGCTTAAAAATATTTGTGACATCTAGGTCATGGATTCTGATGCTGAGGGGCTTCCAAGCGAGTTCTTTGATTATTTCAAGGTATCAATGATACTGTTTCTTTCTGTTTGTTCCCTTGCACCTTCTGCACCAAATTTTAACTCATTTACATCTCATTTTCTCTGTGGCTGTGATTTAATTCCCATTAATCATGAATTACTGTAGGTGCTATGCATTCAAGGATTCCTAACATGTAGAAAGCATGCAGAACGCATTATTCTTCTTGTTGAAATGCTACAGGTATCATGATCTCCGCCTTTTCATTGTTCTTTTGCTTAATGGGGCTTTCTGGCTTGAAGTGCCAAGGATTTTAGGTTGTGTTACTGTTAATTCTGGAAGCGTGACATCTCTAGGATTCAGTCAAAGATGCCCAATTACAGGATATATCTAATCCCACAGGCATTAACCACACAATTTAAGTTCGAGAATGGGTGACGAATATGGTAATTAGCATCTTTTACTGGATTGATTAATTTTTTTGTTTGGTGTTTGAATCAGGACTCAGGGTTCCCTTGCTTTAAAGGCGGTCCTCGCACCATTCAGAACCTAAGAAAACGGTTTCATCTAAGTTTAACAGAAGAGGTAAATTCTATTTCCTGGATTCTCAAATTGATGCCTCACTTTCACAATCCACAAATCGGGAATTACATGTGAATGCTAATCGTATTTTACGAATTGTGTGATGGGCAGCAATGCGTTTCTTTGGTGCTCTCTCTCATCAGTAGCAGCTTAGATGCTTGGCGAACTCGCCAGTACGATTACTACCAAAGGGTCTTGAATGGAATACTGTGAGAGAGAGGGATTTCAAGTAACATAAACAACCGAGTAAGAATGGTACCTCGAACATTGATACGCTGTCATGAAATGGAGAAGCCATGTCGGGTCTATGTGCTCCATCTTCATTTTGTGTGAGGAATTCTTTTCGTCGTTGTAAGCATTGGAATCCATGACGGATTCTGAGTTTCCCCCCGAGTTTCGAGTGACTGGGGAAGCAACCCTAATATTTTGGGGGGAACAAAGAAATGATTCACACGGAAAAGGAGAGGTAATGGTATGTGTTACAAAAAAAGAGGCACATACTAAAACGGACACTTTTGTACAGAATTGAGTTTTTGTTTTTGCTTTGGGCAGAGGTTTGATTGTTGTTGCAGAAGCCACAAGTTTGATTGCAGCGGACAAAAGGGTATGTTATGTTTTGTCTCCACTCATACCAAAAAAACAAAAAGGTTGATGTGAAAAACATGAGGAGATGTGATACTGATAGTGTATAATGTTGTATTGTTTATCGTTTTTGTCGAAATCCGATTCTCTTTTACAAGTTTTATCAATCACATTTTCTCTGTTATTATTCGGCAAAGTAGTACTATACTTGATTACTTTCTTCTTCTTCTGGTTCGATTAATTTGAATTACAAAAAATTATATGCAAACTCTAGTAATCAAACCTAATTTGGTATATGGTGCAAAATTCAAGCCATGGAATAGAAACACTTTTTTTAAAAAAATAAAAAAGAAAAGAAATCAAACCCTTGTTGGTGTCAATTTGTGGAAAGAGAAATTGAATGCTGAAAACACGATGACTTGAAAAAAAATGGTATCCGTGAAGTCATTGGACGAATGAGAAGCGAAGGCTTTGAGTTCCATTTTATAAAATAATGGACCACCACCAGTCAACTTACTTAACAGTATAGGTTTCCCTTTTAAAATTTATTATTTCCTATAATATTCATTTTTATTTAATTTGTAAATTTCAAATGTGCATACGAAAATGCTTCCCCCATATTCGACCGTCTAAAATTTGATCCCAATTCCATAATAATTACATCATAAACCATCAGTTATAATTTGTGAAAATAAAATTGATTTTAGATTCTAAGAAAATAATATCAGAAATTGAAATTTATTTCTAAAGAAAAAAGATTAATTGCTTTTTCGGCCGTCAAAACAAAAATGCCATTTTATTCCACACGAGGCCCCACTTATTTCTCTCCGTCTATATAACTCGTGGACTCGGCACTGCTGTTCACTCTCTGGCTTCTCTTTCACGCCACTCCCCCCTTCCTCTCTCGCTCGCTCGCACCTCCGCCGCGCCGCCCACCGTTCTCCGGCAGCTTTCTCTCTCTCCGGGTACGAGTTATGTTTACTGTTTCTTCCCTTTCTACGCTCTGATCTCGATTGCTCGCTGGTTCTCGTCATCCATTTTCGTTTCTATTTGTGGGTATCTCTGATTTCACTTTCTGGGTGTTATCGGCTCGGGGATTGATTTGATCGTTTCTCTCGAGTTGAATCGATTTTTTTTTTACGCAGTTCGTGACGAAAAGATCTGATCTTTTTTAGGGTTTTGCGCGAAATCTTTGATGCTTCAATGTGTAGAAGAGCTGGAATTTTAGGGTTTTGTACGGTTGTCATGTAGTTCGATGAACCCGTTTTCTGTTTCTGATTTCTATTGGTTTTGGTGTTTCTCGCTTTACTCGTTCATTGATGTTTGTTGCTAAAAATTATGAGGATTGGCAAGATTTTGTCCCAATGAGTGGGTAATTCATCTGCTGTACATTTTGGTACGTAGTTGGTCGTGTAGTTCAAAAATTTCCTTTCTTTTTTTGTTTCGATGTCCTAAAACAGGCTTTCCATTGCACACCAGATGTCTGTTGATCTGTGCAAGACGAATCCATCTTTTCTTTGGTGCGAGTGCGGTTTTATGAGCAGGGGGAGGCTGTGGTGCTTTCAGACAATCTTGTTCAGGCACTGGACTTGACAGTTTAACTGTTGAGTTTTTCCCTTCTTTTTTTCTTCTTCTCGTCGTTTAGTAAGGTTTCTTGTTGGATTCTCCAAAATTTTCTCTGTTTGTTTCTGTTAACAACTTAAAAGACAGATTGCTTGTCTGGTGCTTTTTTTGCCAATTTGAAGAAAAAGCACCAGGCACCGAACATAAATTTTCACTTATTGGTAAAGGAGGCTTTCTAGGAGAGTACACGTTCTTCCCTTTTGGGGTCTTCCAATGGTGAAGACTCACTTAGCTCCTGGATTTCGGTTTCATCCTACTGACGTTGAACTGGTGAAGTACTACCTAAAGAGGAAAGTGATGGGGAAAAAGCTCCTGGTTGAAGCCATAGCAGAAATTGATATTTACAAGTTTGAACCTTCAGATTTACCAGGTATTTATGAAAGATCTCCGATGCTGCTTGTTTCTTGTTTCATGCTTTTGGGTGTCTTTCGTTATTCTCTAATTTAACTGTACTTTGATCTTTGCAGATAAATCTTGTCTAAGGACTGGAGATCTTAAGTGGTACTTCTTCTGCCCTAGAGAAAGGAAATATGGCAATGGGGTTAGAATGAACCGTGCTACTGAATATGGTTACTGGAAGATGACAGGAAAGGATAGAGCTGTTCTTTGCAATAATGAAGTTGTGGGAAAGATAAAAACTCTGGTGTATCACTGCGGCAAGTCACCTCGAGGTGAGCGGACTGATTGGGTTATGCATGAATACAGGCTTGAAGACAAGGGACTGGCTCAGAAGGATGTTGTTCAGGTAATGCTTTCATGTTAACGGAAATGCTTCTATGTTTGGTAGTATAAGAATTCTATTCTATCCCGTTTGCTCATTTAATATAAGTTTTCCACTGCAGGATTCTTACGTGCTATGTGTGCTCTTCAAGAAAGATGGTCCTGGGCCAAGAAATGGAGCTCAGTATGGGGCTCCATTTAAGGAAGAGGAATGGAGTGATGGGGAAGAGAACACTGAAAATGTTGCGGCTTTGCCTTCTACCGAAAGTCCCATATATCTGCCTGGGATGAACAGAGAAACCAGTCTGGTCGCTACAACCTCACAGGCTCCCAAGGATTTTTGTGGTGGAAGGGTGTCAGAGTCATGCGTCTCTGATGTGATAGCAACTGCCAACATGTCTCTGCCTCTGAATTATGCAGATAACACTCCTCTTCTTGATCCCAATAGCATACCGACTTTGGAAGAGGCCACTCAGATACCTGGTGATGATATATACTCAATGCTGGATTACTTTGTTGATGATGAGAGTTTCGGGTTTGGTGGATATTCCCAAAACGAGGTAGGTATCATTATAGTTCATGATTGGCATATTCTAGTAGTATATCATATCATGTTCTTGTGTCTTGTAGTGATACCATTAAGGGGTTATGGTACGTTCTGTACGGTTTACTTCCATTCATCTCACTTTACATGTGAAAGATTCAAACTTCTCAGTTCATTATTATAGAAGGGTTTCTCGTAGGTTTTCATTTGGGTTAGAAACCTGAACATGTATATGGTTGTGCTGAATGACAGCTTCTTATGTGGGATTTGCAGGCAGGACATGAGGAGCCTGGAGTTTGTAGAGATGGGGAACTTCCTCTTTGCTCGGCAGCAGACGACATTTTCAGTGGACAACCTGCCCCGAGGGACTTGGCCCCAGGCTATAATGAGAATACACCATTCTTCTTGGAGTTGGAGGATCTGACCGAGCCGTTGACTTTTCCTGGCAACACAGATAGCATTCATCTGATTCAGGACCGGTTCGGATTCTCTGCGGACGATCCCTCCTCTTGCTTTGTTCCGACACAGCCACAGCCACAGCTACAGCCGAGTCAACCGTTATCTGGCGACTTGAAGGAACTCTGAGATGAACCAAAACAGAAACAATCTGGAGTTGTGACTGTTTCTGCCCTCTCTCTGGTTGCTCATCTGATCAAAAGCCAGAAAATTTTACAGACAACCATGAAGGAATTACAAATTTACAACTTGGAAGTAGTCGAACACATCTTGTATGTGTTCTTTCTACGCGATCCCTTTGTTGTCTTGAAGAATTTCTATGTTTTGTATCTTTTAGAAATAATTCCGTCACTGTCAAAACGGATTCAATCTATGCATGTTTCTCAAAGTTGCTTCGTTTCCGTTCTTTTGGGGATGATGATCTTGGTCAACGGCTGGAAGAAAAAGTCAACCTTTGAAATCTAGTATAAGCGCAAACATAATATGGGGGTGGAATGTATAAAAAGTAAAAAGTTTGGGGCTTCTTTGTAAGCTTTGGCTTTGCTTAGAGTTTTACCCGAGAAGCGGCTTGTTAGTCAAGAGTACGGCGTCTCCGATAGGCTTTATCCTTTGAAATCGCTATTCGCTGCAACATGGCGAGCGTCGCCGTCGGGACGCCGTGGCTTAGGGTTAGGTCTCTGCCGGAGATTGCGCCTTCCTTTTTCCGGCGTCAGTCTTCTTCCATCTTCTACTGCTCCCGGCGAAAATTCGCGGTGGTTGCATGTTCCGGCAACAGTGATGCGCCTGTTAGAGTGCGTTTCGCGCCTTCTCCGACAGGGAATCTCCATGTCGGAGGAGCCAGGACTGCTCTCTTCAACTACTTGTTCGCCAGGTTCGTGATCGGGCTTCTTCGAATTGTCGTCTTCCCGTGAAGGGCAAGGAGAAATAAAATTGTTTTACACTGACGACTTTGCAGGTCGAAAGGAGGGAAATTTGTGTTGCGGATCGAGGACACGGATTTGGAGAGATCAACACGTGAATCTGAGGCAGCTGTGCTTCAGGATCTTGCCTGGCTTGGTCTTGACTGGGATGAAGGTTACTTATTTCGCAGATTATTTATACGATTCTTAGCTCCCCTACGGTGTCTTCGCTTCAATCTGTCTCATGTCACATTTTCTTAAGTACTTGCTGCTATAGTTTTGTCACGCACGATGTCAGATGGGTAATCAATTATATGTGCTTGAATTTCAGGCCCTGGTGTAGGTGGAGATTATGGTCCATATCGGCAGTCCGAAAGGAATTCTCTTTATAAACAACATGCTGAGAAGCTTTTGGAGTCAGGTCATGTCTATCGTTGCTTTTGTTCCAATGAGGTATTGGACTTCATCTTTGAACTATATGTTTGTTTCAATTTTCGGACTTAGGTTGCTGAACTTTCCTAGTCATCTGTTTAGGTGCTTCATTTATGTCTTTTGTGCAGTGGCTATTCCATTAGATGAGACACTGTTTTGTTCATCCCTTTTCGTGGGAGTTCTGGTCACTGTTGTCGATTTTAATCTATTTAAACTCTTTAATAGGAACTTGAGAAGATGAAGGAGATTGCAAAGCTGAAACAGCTGCCTCCAGAGTATAGTGGGAAATGGGCAACTGCTACTGATGACGAAATACATAAGGAGCTGGAGAAGGGTACTCCTTACACATATCGGTTCCGCGTGCCAAAGGAAGGTTCTTTGAAAATTAATGACCTCATTCGTGGCGAAGTATGTTCTACGACTTTTCCCTGTTCTCTATGATCATGATTTTCGGAATTCGAAAATGTACTCATGCTGTCAAGCAATCTCTCTGCAAGTGCAAGTCATAAAGCTAATAACCAGGTTTAAGGCTCCAGTTATTAACCTTGTTTGATAGTGTCGTGAAGGTATGCTGGAACTTGGATACACTTGGAGATTTTGTGGTAATGAGGAGCAATGGCCAGCCTGTTTACAACTTTTGTGTTACAGTAGATGATGCTACCATGGCCATTTCACATGTTATAAGGTGACTCCAAAATCCTTTTTTTTTGCATACTGCATAATGGGCATGGTATAATGGTCTCAAATATGATCTACATTGTATCTTTTCGCTTGCATCTCAGGGCTGAAGAACACCTACCTAATACTTTGAGACAGGCGTTAATATACAAGGTAAGCATCATCTTCCCATGGCTATAATTGACTATTTCTTTGATTGCTTCGTGAGGTCCTGAGATCCTTAGGATGAAATGAAAAATTTAAGTTCATGCTGACAGCATCACCCAATGGCAGGCTCTTGGGTTTCCGATGCCCCAATTTGCACATGTTTCATTAATTCTTGCTCCAGACAGAAGTAAACTCTCCAAGCGACATGGGGCAACCTCTGTAGGTCAGGTGTGTATGGTTGTAGTCTCTCTCTCTCTCTCTCTTTTTTTTAACTCAACTGCTGGTTCGTCACGTGATTCCATTGGTTGTACTATTTCTTTTTTATGTTCCTGTTCTTGGAAAATAGTACAAGGAGATGGGATATCTTCCCCAGGCAATGGTCAATTATTTGGCTCTTTTAGGTTGGGGTGATGGCACTGAAAATGAGTTTTTCACACTTGAGGAACTTGGTAGGTCTTTACTGCCAACGATATGCTTTTATTTCCATTTTTATCGTCCTCTAGTGTTTGATGTCTGCAACTGAGCTTTGCTAATTTCTTTCTTGGATATTCCTGTGTAATTTGTAGTTCAAAAATTCTCGATTGAGCGTGTCAACAAAAGTGGTGCTGTTTTTGATTCTACTAAGCTAAGGTGATGACGGAGTTTGTTTAGCTAGCCCAGTTTTGTGTGTTTATTTCACTTTATTTTCTTATCTGTTTTCTAATAATTCTGTCCATGTCGGTTGTCTACCATCTCGAAGATGGATGAATGGTCAGCATCTGAGGGCACTACCGTTTGAAAAGTTGAAAAAACTTATTGGTGACCGATGGAAATACGCTGGTATCCTCACAGAATCGGACGGCCCTTTTGTAGATGTAAGATTCATCATCAAATTTACCTTCTCTTTGGGGTGCAAATATAAACGATGCACTTTCTAAAACTTTAAGGAATCTGATCAGAAACCTGTTTTTTGAGATGCTAATGGAGTTTTGGGCTTTGTTGTTGAAGGACAGGAAGCTCTCCAACTTCTGAAAGATGGAATTGATTTGGTGACAGATTCAGACAAAGCACTTTCGAATTTGCTTTCGTATCCTCTGCATGCCACATTGGCTAGGTAAGGAGGAGTTTACATACATGTTGTAGGTTTGTTTCTGCTGTTTTTTTCCTTCTTTCAAACATCCGAGTTTTGCTATTACTTGATGCAGTCCTGAGGCTAAAGCCGTCGTGGAAGACAAGCTTCATGAAGTTTCAGCCAGCCTCGTGGCTGCTTACGATAGTGGTGAGATCCCTAACGCTCTAGCGGAAGGTCCTGGAGGTTGGCAGAAATGGGTCAAAGCCTTTGGCAAATCGCTCAAACGCAAAGTTAAGTTTCGTTTTGAAACGAGATAAAAGCCTACATCTATTTCTGCAACATATTCCAAGTTTACAAATGTTATTCATACTTCGATCTCTCCGGCTGTGGTGGACAGGGAAAAGGGCTTTTCATGCCACTTCGAGTGTTGTTAACTGGAAAACTCCACGGACCCGAGATGGGTTCGAGCATCGTCCTGCTTCACAAAGCTGGAACTTGCGGAATCGTGGCTCCTGACACTGGTTTTGTGCCAATGGATGAGCGGTTTAAGATACTGCGGGAATTTGACTGGGAAGCTCTGAACAATGGCGGCGAGGCAATGCCTCTCCAGTCTACGGCCGCTGTATCGACCTGAAAGAAACTCGTAGTTGTTTATATTGCCGGCGGCAAAAAAAACTGCAGAAAATGATTCCAAGTGTCCATGCACTTGCTCTGAGACAAATTGCGGGAAGAGTTGGCAGAGTTTTAGTAACTGAGACATTATTTATCTGTTGTTTTTGTTTTGTTGGCATTACTGTTTTGGGATGATTTTGTGTACAATAGGTCATTGTTTTTTCTAATGTTGTTTTTGAAAAAATAATGGGAATTGATTTCGGAATTTAAAGCTTGACTCTTCCTTGTCCTCAACCGGTTTTCTTATCCTCTGGTTTGTGATTGTTGTTAACCGGTTCGAAATGTCCTTAACCAGCATTTTCGGTGCTTATTTTGTTTTTTTCGCCCCGCTCATATTAGACGATGGCATCGACAATGGAGGGAATCGGTTTGCGCAGTCATCTGTTTTCTGGCGTCGGCGAAATCCTCCGTCTTCCATGGAGGGTTCATGGTTTTACCGGAGGAACTGGCGGTGTGAAATCCATGACGGTGACGATGAGGGATCGGAGCAAGAACAGGAAGCCATTGCAGAGAGGTAGGAACCTCAGCATCGAAGCGATTCAGGCGGTGCAGGCACTGAAGCGAGCCAAGTCTCCCCCTCCGTCGCCGGAGCTTGAGCGCGTGATGGATTCCAAGTTCCGGCGGCTCCTGAAATTCGATATGGTCGCCGTTCTCCGGGAACTTCTCCGCCAGAACGAAACCTGTCTCGCTCTCAAGGTTAGGGTTTCACTCATTCCATCGCGTTCTGATCTGTCTCCTCGTGAAATTAGAAATCGTAATCAGTTTTTGTTATGCTTATGTCGAAACCAGGTATTCGAAGAGATTCAGAAGGAGCACTGGTACAAGCCTCAGGTGAGGTTGTACTCCGACATGATAGCTGTAATGGCGGCAAACGGATTGCTGGAAAAGGTTGGATATTTATACTCGAGAATAAAAGCAGAGAAGGGTTTGGAGGCTGTGATCGAAGGTTTCGATTCTCTGTTGGAGATTTTTCTGAATCATAAGCAGTTTGATCTTGCCATGGACTGCTACGCCTTTATGCAATCCATAGGAATTGAGCCAGAAAGATCGTCGTTTAGGATTCTGGTAAAAGGGCTTGAATCTAATGGCGAAATGGGCTATTCAGCTGTGGTAAGGCAAGACGCTTATAGGTATTATGGTGATTCATTGGAGTTTCTCGAGCAGGCCGGGGAAGAAGTCTCTGCAATCTGTTGATCGAATATGCAAAAAAAAAAAAAAGACAGAGATTTGCTGTTTCTGTCTGAACGGAGCATCTGATTTCATCAGACTTGAATCTCTCCGTAGTTGTAAGAATTCATCAATCTTGAATCTCTGCGTTCTGAGTGTCAATGGTAGAACCCTTTTCGGATTGGTTTCACTGTCGAATCAGCAAACTGTTCCTGGGAAATATACGAGATGTGTGTGTGTGTATATATATACGCATGTCTTTGCAACTCTATATTCCAAGATTACCGAATTTAAGACGATAAAGCCAACGTCTTTGTTGTCTGAATCTTGATGTCGAAAAGTTTTCCTGTAAGAAATGATTTTGATTTGTACGGAGGAAACGACGTCGTTTATGATGGAAGGCCGTTCTTCTTGATATACGACGTCGTTCAAGTGCGGCGTCATTCCAGAGAATCCCCTCATTCGACAAACGTCGACGATTACGGAATGGAAGCTTCGCGGAGCGATGGGCCCAACCCGAGCCAGAACCAGTCGTCGTCCTCACCGATAATGTCGTAATCAGTTTTTGTTATGCTTATGTCGAAACCAGGTATTCGAAGAGATTCAGAAGGAGTACTGGTACAAGCTTCAGGTGAGGTTGTACTCCGACATGATAGCTGTAATGGCGGCAAACAGATTGCTGGAAAAGGTTGGATATTTATACTCGAGAATGAAAGCAGAGAAGGGTTTGGAGGCTGTGATCGAAGGTTTCGATTCTCTGTTGGAGATTCTTCCGAATCATAAGCAGTTTGATCTTGCCATGGACTGCTACGCCTTTATGCAATCCATAGGAATTGAGCCAGAAAGATCGTCGTTTAGGATTCTGGTAAAAGGGCTTGAATCTAATGGCGAAATGGGCTATTCAGCTGTGGTAAGGCAAGACGCTTATAGGTATTATGGTGATTCATTGGAGTTTCTCGAGCAGGCCGGGGAAGAAGTCTCTGCAATCTGTTGATCGAATATGCAAAAAAAAAAAAAGACAGAGATTTGTTGTTTCTGTCTGAACGGAGCATCTGATTTCATCAGACTTGAATCTCTCCGTGGTTGTAAAAATTCATCAATCTTGAATCTCTGCGCTCTGAGCGTCACTGGTAGAGCACTTTCCAGATTGGTTTCAGTGTCAAATCAGCAAACTGTTCCTGGGAAATATACGATATGTGTGTACGCATATATATATATATATATCCATGCCTTTGCAACTCTATAATCCAAGATTACCGAATTTAAGACGATAAAGCCAACTTCTTTGTAGTCTAAATCTTGATGTCGAAAAGTTGTCCTGTAAGGAAGATAGTTGAATTTGTACGGAGGAAACGACGTCCTTTACGATGGGAGGTTCTTCTTCATATACGACGTCGTTCAAGTGCGGCGTCATTCCAGAGATCCCCTCATTCGACAAACGTCCACGATTACGGAATGGAAGCTTCGCGGAGCGATGGGCCCAACCCGAGCCAGAACCAGTCGTCGTCTTCACCGATAATGTCGTTGGGGCCGGTGTGGCCGACGATCGACGGTCCCTTGGGTTTGACGGAGGAAGCGTCAGTGGATTACGCTCGTCGTTTCTATAGATTCGGCTTCGCTCTCTTGCCTTGGCTCTGGGCCGTCAATTGCTTCTATTTCTGGCCTGTTCTCCGTCACTCGCGATCTTTCCCTCGCATCCGCCATTGTAAGTCGCCATGTCGAACTCATCTCCATGAAAATTTTCCATTTTTGATCTTTCTAGTCCAAAATTCTAGGTTTTTGGGAGATTGAGTTCTTACGAAACCCGTAACATCGTGCTGTTCCTCTGTACCATGTCGATTGTTGAGTGTGTGTGTGTGTTTGATAGCCGTCGTCTATGTGGGTACTTGCTTCACGTGTTGTACCCGAGCCAGAATTCCTGGTTTGCTATTTTATCACTCGTCAAGAATCCATAGAAACCCCTCAGTATGTGGTGGAAGCAAATTATGGGGAAACCACTTTGAATGTGGCGGTTTCTTGGCTCTATCAGGCTTGTGGATGTATCCTTTCTGAGAGGCAATCCTGTATTTGGAAGGTTTGAATGGCGCTACATACCCAAGAACACTGCTTTTTTCCTAATTGATTTGAAGCATTTCTTCTGAACTTATTCATGGAGAAGGTGAAAGCTTTTGATTGTGGATACATGCCAAGAGGAGGTCTGATGACGTATTATTTAGTTTTAGTGGCTGTAGGAGTTACTTGCTAGAAACTTTAGTTCAATCCTATCTTTTGACTCGAGAAATAAATGGGGAAACAAATAGACTGTATGGCCATTATGTCCGATAAGTCAGTGGCTTATGATCTTGTTTGACGATCGGTGCTGCTCTGTGGTTGTATCATGTAGCTTAATCAGAGCTATTACTCGACGTTTGGCTGGTTTTCTCATCTTCTCCATAAAGATAACCAGTTATCTTGATGTGCTGATGTAAATTCGGCAAGGGGATTGAAGGAATATTTGTTGTGTTCTCTGGTTTACTCGATTTCTTTAGTTATGAGTTAAGATTATTGGAGTTTTTCTAATCTCCCTCATTTGAGCTATCACATTTGTGATTTCTTCACTCTTACACACCTTTGAATTCTTCCCTTGCTGTAGATGTTGTCGGGTCAGCTATCGGATTCACAGTCTTTTCGGCTCTTCTTTCTGCATGGGCTTTGACGTTTGCCATTGGTGGAGAACAACTCTTTGGCCCCGTTTGGGATAAGCTGGTTATGTACAATGTCGCTGACCGGCTAGGCCTCTCTGGCTTGGCTTAGCATTGTTCACTGATCTTCTCTCCTGTTCATCTTTACCGTAGAAGAAACAGGAAATCTTACTATGTTTCCCTCCCTCCAGATTAATCTCTGTCTTTGCTACTAAGGTTGTTAATGAAGTTGTCGACCCTGTTGTGTAGTCTCTTACTTTCAATTGTCTTAGCAAAAGCCTCGGTAGTTTCATTCTGTTTACCTAAAGGGCTTTGATTGGCTGGTTCATACACGTAGGAATCGAGAATTTTACAGTTTCTGGTTCAACATTTCTCAAGTTAACATTATTCAAGGTTTTGGTCTTCTGGAGACCAAATCTGGATTAGAAAAGCAGGAAAGGTGCAATCTTTATAGGTGTATTTTGAAGGGTTTGTAGAAGAAGACATTGGGCGTGTTGCATATGATGAGATGTAAGAGCAGGGCACAAACCAAATTTGTAGAAAAGGCAGGAAAGGTGTAGTCTTTATGGGTGTATTTTGAAGGGTTTGTAGAAGAAGACGACCAGAGTTTTTTTTTTTTTTTTTTGGGGGGGGGGGGGGGTGTTCCAAGAGAGTGGGGTCTAAAGGGAAGACGACCACTAACAATTTGAGCATCTGAAATTAAAAACAATGTAATATTGGAGTTTGAAAGTTTACCAATAGGAGTGAGGAAATCTCACCTTATCCACACTCCGACCACAATCCTTTAATCACATTCAATCCACATCATCATCGCCTCCTCCCCCTTCTCCCGCATACTATAATCTAAATCATCATCATCCTCTCTCTCTAACAAAGACCCATCCCCTGGAAAACTCCATAGCTAATGGCGACCATGAATTCGAGCGTGTTGGCGTGCAGCTACGCCATCTCAGGCGCCGCTTCTGCGGAGCTGAACCAGAAGGTGGGTTTGGTGTCGTCTTCGTCAGCTGGGTTCGGACAGAGGAAGCCGATGATGCCTGTGATCAGAGCTCAAAGATCTGATGATGTCGTCGTCGATGGTGGCTCTAACGGAAGAAGAGCTGCCGTGGTACTATTGGCCACAACGCTCTTCTCCACCGCCATGGCTGCTAACTCTTCTGCCAACGCTGGCGTCATCGACGAGTACCTCGAAAGGAGCAAGGCTAACAAGGTTAGGTTTTCACGATAGATGATCTTATGTGAAATTGATGTAAGAATTAGAAGCCGTTTCTTGTCGTTTTTCTGTGATTACACGGAAGAATAAGATGGCGTTTTTGGATTTGGATGATGATGATGTAGGAACTGAATGACAAGAAGAGGTTGGCGACAAGTGGAGCAAACTTTGCAAGAGCTTTCACTGTGCAGTTTGGAACCTGCAAATTCCCAGAAAACTTCACCGGCTGCCAAGATCTTGCCAAGCAAAAGGTTCCGTTCGTTTTCTTTTCTTCTTTCGTTCTTTCTCGGGAAAATTCTTGAACTCGGAGATGGATAATGTCATTCGTTTGTTTTCTTGGTTTCGATCTGCAGAAAGTTCCATTCATTTCCGACGATTTGGATGTGGAATGTGAAGGGAAGGACAAGTACAAGTGCGGTTCCAATGTTTTCTGGAAATGGTGAGAGATGTAATGACACAAGAGTCTCAAAAACTCTTTCATAATTATGCGTCCAATGTGTAATTTATCTGTTCATCAATTTAAAATGTGTCTCCGCAGTTTTTCTTCTCTACCATCCGTTTCTTGTGGATGAAGTAACTCAAAGCTTGAAAAAAAACCTTTCTTGTTCACTAATCTGCACGAAAACCTCGGCCTGATGGTAACAATGGCAAAAAGACAGAAAGAAAACACTCTTCTCTTCAACAAATCAATGGAGGAATGATACAGTCAGTATTCACTATATAATCTAACGCTCCAAGAACATATGAACTGTATAGCAAAGTACAAGACAACGACGAACTCCGAAATCGACGCCTATACCGTAACAAAAAAGAAATCGATTTCCTAGGACGAGCTTCGAGCGTGTGATGAGTTAGACAGCGTATGGTAATATATGGTTCAAGCAATGGCGTAGGCGAGGGTTTCTACCTCGGCCGGTCGCCACATGGACTTCTGAAGGCAGAGAATTCCTTCCTTTTCCTTAGAGTATGTCATCCGAACCTCCCATTTCATTGACTTCGCCATCATCTCCACCTGTTGGATGGTCTCTGCGTCGTCCCGTAGTATGAGTTTCCCTTCTGGCCTCAGCATTCTGTCTACTTCCACCACCACAGCCGTGAGATTGCATCTGTATTAAAAGAGTATGGAGTGGGCGATGTTAATGGAGCTTTGGTCGGAAAGTAGAGATTTCAGAAGAACGCGGGATACAAACCTCTGTTTCAGCTTGGAGAAGAGATGGTCAGCGTGGAGGAGGTCGTAAGATCTCGGGTAAGTGCTGAAGGATTCACACCAGTCGTGGTAAATGCCGAAGAGACCTCGTTCGTAGATTATAGCCAGCGTGTCTGGTGAATCTATCGGAACCACATTCATCACCCATACATTCATTTCTCTCAGTGCTGCTGCAAATCTGCGAGAAACGGCACAATATAAACCAATTCCGATATCTAAAAGACAAAAAGATTGAAAAATTTTACAAAAGTTTGGAACTTTTTACTTACCCTCCATAGACAGCTCTCATGTCCATGACATTCCTAACATTAGCCCAGTTGATTCCTAACCCTTTTATGTACGACTTGGTCACTACACGTTTCCAGTGCTCGTAATCAACGGTGAAATCCTCAGGTGCTGATTTTCCGTAAACTCCGGTCTGGGAATTTGACAACCAGAACGGCGGTTTCCCCAGTCTGGCTGGCCATTGCTCAGGCCACTGAGATCCACGTTCTGCTTTGTCTTCGGGCACTTTGTGCAGGCATGCTTCAAGTGGAACTTTCCTGCAAACCAATTAACAGATTGGATTTGTTTAATAAATCAGAGGCGAATGATGAAAATCGATCAGAAAACAGAACAATGAACTTACCAGGCAGCATTTGGATCATCAGATTGACCACAAACAGGAGGTTCCTGTTCTGCTCTGTTTGAATAGCATTCATTTGAAGAAGGCTTCCTGTACGTAGCCACGCCAACTCCATTGACAGTGTCCTTGTTAATGGATATGAGTTCCCAACACATCTTCTTAGTTAGTGCACCCATAGCTGCAAGCAACGTCGACAAGATGTAAGAAAAAAAGATGTATAGACAAGTAATAAACAAGTGCAGAAGATCATTGGATGATACGATTTTCTGTAACCTTGCCAAATTTCAACATCTTCAGGATTCTTCTGGTAAACAGGAGTAGCAGACCAGACAAAGAAACCACCAGGTCTCAGAACACGGTTAAGCTCCAGAAGAAGTTTACCACCTGCCAATGTGCCATAAACAAACCGATTGGTAGAAAGATCCGGAAAAACATCTAGCATGTTTGAGTAAGATGAACAGCAAGGTGAATTCAAGTTCTTAAGCGACTAAATCTAATCACATTATCTTAATCACCTTCTATGTGCCATGGGACTCTACAACGAGCGCAATGGACTATGTCGAAAACTCTGCCAGGGAATGGTAGTCTTTGAGTGCCCATCACAGCAGAAATGGCAGGGATGCCTCTCTCGAGTGCGAATTGCACTTGGGCTTCGTGTTCATCTTTAGGAGCGAGAGACATCGTTATCACGTCTCTGTCAAAAAGGAAACCTCCAAAGCTGGCAACTCCACATCCAACATCCAGAACAACACGAGAGCGTTTACCCCATGCGATATCCGGGACAGACTTGCAAAATAAATTACCGTCAGAAGGTACTTCACAAAGCAAGTTCAGATAAAAAGTTCAAGATCACACCAGTATAATGGGTAATGACATGCCTTAGACCGAAAAGGATCATCAGAGACATCAACTGAAGAAAATCCACAAAAAAAAAAAAAAAATCGGACTCCTTTACCAGAAGAGTTACATCAGAATTCAGAAATACTCACCTCCTGAATGAAGTCGATGTAATGAAGAGCGCCATGCTTGAACTGGGTTCCTCCGCCAGGGAAAGTGAGATATTCACCAGTCACTTTAACCCAATTTTGATGCCCCTTAACCTCGGCAAGTTTGGTATGAGGGACGTTGTTGTACCAGATCTGCATAGAAAAGAAGCTTTTAATAGTTAATCAACAGAGGAAAAGACATAAATGCATGTATTAGCAAACCTTTTCGCGACTTTTAGGCCACTCAATTGGTCGCCTGTATCCTTCAGGCAGAGGAACAAGACAGGTGGGTGGGTTGTCCGGGCAATGCCTCTCACGATGTTCATAATGCTTAGTGGAGCTAAGGCTCTTAATGGCTTGCAAATTGTCCAGACATGGAATATAATCTGGACCGGCAGTTGTATTGCAGAGTGTCAATTTGTAGTCATTTTGTTCAGGGGGAACCTCCTGCTGAGCTTCTTTTTCGTTTTTGGACTCTGTTGCCTGAGTTGAAAATGAACCATTTTGTGCCACAGTTTCATTCAATAGCTCCAACTGTGCAGTCTCGTTTCTAGGTTGACTCTCCTGATCAACCTTTGCAGATGTTTCTGTCTCTTTGCTTTCTTGGTCTACCTTTTCCTCTGTCTGACCCTCCTTTCTTTCGCCATCAGCTTCACTAGATTCCTCGTCAGATTTGGTTTCTGTGTCTTCCTTGTCTGTTTTGGTTTCAGTATCTTCATTGCTGGTTTTGTTTTCATCGTCGCCCCTCTCTGCTTTTGATTCTGCATCATCATCACCGGGTTTTTTCTCATTTTCATCAGATTCAGATTTCTTTTGTTCCTCATCATCCTCACTGGATGTTTTCTCGCTGTCATCGGATTCATATTTCTTATCCTTTTCATCAATGTCAGAAGATTTTTCATCCGAGTTGTCGTTCGAATCCTTTTTCTCATCTGAATCACTTTCACCATCTCCGGTTCCTGATTCAGAGTCAGTGTTACTTCCATCTCCATCTTCAGTCTCACTTGTTGACTCATCACTTGAACTAGATTCTTCTTTGATTTTCTCATCTTTCCTCTCTTCATTCTTTTCTTCCTGGTTTCCTTGTTTGCCGGAGTTGCCATCATCTTGAGAGGAGCTGACATCGCCATCTCCATTCCTCTCACCAATGGGCGAATCACCACCATTCTTGTCTTCATATGGCTGGCTGCCTCCATCATCCGCAGGAGGGTTCAGCTGTTTCTTCATCCCGTCTTTGTTCTCAAGAGAGACCTCATCGACATTTTGAGAAGGTCCATCAGAAGATGATGTCATCATCCAGACCCCGACTAAGCATAGAGCCACAAATACAACCACGGTCACCGTCGAGCAATAGCTCGAAGAGGGCCTCCTGTTATCTATCCTAGAATACCTCCCTTGAGCCATACTTCCGAACAGATCTACCAAATCTTATCAAAACAGAGACCACCTACACATTTGAGGAACAAGAGAACATATGTTAGTCATGCAACAGACAAGATCTGTGCCATGGATCATTAGAGACAAGAAGCCAAATGTCTGGAGCAGTTCCAGCAGATCAACCAATTGGTAGTAGACAAAGGAAGAAAGAACAGAATTTATGATCTCATTTCTTGAGTCCGCTAAATCATTGGTAACATTTTTCCAGATGCATATCAAAATCAGAAGCATCTCACCTGATCTCCTTGAACGGAGAATTGGTTAAGAAAGTGAAAATAAATTTGCCAGAATGGGGAAGCCAAGAATCAAGATCCAGAAAAAACACCAATATTACTAAGGCTTGTCTTGTAGGAACTGAGTTTTGGCTTAAAAGGAAAGAGGGCAGAAACAGAAGAGCTTCAAATGAACATCTGACAAACGTTTTCAATCCCCAAGAAACAAACAAAAAATGCAACAAAAATCGAAGTGAATATTACCAAATCTACTTGAATCCTCACAAAATCAGCATCCTACCTATGGAAAAAGATGAGAGAGACAACTGAAATTCATAAAACATACTTCAGATTCACTCTCAAGTCACGACCAAAACACACAATTCACGACCGATGAATCCAACTCAAAAGAACGAAAATTGCATTACCCAGACAGAACCACAGCAGATCTGCAGCAAAAATTTAGTAGAAGAAACAATGTTCTCCGCCAATGAACAATTATCGACATCGCCAGGCAAAAAAAAAAAATTGAAAGAACGAACGAGAGAGAAAGGCGTACTTATGATACCGACGATAAACACCAAACGTAATGAGAATAGGAGGGAGAGGATATAGCATCTGAATCTCTACGGAGCCATTTTCCGTCACTTTCTCGAGAAAGACAGGTGCATATATATACATATATACACACGTATATAGGAGGCTTGTTTTAGTTGCTTCGTGAGCGATGATCATCATTACGCGGGGGGAAGAGAAGAGTGAACTACGGAGAAGCCGTGAATTTAGTGGAATGATATCTAAACAATAATTTATTTATTTTTACATTTCCTAATTTTGTCAACTGAGATATCTTCACTTTCACAATCCCAACAAAATTATATAAATTTATCAAATTGATATTTTGACCATAATTTGCATTTGTAAAATTACAAATATTTTTTTCACTTGCAACTGTTATGTATTCAAGATATATGGGTATATCTAAATACAAAATAAAATGAATAATTATTCAATCTCCTTTTTTTTATTATGATATCATATTGGATACCGCCGGATCTCGTGGATCCGAGCCGGCGCGTGAAACAGTGACCGTATCTCCATGACGGTGCAATGCACGCGCTCACCTCCGCGGACAACCAAGGTAGTGATGACGTGTCAACGCTTAACAAGGCCATGGAAATCTTAAAATTTGCCTAACCAATGCACAATTCTGGTTATGTATTAAATAATAATAAATTAATAATAATAATGTTACATACATGCATCGGATATACATTAATGATCATTGGACTGGTTGTTTGCTTAAACTGTACTAATCCCTAAAAAATTTGTGAAAATTTCAGAACCGGTTTTCTGGTTCTATCTGGTTCACGGTTCGGTTTTGTCCCGGTTATCTTCTGATGATCATCGTCTTGTTCCTTCCTTCCATCTGTGATTTTCCATTTCAATTGGAGATCACATACATGGTCGGCGAGATCTGCAATTTACCGGTGCTCGATTATCGAAGAACCCAACGTCGATCTTTCTTTTTCGGGGTAAATTTTCCCTTCTCTTGTCTCATCTCTAGTTCTAGAATCTGTATATCATGAGTTCGTTTCCAGAATACCGTGCCCTTGGCTTTGTGCGCAAGAAACTTCAATTCCCGAATCTCTTGGATCAACTCGGTTGAACAATATTCGCATTTGATCTTTCGATTTTTTGTTGTTCATCTGGTTTTGTGATTGGGTTTTAGCTTATCTCGTCAGTCGGTTCGCGTGATGGAGAATTATATCGTCGGGTTTCTGGTTCGCGGGTTTGGGTTAAGTGAACGAAGACGTAACTAGAATCTTCTTCGTGTCTAGATCCGACGAGTGTTGTTCGCGTAGTGGATGAGTGAGTTCATGTCACAATCATAGAGTTATCACCTTAACTGGATTCAGTTTAGGTTCTTTTGTTACTTAGCTTGTCCGATGAGTGAAGAAGCCACTACATTTGGCAGTGTTAGGTTCCAGGGACTGGTATGAGGTTGATCTGAGCTGGGTAGCTGTGAATTTGGGTGCTTGAGCTATGTCCCTTTTATCCATAAGTTAGTGATGTTTATTGATTTAAGGTGTTTTGCTATTTCATCCTTGGATAATGTTAGATTGTTTTGTCCTCTGGAGAAAAGGATTTGTGTTCTTGTCTGCAATGCTACCGTTATTTTTTCGAGAGTAGCTCAAGATTCTGTAGTGTAAGGATGCAGAAAATTGGCATAAAAGGTTTAGAGCATATGAATGTCTGAGATAGTGAGATGTCATTGTTGAACTAAGTCCTCTTCCTCAGGGTGTGAACTTTGTGTAACAACAATGGTAGGCGATCTAAGAGCTGAAACTTAAACTACAATTGGACAGTTGATCTGTCAGATGCTAATTTGATTTTTCTATAATGTGAACTATTAGTTATTTGGATCATGAAAACAAGATCATCTGGAGATCTCAGGCATTGCTTTGACTTCGTAGTTAGTTTTGTCGGTATGTTTCCAATTTTTCTTTGAGTGATTTCAATTCTGACCGTCCATGAATCCGGTGCTTATGCAAATGCTAAATGTCGATTTACCAATTAGGTTTAGCATGTGGGTCTGAGGCCATCAGCATCTCTCGTTTGAGTCGAAATAGTCCTCTTCTTTGCTTTATTCTCCAGCTTTGCTTACTAGAAGAATGGAAAAACCCCATCTCTTGCCTATTGCATACACAGGCTGCCTAATTATAAAATGTTGTTCAAAGCTTTTATGTTTCTGACTAAGATTTCGTGATGCAGCTAAGGCTTGTTGAACATAAGCTATAGTAACCGGCCCTTAACGACTGGGTCCCTGCAAAGATCTTGAACATCAACGAAGCAGAAGCTGTCTTTTTGTCAGAGTTGATGTTACCTCTGGCAATCAAATCAGGATGCTAGGAGGAAAAAGTTGCGTATACAAAGGGAGCGTATCACTTGCTTTAGTAATTCTCATCCTTTTGATGGTATTAATTCTGGTTTCGGAGAAGAATCCTTTCCATACGTCTATATTTGAAATGCAGCGCCAGTTTTCAGTTTCCTCTTCAGGTTTGTTACGCTATCTCTCGTGTTTGTTTCGTTCTTTTGAATTCTTTTGTAATGTCTTCTGCTGTTAATTTGATTGCCTTTGAACTACTTATATGTGAAAATTGATTATGCCCTCCTCTTCGATTTTTCCCCCTAACAATACTCCAATTTCTCGCCTGCAGTCTGTAACTTTGCCAAGGGAAAATGGGTTGAGGACCGTCGAAGGCCTTTGTATTCTGGTTTTGAATGTAAACGGTGGTTATCTGCTATGTGGGCATGTAGAATGATGGATAGGACAGATTTCTCGTTCGAGCATTACCGTTGGCAACCAGAAGGTTGCAGTGTGTCGGGTTTTGAGCGATCTGCATTCTTGAGAAGGTATGACAGAATCTATTTCAACCGTCAACTGTATTTCATTTCTGAACTTTCACCTATGCAAAATCCATATTCAAACCGGACTGGACACAGTCACCTTTCTTTCTTAAACTCTCATTCCTGCAATCATATTCTTCGCGAAACTTGCAATGATTTTAGAGTTACTTTAATACCCTTTTTCGCTGATGATGTCTTCAACATCATTTACTATTACATGGGCCTTTTTTTCAAGTCGCCTAACTTTTTGCTTTTTCAGAATGCAGAACAAGACGATCGCCTTCATAGGAGACTCATTGGGCAGGCAACAATTTCAATCCCTTATGTGCATGGCCTCTGGTGGCGAAGAGAGCCCAGAGGTCCAAGATGTGGGATGGGAATATGGTCTTGTCAAACCAAAAGGCGCCCTTCGACCAGATGGCTGGGCTTACCGGTTTCCGACCACCAACACGACAATCTTGTACTACTGGTCGGCAAGTTTGTCTGACTTGGTACCAATGAACAACTCTGATTCACCTCCTCTCATCGCCATGCATTTGGACCTTCCACCAGCATTCATGAGAACATACCTTCACCGCTTCGACGTATTGATCCTGAACACGGGTCACCATTGGAACAGAGGCAAGATTGAAGGAAACCACTGGGTGATGCACGTTAATGGAACAGCGGTCAACAACGAATATTTCAAGGACATAGGAAACGCCAAGGATTTCACAATACAGAGCATAGTCAAGTGGCTGGATTCACAGCTTCCTCTTCATCCCCGGCTAACGGCTTTCTTCAGAACCATCTCACCGAGGCATTTCAGAAACGGAGATTGGAACTCTGGGGGAAACTGCAATAACACGGTTCCGTTGACTAGAGGAAGCAAAATCACAGCTGATGGATCGATGGATACAACCGTGGAGAGGGCGTTGAACGGGTCAAGGATCAAGATTTTGGACATTACAGCTCTCTCCGAGCTTCGGGACGAGGCTCATATCTCTGGCTCGAAGTTGAAGCCAAGAAAACCGAAGAAGGTTAGTAGTAACGAGACTCAAATAATCAACGATTGCTTGCATTGGTGCTTACCCGGAATCCCTGATACATGGAATGAACTCCTCGTTGCTCAGTTATAAGTCTTTGAAGCTCATTGTTTCTTTTCATTTGTTCCTCTCTTTAGGCAGTGTTCTTGTGTTAGGACAAAAGGAAATACACATTCTTTCTGCCCATGAGTGTACCCTTCTTTTTATTAATAAAAAGTATACGTTAACTACCACTGTCGCTCAAAATGGTAAAACAGATTGGATTCGGCCATTATTTATACATTTTCAGAGCAAACAGACATGAGAAACATGGGCAAGGAGACAAAGCCCTTTACGGAATTCAACTTCAAATCTCATCTCATGTCTCCACAGATGGAAAGAGACTATGGAACTCAAACTGAAGAAACTTACGGAAGGAATCACAATGCAGATTGCTCGGCTATGGATTCCCGAACTGATTTCAACAGCAGTGGCATCAGCTTCTCGTTGGTGACAATAATGCCAGTGTCGAGATCCAAAAACTTTCCTTTGGAGAAGTCCAATGGCTTCCCAGCAGCATCAGTAACAATCCCTCCTGCCTCTGCACAAAACCATCCTCGCAAAATTATTATCACTTCCTTAACGTTATCGTCGTCCCTAAGATCTACCTTAGTCTTGCTCATTGATCATCAAAAAAACTAGATTAGATAATACATGAGCTCTCTTGGGTGAGATTTATCGGGCAAAACCTCACAGCAAAAGAAAAAGTCTAGTTGGTAAGTCGATTAACGAAAATGAAGGAGAAGAGAAAAGGGTTATACCAGATACGACGATGGCACCTGCAGCATGGTCCCATATCTTTTCACGGTATCCTTTATGAGGAAACCGAAGGTATATTGCTCCGTCTCCTCTGGACAACGCCCCGTACTTTGCTTGGCTATCGATCCGGACTGGTGGTGCCTTGACACCAAGTTTCTGTTAAGCAAGGAAGAACACAACCAGATTCCATATGTGGGTACGAGAGTTTGTCATCATGGAGATTTTATCGAGAAATGGATGAAAAAGAGGGAGATAGTACATTGGCAATGGAGCTAGATAAACCGTGAAGAGAGTGGGCTGCTTCATATGACTCAAAGAAAGATGCTTCTTCCGGGTTTTCAATGGCAGTCACTTGCACCTGAACTACAATCAAACGTGTTATAACTTATAACAGTGATACAGCAGACCAAGACCGGTATCGATGAGAAAGCAAGCTATATATACCTTGACAGGAGAAGATTCTGCATCTAGCAACTGCATGTATGTCCCTGAACCTACTGTGGCAAAGAAGAGGCAGCCGGTTTGGTCAGATGAAGAGTTCTTGTTGTTGTCTCCAGCTATGGATGCCAAGGGAAGGTTTGGACAAGCTAGGACACCCAACACCACTTTCCCTTCCTCGAGCAAGGCTAAAGCTATTGCATATTGATCTCCCCTCAGAAATCTATGGAGACAATAAAGCAAACAATCAGAATATCAGATAGAGTGAATGAATATCAAAGCAAAAAGATCCGGCACGGTCAAAAAAGGAAGACAAATTTCACACAACGGCATCTTTGTGTCCTGAAGGTAACTACTTCTATACAGATCTTAGGTCTTGTCAACTAAGCCTTTCTAGGACAATAGACCACCCATCCTATGATTAAATCACGCTTACATACAGTTCTAAAATGCAGAGTGTCAAACAACGAGGAAAATACCATGAAGAAATATATAATATGAGACTCACCCTTTGGTACCATCAATAGGATCCAAGACCCAATGCCGACCATTCGGACCACCCTCAGATGAGCCACAGTCAATGATCCTGAGTAGATCTTCCGTGGATAAGGTAGAATTACCGAATGATTCGTCCATAGACAAAGTGTCATTCACAAGTTTTGTAATCCTTTTCAAAACTTCCTGTGCACCATCCTTGCGTAGATCACCTGAATCCTTCAGATATTTAAACAATGAGACCCGATGTCAACAGAATTTCATAAACTCTGCAATAAATTGGAGAATGGGGATGTTTTCTTGAAAAGGGTTAGTTGTTTCACCTCCTCAGCCACCATCGACAACGGCTCGGGATGGAGTTCCTTTTCCAAAACCAAGCTGACAACAGCTTGTGAACCTGTCAATAGCAAAAAAAAAAGCGAACAGTGAAGAGAGGTTGATAATGGATGCAGATTCATTCTCTATATACACCTGTCAAGCAAAGGCTTCAAGATATAGCATTAGCCTTTCATACTAAAGCGATGGTAAGGAAATTTCATAAATCCATAGCCTGTTCAGCCTTCTACATTGCAAAAAGTTGCTAGATATCCACCTGCAATCTCAGCATAAGAAAATGTTTCCGAGTAAACATCACTGAACCTAGACCTAAGATCATGAGAAAACCATCCACTCTTCAAGCAGGACGTGTAGTCATCGACAGAATTATGAGTCCGAAGTATGAAGGAAAACAGTAGCAGGAAATGGTAGGGAACTCACCATAATCAGCCACTGTCACTGGACTTTTATCTGATTTTGATTGGACATCGGATTGCAACAGAGCCTTTTGAACCTTCTGAACTCATGGAAAACAGGTAAAAAACAATGAGAGAAGTTGAAAGACAAATCTGCACGAGATATGGAACATATCCTGGTTTTCTTAAATCAGCATTCTGATCACTTCCAAGAGACAATCGAGATCAAGGTAATCACTAAATTCAAATTGGTTCCCCATTGGATAAATAAACGCATCAGACCAATCTAAGGAGCAAAATTCACCGACTGAAACTATCCATTGGAATATCCCTCGGTTCGATCACATTGAAGCGACAAAAGCAAAATCTTAATCGAAAAACAGGTTTTTAGGCAGAAATCCGCAAAATTTCTGCATATTGATCCACAATCCACAAACCCTTGTTGTCCCAGAACCCAAATGATGAATCAATATCTCAAACAACGAGCAACAGTATTAAATTCCAAGTTAATCCAATTCCAGAAATTTACAAAATGGGTCTCTAAGAACACAAACTTTAGAAGCTGGGTCGTGCTCGAATCGACGAAAAAGGATCACTAATCAATCAGTCAGAAACAAGAAACCCTACCTGACACAGACGAGCCGCGAGGGAAGCAGCTTTCTTAGCAGCATCAAGCTCTTTGTCGTAAGACATGGATGAAACTACTCTGAGAGAAACCACTGAACAGGACACGAATCGTTTCGAGGAATCTCTAGGTCTCGAAAATGCTGTTGCCGTCGTTCTTGATTGGAGCGGAGCCCTCGCTGTTCTTAAGCAATTTATAGACATTTTCTTACGATTCTTTTTTTTAGCAGTTGAAGATAAAATCGCAAAAGCCGATGTCCCACGTCACACTGTTTCAGACAACTATCAATATTTCTCGTATTTTTCAAATACGCCCACATATTTATCTAAATATTCAATTACACCTAAAACGTATTCTCTATTATCAAGAACAACCTTATTTCAGTTCAATTTATCATTTATCGTATATAATTGGTGTAAAATTAAATGCATTCAATGGTGTAATTTGTGTTATTCTAAAATTCAGAGCGAGGAAAGCTACAGAATCTATATATGATTTTGATATTTGGTGAAATTGTAATGTTGGACTGAGGAAACCATGGTAGATTGGCAGTTCAATTGCGCACGTGTATTTTGTTGGTATGTAAGTCGCACTGGTTAGGTGGCTTTCAATGCGCACGTGTACAATTAATTGAATTGGAGTATATAAGTTCTCGTTATATATATTATCACAAGAAACAACAAATTTATTGGAAAATGTTATAATCATAGCTGTAAACGAAATATATGTCTAGGAAAAATATAAACATGTATATTATATTTTGTAATTGCATAAGATTATGTATCCACCATTTCTAATAAATTCCGAGAATTGTAGATTGCAACTCATATTTCCAAATTTAATTTGCAAAAACGGTTTATGTTTTTGTCATCGAGAAATTTATAAATAAGAAGAAATTGGAAAAAAAAAAATTAATTTTACATTCCGACTTGATTAATTACTTTACCAAGGGAGTGGACTCAGGCCATGAGTGGCCCAAAATATTAATACTAAATTGGGTTTTTATCAAGCCCATTAGTGGGTCCCACAAGAGAGTGGACTCAGGCCATAAGTGACCCAAAATATTAATACTAAATTGGGCTTTTATCAAGCCCATTAGTGGGTCCCACAAGAGAGTGGACTCAGGCCGTGAGTGGCCCAAAATATTAATACTAAATTGGGCTTTTATCAAGCCCATTAGTGGGTCCCACAAGAGAGTGGACTCAGGCCATGAGTGGCCCAAAATATTAATACTAAATTGGGCTTTTATCAAGCCCATTAGTGGGTCCCACAAGAGAGTGGACTCAGGCCATGAGTGGCCCAAAATATTAATACTAAATTGGGCTTTTATCAAGCCCATTAGTGGGTCCCACAAGAGAGTGGACTCAGGCCGTGAGTGGCCCAAAATATTAATGCTAAATTGGGCTTTTATCAAGCCCATTAGTGGGTCCCACAAGAGAGTGGACTCAGGCTGTGAGTGGCCCAAAATATTAATACTAAATTGTGCTTTTATCAAGCCCATTAGTGGGTCCCACAAGAGAGTGGACTCAGGCCATGAGTGGCCCAAAATATTAATACTAAATTGGGCTTTTATCAAGCCCATTAGTGGGTCCCTCCCACAAGGGAGTGGACTCAGGCCGTGAGTGGCCCATAATATTAATACTAAATTGGGCTTTTCCATTAGTGGGTCCCACACGGCCCATTATTGGCTGGATAACGGGCAAAACAGTGAACGCCAAGCCATTTTCCTTGGGAAGAACCGACAAGTTCCGTCGGTATTATTGGAAAAATCGCCAGCGCAAGCAACGCAACTCCAGTGGCTTGCAAATGTCAACAAAACCCACCTTTGATCTTGTTCGTGTTATTTGCTTTATCTGATGTTTTAAATTTAGGAGAAGCTGAAGGATAGTTCGTCTGAGTTCTTTTGCTTCTTTTGGCCAATTCCAGGTTGATATTTTCCCCTCCTCCTTTCCCGCTGACTGCTTATATAATTGCTTTCAATTTTTTTTCTTTATTTTTGTTTTGATCACTTGGGTCCTGACAGTGTTTTAGCTAGAACTGGGATCCTTGAATTTCAGTTTCAAAGTGGAATACTTGAATTTTGTTCTAGCTAATTGTTGAGCTCTTGATTTACGGGTTTGAAAATGGAATTTCTGCTAATTATGGAAGTCTTGTATGGATTTGAAAAAGGAATTATCGATGACGGTTATTTTGCTGACAGGACTCTTGATCACTTCTCGGTCCTGTGTTTGAAAAAAAGTTGAGTTCTTTGACGACGTTTTTTTGTGTCAAAAGTTTTTTATTTTTGTTCTTGTAGAGTTCTTGATCGTGGGTTTTGAAAGTGAAATTCTTGACGACAGATTTTTTTTGTGTAATGGAATTCTTCGATAATGGGTTTAAAGAAAGTGGAATGCTTGTGCAGGAATTCCGATGAATCGCGGCTACATATATGATCAAAGACCCAAATATATAGCTGATCATTTCAGCAACTTAGATCAGGTCTCACCATCATCACTCTTTCTGGTTCCTGATTCTGAGTTTTTTTATATGTCTCTCCAGTTAATGGAACCAAGTGATATCATAAGACATATCTTGTCTAACTTCTTATAGGTAATATCTGCTCTGAGAGATTCTGGACTTGAATCCTCGAACTTGATACTGGGAATTGACTTCACCAAGAGCAACGAATGGACAGATGACTCATTCTCAGTTTCACAAACAGATAATCCCCAACGGATGAGTATCAAAAAGGAACTTGGGATGTTGGGTTATGCTTGCAGGAAGATATTCATTCAATAGAAAAAGCCTTCATGCCATCGGTAACAGGCCAAATCCCTACGAGCAAGCAATATCCATAATTGGCCGTACATTGACTCCCTTTGATGAAGATAATCTCATACCTTGTTTCGGCTTTGGTGATGGTTAGCTCCTCTTAAGTCTGTTTTCAAGGCTTTAATGTATTTGTAGCAATGTCTTTTTGAAGCTTCTGTCTAGATTAAACTTGCAAGGTTGTGCATTGTTCTGTCTGCAGCATCAACACATGATAAACATGTATTCAGCTTTTACCCGGATAACGAGCCTTGTCACGGTTTTGAAGATGTTATGAAAAGATATAGAGAGATCGTTCCACACTTGAAGTTGTCCGGTAATGTGACTGCAACTTTCTCCTTTGGCTATTTTCAGGCCAGAGTTTTTTTTCTCTCTCTGCTCTCTTGCTCTTCTTTCTGAAGATTTCGGTTGTTTTTTTTTATTCCTGGCAGGTCCTACCTCATTTGCACCAGTTATAGATGCAGCCATTGACATAGTTGAGCAGAACAGT
Organism: Tarenaya hassleriana; assembly: GCF_000463585.1. Classification (NCBI taxonomy): domain Eukaryota; kingdom Viridiplantae; phylum Streptophyta; class Magnoliopsida; order Brassicales; family Cleomaceae; genus Tarenaya; species Tarenaya hassleriana. The sequence continues at coordinate 1,475,023 of NW_010960188.1, forward strand.
GTGCGGTATCATGTGCTTGTCATCATTGCGGACGGGCAGGTGACCAGGAATCCCGATGTGCCCCCCGGTCGGCTTAGTCCCCAGGAAGAGGCTACAGTCAGTTCCATAATGGGGGCTAGGTAATGTAGATGTGCTGTTGATTGTTACTATGAGCTCGGGTTTGTGTTATATTATTGGTGTTGACATGCCATTTGACAATAAAATTCAGCCATTACCCCTTGTCGATCGTCTTGGTTGGAGTAGGAGATGGCCCTTGGGATGCTATGAAGCAATTTGATGACAATATTCCTCACCGTGAATTCGATAACTTCCAGGTATGTATAATGGGACCAATACCCAGATACGCATTTTGTATGCAAACACTGTCTTTGTCACAGCTATCAAGAGATAATGATGATGACCGGTGAAACTGAGCTGATCGCTATTTATGAACTCGTTATTCGCTGATTTTAACAATCTTGATTCCGCAGTTTGTGAATTTCACGAAGATAATGTCAGAGCAGACAGATGCAGGGAAAAAGGAGGCGGCTTTCGCACTTGCAGCCCTCATGGAGATTCCATTTCAGTACAAGGCCACATTAAGCCTTCAGTCTGTTAGGTAAGAGTTTGTCAGAAACCGACATTCCTTTATTTCTTTCATTTCCATTAAAGGTTCTTGAACATTGTGAAGAAAAAAAGAAGGTTCTTTATTTTTACACAGTGGAGGAAGACCGGTTCGAGGTTTACACCAACGGATGAAAACTCTTCCACCTCCACCAGAGGCTACACAGAACGATAATGCCATTAGATCAGTGCCACGAGCTGGAAATAGCGAGAAAAGTGAAACAGCTCGAGAAACAGAACCGGTAGGGTAACTCTCTCTCTCTTCTGTCTCGTCATTGAGTTGGTGGTTTTTCTCTGATTAAGGTCAGGTGTTCTTTGTTTTCTGAAAGGTATGTCCCATTTGCTTGACGAACCCAAAGGACATGGCTTTTGGCTGTGGCCATTTGGTGAGTGAATTCTCTGGCATAAGTAAGCTTTGCTTGGCTTAGAGTTTTGCTTTCGAGAATGTGTGAACTTACCCTTCATTTTTTTTCGGTTTTCTCTTAAAGACTTGCAAGGAATGTGGTGTGGCTGTGAAGATATGCCCAATGTGCAGACAACCTATAACGACCAGATTGAGGCTGTTCACTTAAAATATGTAAGCTCAGGCATTAGGAAATCCCCTTTATGTACAGGTTTCTTCTTGTGGATTCACGTGTATAAACAACGGTAATGGAGTTCATTTGATGATCTTGTGTTTCAAAATGATCCAACAAGAAGATAGAGCAGAACACACCGGAGAAACTAGGAGCGGGTGTGGGTGGGTACCCGAGATTTTCGGGCTGGTCTCGGTTTTGGCCCGGTCTTCCTCGGGTTTAAGGGCTGTAAAAGCACTCGTTTTCGGTCTCGGGCAGAGACTGGTTAGCCATGGAGTAGGTTCTTGATTGAGAACATAACCACTGAAACTAAAACATTAATACTTAGAAGACCCTTTGGTTCTTAATCACTAAAGCTCTAACACCAATGTCTAATTCAGGCAAATCAGTTACATATATTTATAACGAAACGGCATCCTTCCATTAAATATTCCTTCTATTTTAGAATTTTGCTTCAACTTATTATATTTTTTTCAATTTTGTACGCTCATTATGAAACCAGGAAAAAACAGAATTTTCTTTTTCCATTTCTATATATAAAGGCTGTGCCTTCTGCCACTCTTCCAACACAATCAAGCTTTCTTCACAGTTTGCACACTCAACAAGAACTCAAATCTGTATATCGAATCAAAGACATGGTTAGGTTTTCCGACATCGTTATGATTATGATTCAGCTCTTAGTCGTTCTATTCGTCGCAAATGCCTTGGAGGCGAAGGAATTGAACGTGATCGACAAATGCTGGAGGCTGAATCCCGAGTGGCGTAGAAACAGGCAGCAGATGGCGAGGTGTTCTGTCGGGTTCGCGGGAAAAATGACGGGTAATATCGGTGGAGGAGTCACTTATTACAAAGTGATCGACCCGTCTGATGATCCTTTGAACCCTAAACCCGGAACCCTTAGATACGGAGCCACACTCGTCAAGGGCAAGAAATGGATCACCTTCAAGAGGAACATGAAGATCCATCTTCATAAACCGCTTCTCATCAGCAGCTTCACCACTCTCGATGGTCGTGGTGTCAGTGTTCACATCTCCGGCCCCGCTTGCCTCATCGTTTATAAGGTAAGGGCTCGGAAATTCGACTCCCTGAAACTTAAACACAGGAAGTGGATCGAAACATTGCATGTTGTTCGATTATATTCATGTTCGGTTATTTCACTTAAAAAACGATAACAATTCGATTTTTATATCCAATTCGAATAAATTCGGGTTCAGTTTAGATTCAATTTTCATTGATAAAAACTTATTTTTCAAAAGAAATCTTTAGTTTTTTATTATTTTTATAATTTGGTTCAATTTTTCAATTTTAGAGACATCATAATCATTTTGGTTTTTATATCAGATCGGTTCACATATATGGTTATATGTTATTCGATTTTGTTTTAAATTGAATGCGATTTGGTTTTGTTTTGGATTAAGCTTTTATTGATAAAAAAATAAAAGAATTTCATGTTTTTTGTTATTTTTATTTATTTTGATTCGGTTTTTTCGATTTTAAAAAATAATATGTGTGCATGCGACCGTTACAAAATAATAATAATAATAATAATAATAATAATAATAATATGTGTGTATGTGTTTTGTGAATGTGAGCAGGCGACGGATGTGATAATTCACGGCCTGAAGATCCATGACTGCAAAGCACACGCGCCGAGCTCGGTGATGGGCCCGGACTCGAAGGTGATCCAACTAGGGCAAGTGGACGGGGACGCGATCCGGCTGGTCACGGCCAGGAAGGTGTGGATTGACCACAACACCCTCTACGACTGCCAGGACGGCCTGCTCGACGTCACCAGGGGGACGACCGACGTCACGGTGTCCAACAACTGGTTCAGGAACCAGGACAAGGTCATGCTCCTCGGACACGACGATGGCTTCGTCAGAGACAAGGACATGAGAGTCACCGTCGCGTTCAACCACTTTGGTCCCAACTGCAACCAAAGAATGCCCAGGCATATACATACATACACACACACACACATACATACATACATACATACATACATACATACATACATACATACATACATACATACATACATACATACATACATACATACATACATACATACATACATACATACATACACACACATATATATATATGTAAATTCTTTTATGTATTCATCTTCTAGGGTGCGACACGGATACGCGCATGTGGCGAACAATTTCTACCAAGGATGGACGCAATACGCCATCGGAGGAAGCATGAGCCCCCGCGTAAAGAGCGAATCCAACTATTTCATCGCACCCGAATCCGGATCCAAAGAGGTACCCAGAAAAAAACATATCAAAGATCGTAGCTCGAAAAATCATCGATCGATAAAAAAAAAATTGATCTTTGTAGGTTACGTGGAAGAAACAAAGCGACGGGGACAAGCTGCAGTGGAAATTCTACTCGGTGAACGATTTTTTCGAGAACGGGGCGTCGTTCACGCTCCAGAAGGGCGTCGGGGGCGCGAGGCCTAATTACAGCGGCGACCAGAGCTTCAGCGTCGCGAGCGCAAGGAGCGTCAAGGCACTGACCAGCTCTGCCGGGGCTTTACAGTGCACCAGAACCTCTGTCTGTTAGAAACAACACTTGAACTTGCTTGTGTTCTTGAGATTTCTATTGTAGTTGGTGTTTTTTTAAAAAAAATATAATGGGAAAGTTTATCGAAACTTTGATCCAATTACATTTTGCCGATCAAAAAATTCAGAGGAATATCTCTCCCAAATCGAGATTCAACCTAGTTTGATTGATGTTGTTTGGTTTTTACTCAATGGTTTATATAGTATATAGTATGTATATGTACACAAATTTGTAAACGATAATTGTATTTGGGATTAGTAATTATATGATCAGCGTAATAAACAGACACTTGCATAAGCATGAAATATAGGATCGGATGTTTCAGTTTTTTGTTTGTTTTTTATTTGTCATTGGTATTCGGTTCGATTTTGAAAAATATTTGGTTATTTTATGTTAGGTTTGGTTTCAATTAAATTTCATTTTTAATGATAAAAATATGTATTTTATAAAAAAATATGTTTTTCGGCTATTTTTATATTTAAAAACAATACAATCAGATTGGGTTACTTGTTTTTTGGTTCAAAAGATTTGTGAATAAATTACCAAAATGACCATTTTAATAAAAATTCATTCACATAAGGATGTGAAGAAATTGAATTTAATAGGATCATTATCAAAAATACTTTTACTTTGCTATTTTGATTTTAAGACATACACTTCTCAATCTGTTAATCTGTTATACATGTGATCATAAATTTAATCTTGGTCACATTGATTATAACGTTGAATTTATAATATTTGTATCAAATAATTAATGATATATATAATGTATGAACATAATGAATATGTGTAATCACCGTAAATTTAACGTTATAATCAATATGACCAAAATTAAATTTTTTGTTACATGAGTCACATAATCACAATTAAAGAAGAGCGTATGTTAAGTCAAAATAGCAAAATAAGTGTGTTTTTGATATAATACCAATTTAATAGGTATTTTCTTTTGTTTTTCACATTTAATAGGTATTTGTTTTAGGATATTAATTTTGTTGATAATATGACCGTTCGACTTCATATTATATAGAAATACTTAAAAGTTGAAAGTGAGAAATTTCAAAAATCAAAAGGCAGGAGAGCGGGACTCGACAGAGCCATTGCGCCTTTTCTGTCTCCAAGAAAGGATCGTCGGAAGGGATAAGCCCTGAGGTCTCCTCTCTTGCTTCTTTCGTCTTCGTTTACGGCGCAGAAATGGCGGACGATACGTCCGGACGTGGAGGAAGAAGACCTCTGAGCTTGAACGATCGCCACTATCGCCTCCTTCAGGATCTCTCTGCACCTCCTAAACAACCTCCTTCCTCTTCTCGTACGACCTATTTTCTCGGTTTTTTCTCTTGTTCATTTCTCTTTTCCATTGCCCAGGTGCGAGTTTTGGTGTTGATTTTGTCTGATTGTTTGGTTTCGCAGACGGAGAAGATGTAGGAGGGAAACCATCTATGGTGAAATTGGCAGGACGACGCCGCCTCTGCAAGGCCTCTGCTAAGCAAGACGTAGCGGTAGATGACGGATTAGCCGATCCCGACTTCGATTTGTTGGATTTCGATTCTCCTGGTAATCTTCTGCGTTTGCGGATATTTAGGGTTTTTGATGTTTACATCCGATACTCATTTGATGGGACCTTACATGTTCTCTATAATTCAGTGAAACTCTTCGTTTACAGAATAAGGGTTCTACTGGCAAAAATGATAATGCTTAGGGTTCTTGGAAATGTTTGGTTGATAGACTTTTCACATATCCTGTTCGTTTTCTTCATGTTGTGGAAATACCTTCAAAGAAGATGCGTTACTGAGTTGTGTTTGTCTCGGATGATGCTTGAATCAGTTAAAGCAGCAACGAAACCCAAGAGAGCAGAGGGTGGAAGCAAGTTCCCATCACGGGATGAAGCCAAGGATGCCAACACGGTGGTCACTGGTGAACCCAACTTCTCACTGATCACAGACTTCGGTTCGGTTTCACCTCAGCCTAGATGCAAAGAAGAGAGGCAAGGTGGTGGAGGGCAGAACGAGATTAGGGATATTTTGGATGATTTGACCTCTAAGCTAGGATCAATGTCCATCCAGAAGAAGAAAGATACCCAAAGCAATGATTTGGATGAAGGCGGAGTAAAATGCCACCTTGATGATTTTGAGAGCACAAAATCCTCGTTTTCCCTTATATCTGACATATCTGATTCCTCATCAGATTTGGTTGGTAAACGTGTTGCCAAAGTTGATAATCTCGAGGATGAGCTGAGCCGCAGAAGTTGTGCCCTTCATGAAACGAAAGCTACAAAAGATTTTGAAGGTGAAGGGGAAGAAAACTCTTGGAGATTAAGCAGGCACATCCCATCTTCTAGACAACCATGTCGTTCTAACTCTGAAGATGACGGTCATGATATAGGTCCTGCGCCTGCCGATCTGCACAAGGAATTTGCAAGTGGAATTAGTCAAAATCAGGAAGTAGGACGAAGCCTAAAGACGAGTAGGTACACAGACATGAACGAGAAACTTAGATCAGTTGGAAGTTCCAATGTCTCTAAGCTGAGGGAATTAGATGAGGATGATGATGACTGTGTAGTTTTGACTGGGCCAAAGGTGGCTGAAGTAACAAGCCGTGTTGAAAAGCCTAAGAAGCCTGCTCGTTCTATTGACATCGATACACATTATTATCTTGATGGAGTGGTAGAAGATGAAGGATCTATCACCTTAAATGGCCTCAAATCTTCTTACATATTACCTGGAAAGATTGCTACGATGTTATATCCACATCAGCGGGAAGGGTTGAAGTGGCTTTGGTCACTTCATACACAGGGAAAGGGTGGAATTTTAGGTGATGATATGGGCTTAGGAAAAACAATGCAGGCAAGGAAATTTCATACTTGTTTTTTGATTTTTTGGATGGCAATATGCCTTGCTGTTTAAACGATTTCAGTTGATTTTCATTGTAGATCTGCAGCTTTCTCTCTGGTTTGTTCCACTCTAAATTGATCAAGCGTGCTCTGATAGTGGCCCCAAAAACCTTGCTGCCTCACTGGATCAAAGAATTAACTGCTGTTGGACTTTCAAGAATGACCAGAGAGTAAGAATGTTAATCATTCTTTTCCTGTTATCTACTTTATATGTGTTAATATAGTGTTGCTAACTGTTTTCTATCTCCCATAAAGGTACTATGGCAACTCTGCTAAAGCTCGAGACTATGAGCTTCGATACATTCTAGAGGTAAATGTTCTTTACTTTCCATTAGCTTGTTGTGAAGGGCTGTCTACACAATTAGACTACTTGTAGATGAGTTTGTGACTTGGACTGTGACAAAAAGATAATTTTCGAAACTTTAAAAGATTTTGGTTATATGAATGAATGCATTCTGTGTCATTAAGGACTGGCCTTTCCTTTTGTAAATCATTTTTATTTGACTAACCTAGTAACCTGCATATTATCATGTTCTTTTGAGATCTTTGGTACACTAATAGTTTATTTTGGATCAACTCTCTTGGTCTTATTGCTATGTGGGTTTTCTTTAAAGGACCAACCCAGTCCGTATCAACCCAGTGCTAGGCTGCCTTACCCCTACATTTATGTAGAGAGGCTGATTCGAACCCTATGTGGGTTTTCTTTATAGAGGATATATGTTTTCACCCTGGTTGTTATTTCTATTCTTTTTTGTAGGATAAAGGTGTTCTTTTGACAACCTATGACATTGTGCGCAACAATTCGAAAGCCTTGCAAGGTGACAATCATTTCTCTGATGATGAAGATGAAGATGAAATCACCTGGGATTACATGATTCTTGATGAGGTAAATTTATATTGATCTAAAATTCTCTTGCAACAGTATCTCATATGTGTTCTTGCTATTACTTGTCCAACTAGATACCCTATAGTTACCATTGGCTTATTTTCTGCTTTATTAATATGTTTGACTACACTTCCAGGGCCATCTTATTAAGAACCCCAGTACACAAAGGGCCAAAAGTTTGCTTGAAATTCCAAGTTCTCACCGTATAATAATAAGTGGTACTCCGATTCAGAACAATCTTAAGGTATCATTGATGGCATCTACCACTTTGCTCTTCGTTTCAGCCATGAATATATCCTTTCAGACTCTTATCTTAGCACAGCTTGGTTCCCTCTTGCTTTTCTGAACAGGAATTATGGGCTCTCTTTAACTTCTGCTGCCCTGGACTACTGGGTGACAAGAATTGGTTAACATCTTCTCTTTAATTCAGATTTTTTGTGCTTAATTTTTTTGGTCTTATGGTATTAAAGCTTTATGCTTCCGTAGGTTTAAAGAGAACTATGAGCATTACATTCTTCGAGGAAACGACAAAAATGCTTCTGATAGAGAAAAAAGGATAGGTTCAACGATAGCAAAGGTGAGAATTCATCTGAAGCTAGATAGGTTTTGCGTGGCTGTCCATTGGGACTAATGCTAGAGACCTTATGGTAGCTTATGAACATTTATCTCCCCATTTTTGTGCATTTCTTTATGAATCTGGCTTATCTGCTGTTTTAAAATCATCTTTGTGCTTCACCTCATATGGTAAAAGGAAAATCTATCATCTGTTCCAGCCTTGATTCTACTATATATCCATCATTTGTTGCTTGACTGAAATAAATTAGATATAGATGCATAAGAAGTAAAATGTTTAGGGTATTGTTCAACCGTCTTGCTTTTAATTTGTGACAAATCTTATAAGAGATTGCACATTTTTTCCCTGTTGACACAAGAAAATGAAGTCGAGAGCTTCTCTTGTGTCCTTTTTCCTGCTATAGCTTCGTAAAGGATTGAATAGTTAGGAATTTGGCTTTGAATAATTATAGCTGCTTGTGTTCAGTTGTACCTAAAAAACAAAGTTGTGTCAATTTGTTTTTGGTATGTGTTGATGTACTCTGTCCAGGCCTTTTAACAAAAGTTAGTCCTTGAAATAATCGATTCTTTGTTTCTATTAATAGAATTTGAGGGATCATATTCAACCTTTCTTCTTGCGGCGCCTTAAAAGTGAGGTTTTTGGTGAAAATGATGACACAGCTGCCAAACTTTCCAAGAAAAATGAGCTTGTCATTTGGCTAAGATTGACGAATTGCCAGGTATGTTTGCTAAATGCGTAAACAGTCTTTCATTTAACCCTCCATAGTCTCTTACAGCTTAACTTAAACATTGGTGCAGAGGCAATTGTATGAAGCTTTCCTAAAGAGTGAAATAGTTTATTCAGCTTTTGACGGCTCACCTTTGGCGGCTCTTACGGTAATTTGAGCATTTCTCTTTGTTTTTCCATTAAATCTGTGATGTTTCTTGTCAATTTGCTTTCACGAATCCAGATCCATTTTATGGGCTCAGCTCTTTGTATAGTTTACTGTACTTAGTACTCATTGTTTAACTACAAAGGTGCAGTTTATAGTTCCTGTTTTACTTTGAAACAGATTCTGAAGAAAATATGCGATCACCCGCTTCTCTTGACTAAGAGGGCTGCTGAGGATGTTCTAGAAGGGATGGAATCAACACTAACTCAGGAAGAGGCTGGTGTGGCAGAAAGACTAGCAATGCATATCGCTGACAATATTGATACAGATGATTTTCAGGCGAAACATGATAGTGTCTCTTGCAAAATATCATTCATTATGTCGCTGCTGGTTAGACTACGTATTTATATATCGGTGTTGACATTTAACTACTAACTAGTGGTATTAATTTCTAATTATAGTCTTATTGAGATGCCTTCCAATATTGTTACAGAGTAAGCTGATTCCTGAAGGGCATCATGTTCTCATCTTTTCTCAGACAAGGAAGATGCTTAATCTAATTCAGGTAGGAATCTAACTTTTGTTCTTTTGATTTGTGGATGTGGTCATAAGCATGGAAACAGGACTTCGTTTATGGGTGATCTTTGGATTTCACAGGAGTCACTTACCTCCAACCGTTACAAGTTCTTGCGCATTGATGGTACAACAAAATCCGCTGACAGATTAAAGATTGTTAATGTGGGTCTTATTTTTCTAATCAATTAGTACATTTCATACTTTTTTGGAAGTCTATATCACTTTTTTTCTTTATCCTGCCGAATTTCAGGATTTTCAAGAAGGTAATGGAGCTCCAATATTCCTCTTAACATCTCAAGTTGGAGGTCTTGGCCTTACGCTGACAAAGGCAGACCGTGTGATTGTAGTTGATCCTGCCTGGAACCCAAGGTACTTGCTTCCATTGGCTTTTCTATGTTGAAAAGAATTATCTATCAACAGCTTAGGTCCAACTTGTTATAGTCTTCAATGTTTTTGCTTTCTCAAATTTATATCAGCTGTTTTTGGGACAACTTAAAGGCTCCAACGAATTCTTGCAAATGACTCTTTCAAGATGTTGTTAAAGTGATGAATAACAATTCTATATTCCTCTTTGAATTCAAATTGATTACTTAGACAGATGAAGCTCTATCCCTGCTAATTGTATTTTGTGCAACCCTTGGTTGTTTTTTATCTGGTTTTTGCTTGACCTTTTAGAGCTTGGTGTAGCGGAAAACTAGTTTAGTGTGGAGGCTGGCTGGAATTTACTCTCTTGAAATTAAATTGTATGACATGATTCTTCATTAACTATGCAGCACTGACAACCAGAGTGTTGATCGAGCATATAGAATTGGGCAAAAGAAGGATGTCATTGTTTATAGATTAATGACATCTGGAACTGTTGAAGAGAAGATATATAGAAAGCAGGTTTGCTCCCCCCCCCCCCCCCCCCCCCCCACACAAAAAA
>NW_010960188.1:1485794-1496818 GCF_000463585.1 Tarenaya hassleriana
CCCCCCCCCTCTCCCTAGAGAAGTAAACAACGAGCCAAACAGTTTTTTAATACGATTGGTTATATGATATAATAAGATTTTCTTTTCTAGGTATATAAGGGTGGATTGTTTAAAACTGCGACTGAGCACAAAGAACAGATCCGCTACTTCAGCCAGCAGGTGTTATTTCAATTCCGCTGTCAATAGAATTCTCTATGTTTTGTGGCCGTTTGTTAATTCTAAATTCAAATTATTGTTTCAGGACCTTCGGGAACTCTTTAGTCTTCCAAAGGAAGGCTTTGATGTTTCACCCACGCAGCAGCAACTACACGAAGAGCATTATAACCAAATCAAAATGTAAGGAACCCATGAATTAATCTGAGCAATTTTGTCTCTGATAAGGACTTGCTTTATTTTTAGTCAGCATTGTCAATCTGCAAGGTTCTTCCGGTCATAAATAGAATGCTTTAGTAAAGCTAACACACTGTTTGAGTCAAGAACAACATATCTTTCCCTTTTTCTGTGGAGTTAACATCTCGTCTCGAATACTGCATTTTACATGGCTGAATATCACAAATTTTCCTTGGGGTTAGGCATTGCTATTTCATTGAGAGAGGATATTATTATTGAGTAAATAATTTTTTAAATTCTCAACTATTTTTCAATATGACAATGGAAATTGTTTATTTTATAGGGATGAAGCTCTGGAGTCCCATGTAAAATTTCTGGAAACTCTAGGTATAGCAGGAGTTAGTCATCACAGTTTACTCTTCTCCAAAACTGCTCCTGTCCAAGTGATTCAGGAAGAAGTAGAAGAAATAAGGTGAACTAATATCTTCTTTTCGAAATAAAAGTTTTTCTCCATTTCTTAATGTCCGTCTGGTCTGACCTTTTGGTCAACCTTCCTCTTTGGCAAAAGGAGAGGAACATCATTTGCGGGACGCCCAACGTCAAGTTACTCACAAGAAAACATGCTCAATGGGTATTGTCATCACAGCCTTATCATTGGTTTTATTTAGTTTTGTTTTTGTTTTCTGATTTGCTCATAGGACTTGCCAAATTTGTGAACCATTTTGGTAGGGCTGAGTACGCCTTCAACCCAAAGGACGTAAATTTGAGCCAGAAAATCAACATCTCCCCTATTGACAGTAGCGAAATGACAGAAAGTGAAATCAAAGCAAGAATCAATCGGTTATCTCTAATATTCGCAAACAAGGTATGTCTTCTCAGATGTTTTGGAATGTTTTATGTTACAGAAAGAGTCTGGAAACTGACTCTTGTAGTGTAAATCTTTGCATAACTTTGGTCCTCTTTCATTTTTCACAGAATACTATTTCGAAGCTCCCTGATAGAGGGGCCAAATTACAAAAGCAGATTGCTGAACTGAATCAGGAGCTTGAGAGCATCGAGGCGGCGAAAAGCATGGAGACACCTCAAGTTATTGAATTGGACGAAATCAGTGGAAAGCTACACAAGGGACTGAATCTGTAAGGTTCATGTCAGAATCATATGATGCTCTGGCTATGGTTATGGCCACTGAATGACTTTGATGTCAAGTGCAGTTGAAGTCAATTTACCAATTGACTTGCTGCAAAGGGGATGAATCTTATTTACCTCATCCAAGCTCGGGATTTTGGATTCACCTATATTTTTTCAACGACTATATCGAAGAAGTGTTGGGTGAATTTTTACGGCATATGCTTATGAACCTTTGTTCTCTGACACGGAAGCAAGCTTCTCATCTTACACTAATGCAGGTAATGGAAGTTACGGTTTTGGGAAATATGTTATGGTCATGGCAACTTGCTCACAAGTTTCCGAATCCAGAAGATTTGAGATAACATAATCTTATTCATCTCAAGCACAAAGAATTCACACAAGTGTTTACAAAAAAAAAAGGCTGCTGAATGCTTATAATAATTTTTACATAAGAGGTTGCAGCTGTAAAAAAAGATCAGCGTATCCTATCTAGTGGGGGTTGTCGGAAAGGAATATACTAGGCTGTCTTACCCCTACATTTTATGCAGAGACAGATCCAATCTGCAACTTCATCCCACGATAAATGGTTTTACCGTTGAGTCAAGTCTCGGCCCTTCATGAAGCTTTCCCTGTGAGTTCTTCTGCAGCCCAAATTCATAAAAAAAAAACACTTTTATTTCTTCTAATTTACAAAAAAAACTTTCAAACCAAAACATCTGAAGGAATCTTTCACTGTGAGTTCTTCTGCAGCCCAAATGCATAAAAAAAACACTTTTATTTCTTCTAATTTACAAAAAAAAAAAACTTTCAAACCAAAACATCAAACAGAATCTTCCATGAAGCCAATGAACTCAGAAAGCTGCAAACCCTCCCCCATTACAAAATATACAACTTACAGTGGAATTCAGGGTTTCGTTTGAAAAATGTAAACTAGTCGAGTTGGAAGCTGGTTGTGCGGCTCCACCTCCCTTTCAAGTATTCCTCGACAGAGATAGTAGCTTCCGGGCTGCTATCAGGATTGGCCTCGTCCTCCAAGTCGAGCAGTGCAAGATTTATATGAGATTCTATATTTGTAGGAGATGCCACTTCTTCCTCTTCCGAGGCTTCCACTTGCTGCTTTCCCCACTCGGTTGCTTCTTCGTCCCCTTGCAATATCTTCAAGACCTGTAGTCAAGATCGGCATAAGGGGGAATACAAGATTCGGGATATGGCAGAGAAGGAAGAATACAAGAAAAGAGAGATTTAGCTTGCTCACAAGGGAAATTTGAGGTCGGGCATGAGGTGTACGTCTAATGCAGAGTGTTGCAGCTAACACCATTTTCTCGATGAGTTCATTGTTCTCGTTGCTTTCTAGATTTGGATCCAACAATTGAGAAAACTTTCCACTTTCTAGAATGGGTTTTGCCTGGAACCGATGCAAAACAGTCGTTCATTTAGACGTGGAAAGAACATTGGCCCGAAGCAGAGAAAAGAATAATCTGTGCACTACTCTATGTATCATGCTGCTAGAAGCTTTTGGCAGCTATGTACAGAAGCACCCTTCTCCACATATATCTTCCCAACAGAGAAAGGCATAAATGCTTACCCACATGACAAGGCTCTCCTGCCCTTTAGGATAGTCACTGCAGATAGGTTTCCTCCCCGATAAGAGCTCGAGTAAGACGACACCAAAGGCATACACATCAATCTTTTCAGTTACTTTACCGTGCATGAAGTACTCCGGAGCGAGATAACTGCCATAGAAGGAAACATTACGAAAAAGAGGTTGACATGAGACCTTTAAGAGCGAGTATGTAAAGAAGCAGGACACATACCCAAATGTCCCGGCAACACCCATGACCGGTATATGCTGTGAAGCATTTGAAACCGTGCTGGCAAATCCAAAATCTGACAGCTGAACCAGAAATATAAATGCAAACCAAAATGACTATGATATGACAGTTAGAAGAATTTAGATTCAATATATCAAATAAAGCAAATTAAACTAGTAAAATGGTACCTGTGGCTCAAAATCATCTGACAGAAGAACATTGGAAGATTTCACATCACGGTGAATCACAGCCGGGTCATGATCATTATGTAGATAGTCTAATGCCTCAGCAATACCAATTGCAACTTTATATCTGTCCAGCCAGCCAAAAATGGATGTGCCCGTTCTATTACCTTAATCAATAAGAGGAAAACACAATCAAATTTGAGAACAATCTAGATAAAAAGTTCTATAATGCAATAACCCATAGGAAATATCAAATGCCACCAGTTACCATGGAGGTTCTCTTCAAGGCTTCCCTTCGGTAGATAGTCGTACACCAGTATCAAATTATTATTCTCGAAGCAGAAACCAAAGAGAGAAATTATGTTCTTGTGCTGTATACTTGTGATAACTTCGATTTCCAGCAGAAATTCCTTCAACACGTCTAGAGAAGGTTTCAAGATTTTAATAGCCAGCTCCCTTCCATCTGACAGGCACCCTCTATAAACATAACTACTACCACCTTCCCCGATCAAATTCTCTGGAAAAAAACGACGGATCCATTAGAGAAGGACAATAACCAAGTCAAATCAAAACCGAAAGGTTGGAGAGAGACATACTGGATGAGAAGTTGGAGGTTACTGAAGAAAGTTCCTCGTATGTAAACAATCTACATGTGGAAGAGTATCTCTCGTGTAGACCCTCCAGCTCTTGTGGAATGATATTCAGTCCATTACAGGGGGAAAGTGGACTGGATACAGATTCTGAACCAGACCTTAGAATGGAACCATCTTCACCATCAACACTGTAAGAGCAATCTTCATCACAAACAGAATGTTTCAGTTTCTTGTCAGGATGGATTACAGATGCTGAATGCCGTCCTCGCAGCCTTGAACCCCACTGAAGTAGAGCCATCTTAGCTGAAATTTTGCTCGAGATTTTGCGTTTACATACATATAGTCGGCGAAGAAAGGGCCATCCTGGCTTCGACTGGAGTGGACCTGAATTATCCTCATTTGCTTGTATTGGCACTAAAGCCAAAGAATCATCTGCACCTGAATTCTCAGGACACTGCAAGGATGAAGAACAACTAGTTTTCATCCAGCGTGAACTGGCTATTGCAGAACTCAATCTGTCTGCCACCTTTGACACTTCGATCACACTGTCTGATGGTACACATACTAAAGAGGAAGTATCCATATGTGGATCCTCATCCCCTGCAAATCATCACAGCACAAAGCTGAGTTTTACAAAAAAGCTTGTCTGTACAACAACAAGAAGTACCTCAAGAAAAACCAACCAAAATCACAGTTACACATACCGTTGCTGCTAGATACTCTGCGGAACATGATTTTGCCGCTCTTGACTGCGAAAACCGAGACATCCTTGACGAGATTCCTGGCACAGTACTTGGCCACAGAGGCTGATGAACGGATTGTGTGGTGCTTCCTAGAGGAACCCACGATCAAACTTGCTGCTCTATAGGATTTCGCTTCCTCTACTAGAATTTTCCTAGCTGACTTTCCTCTACAAACCTTTAACTTCAAATCTACCTGAAGAACATTCATGGTTTTCAGACAACTTATTCAATAGTTTCCCATATCAAGCGAAAATTTTCACTTTGAAACCCAATTCCAGAGTAAATTTCACAACTTTCCTCCGCAGACGAACAGTAATCCAGAATTTACACCCAGAGAAAGTAAAGAACTTGCCTGTTTCAAGTTACAGAAGCTTTCATATACCCCAAGCATGGAATCAAAAGTCCTGACGAGAGAAATAAGCGACGCTGAGCCATCTGCGAAAATTCCCGCGACAAAATCAATTACACAGAATTCGGGAAAATGGTCGAATTGTTAGATCGAGACGCAATGAGGAACGAACCGACGGCGTAGTCGAGGACGTGAAGAGCGACGATGCGATCTCCAGGACGTGCCACGTTCACCAGCGCCCACGTCAGCACTTCTCGTCTCCTCTCGTCGGGTTTCACCCCGACGATTACCAACGCCTCCGCCGTGGCATTGTCGCATCCGCCACCGTCCACTCCGGTGCCTCCGCCGTCTCCGGCCGATTTCATCTCCCCTCTTCTCCTCCTCCTCCTCCTCCTCCTCCTCCTCACTGTCAGACTTACGATCCACACACTCTCTCTCTATCTCTCTCCTCTCTGTGAGGAAGCGCTTTGTCGTTGTCGTGTAGTGCTTGGGGCAAAGAAGGAGCGAATCACGTTAACTGTCTTTGGGAGAAATGTGGCGATGTTTGCGCCCTTTGGTTTGAACGAATCTGGACCGTCCATTCGCGCCTCATGATCTGATCATTCATTAATAGAAATAAATAAATGATAAAATAGGCATTTTGCACGAGGGAAGTGTACAATAATTGGGACATAATAATATACCATCATCTCCTTTTATTTCCATTCCACGCCTTAATTCCTCCTTTAATCTAATTACTATAATTAACTTTCATTAACTGTTAATAAATAAATAAACATTAATGAGGTGTTCATAATATGTTATGTTTAGTTATATTAATTGATTTAAAAATAACAAGTTTGGGGGATTTAGACTAAAATGCTTTTTTTTGTCATTCTTTAAAAAAAAAGAGATGTCATCGTTGGAATCTGTCATTCTCTTTTGAAAATTTGGGATGGGAAAAGAGAAAGCAAA
The DNA here is from genome assembly GCF_000463585.1 of Tarenaya hassleriana. Classification (NCBI taxonomy): domain Eukaryota; kingdom Viridiplantae; phylum Streptophyta; class Magnoliopsida; order Brassicales; family Cleomaceae; genus Tarenaya; species Tarenaya hassleriana. The sequence continues at coordinate 1,491,888 of NW_010960188.1, forward strand.
ACAAAGTTTTTTTTTTTTTTTTTAAACGGTAAACTTGTATATATGTAAGCTGCCCAAATACAGAAGTTTTGTTCCTTGTATTCAAAAAAAAAATCATAAAGAAAATGACCCATAATCTTCTTTTGATTTAAAACCACAACACAAAAGTCATGTATGTATGTATGTATGTATGTATGTATGTATGTATGTATGTAGTCATGTATGTATGTATGTATGTATGTATGTATGTATGTATGTATGTATGTATGTATGTATGTATGTATGTATGTATGTATGTATGTATGTATGTATGTATGCATAAATTACTAGATTAGTGGAGAGGTTAATTATTAATAAATAAACATGGTGGCCACGACGTGGACGTGGACATGCACGTGAAACACCAATACTAACATTTCGAGACGGAGATATTATAACCGTTGTGAAGCACAGCTCAGCTTTAGCTTGGATCTACGGCAAGGAGACCGTGGCTGTTCCATTTAATCTTTATTTTTAAAATAATTATTACTATAATAATAATATTAATCCACGCTTGGGTCGGAATTAGTTTAGGTCTTTGGGTTTGAGATCACCCGATTATCAAAAAAATATTAATCCACGCTTTTTGCTAGTGTAGATGTGCACATTAACAGCACATGATTCGATTGCTCTGTCAAGGAATATAAATTATTCTCTATTAGATTTGCTAAATTCTAAAACTTAATTTGAAAAATGGGTTTTTAGATTTCTATAGTTTTTGTACAAGTACGTGTAGAGATTTGACTGTGTCACTTTCTCTCCCATCGTGTTACGGTGTGGTGATTTTGTCGCTAGGGTTTATCTGTTGCGAGTTTTAAGTTCGGTTAACTTTTAGGGTTTTTTCCTTTTAGGGTTTTTTTTTCGGGGAAGTATTCGTCGAGAAGGACGAAGATGGCGGCGCGTCGGATGACGATGCTGGCGCCATTGTCGTCTGCAACGTCAGTCATGTTCTCTGTTTCCAGTGGATCAAACTCCCGTATTTAGGGATCGTCTGGTTTAGGGGCTTTGATGAATATAGTCTGATAATATTAGGGGTTTGCTTGAATTGATAAGTGATACGAGGAAATGCAATTCATTACAGGATCGCGCGCGCACACACACACACACACATATATACATATATATATATATACATGAATATCAGGGCCGTCTCAAACTTTGATGGGGCCCTGTACATTTTATAAAAATTAATTAATAAAAATATAAATTTATATAATAAAAATTAATAATAAAATTATTTAATGATTTTGAAAAATTATTAATTTCGAATTACGAAAAAAATGTAATTATCGTCAATAAAGTTTGTAATGTTTTTATGTATTAATGATAATAATATTAATTTATAAAGGAAATCCATAAATTAGGATTCATAAATACAAACTATTTTCAATTTTTTAAATAAAATGATTAATTTCTTATTAAAAATATATGAATTGTGAAATCAATTAAAAAATTCAACTTAATATTGAATTTGTATTAATAATAAACTAGAAAAAGTAAATTTTATAATCTAATTAATTTTTATAGTATATTTATTTATTTATTCTATAATAATTATATACTATAATTATACCTAAAAAATTATTAGAATAATGATTTCACAAAATTTAATGTTAAATTATAAGAGATATTTTATTTTTATAATTAATGATAATAATTAGTTTTTAAAAAGTGGGGCCCCCACATTGATGGGCCCTGTTCAAAGGCACCTGTTGCACCTGCTAAAAGACGGCCCTGATGAATATGTATGAGCTCGACCTTGTTCTTGGAGATCCATTTGGTAATCCAATGGAGCCAAGATTCTTGGTAACGATCGATATAACTAAGGTATTGTGATGGTATACTGTATATACGATCAAGGAGTAGGAACGGACACCGCCGTTGACGGAGCTCTTGCTTTTCACTGGATTAAACGCGGTTTTTGCATGCATGTGCATTGATGAGTTTCCCCTTGAGCCATCTAACAGGTTCGTCTTCTTCGTTTGCTTTGTCATTTCCCTTCTGAATCTTATCCAGCACCAAGAAGAACACCACTCACCATCATCATCATCATCGGGAGAAGTGATAAGGTAGGCCTGGGATGGTGGTGATGATGATGATGATGCATGTGTAGATCATATATACAATATATATAACCCATGATAATACAATTCGCGTGCATGGCTGTTGCCGATAAGATCTTCCAGATAAACACAGACGTGATCTGAAGTCTTGGATTGTCGGTGTTACCAACTGTCCGGATATGACTATACTCTTTTCTTTTTTTTTCATCGTAATTTATTATTATTGTTATTTATTAATCCTGTTCTTCTGTTTTGTATAGTTCCGATCGTATAGGGGACCGGAGCATGGCCCAATTCTCAAACTCTGGCTATATATATTAATAATCGACTAGGTATTAAATGGACGTGGGAATAAATTTAAAGTTTTAAAAATGGAATTTTCGAAAAACAAAAACGTTTATAACAAATGTCGGTCAACGGCGTATAAATTGAATGAACATGATTTTTTTTTTATAAAACTAGAAAGCCCAGATAAAAAAAGTAATCCAAATCTGAAACATACAAATCCATGTACATATATATATAATTCAAAGGGTAATCTTCACGTAATAACGTGTGTTGACCAAATGCATGGTGGATTGATTACAAAGAAATCCGAGTAGATTAAGACAGAAATGAATTCAAAGTTTCTGATATATATATGGCCCCCTACCTTGTCCTGGACGGTGACACGAGACCCATCACTCACCATGCGTTTTTATCAAATACAGAAATCGACCGACCAACCCCTCCACGTCACGATGACTACTGCATATAATAATAATTATTAAAAATATTTCGCTATCGATGTCATCAAAACCCTAATTATCGGCGACAGTGTACTATTTGCTCTCTGACCCTTCACCCAATCGTGTCAAAGACACGTGCTTTTATTGTTGTGTCAAGATTTTGTCTTATTGTCTCTCCACCATTCATTGCCTCCTTGTGTTTCCCATTTTCATTTTTATGTTTTTTTTTTATAAATCTTATCTTATATTTTAATAATATCAATGTATTTCACTAGAGTTTCCCTCGAGTTTACGTTCCCGTCAATATGCGCTTACAATCTTATTATAAAACGTTGGAATGTTAGAGAAAATACAACGAGTCTATATAACATATAGCGTAAAATATCATTAGTGAATATAATATAAGAATATTATGAATATGAATGAATCTGTTTTAGTATGACTGAAACAACATATTCTAGTGTTATTATCCATGCCCAATAAAATTAAAAACCCTATGTTCTCATCATATTGATATAATTCCGTGACTGTTCATTATTATTGTTGTATAACTCGAACTTAAAACTTTATACCATATATATTATCCCGACTGGTTTATTATAAAATATATCCCTTTTATTAAATAAAGTATGAAAATCTAATCACTAACAAATGTGTAGAGCAGTTAATGAAATGAATGATATAAGGCAAAGTGTCGAGCATATGAGGGGAAATGGTCAATGTCACGTAGACATTTATTTGCTTCTTTCGGCGTACGTATAATATTCTCAATCAAAGAGGTTGTCTCTTTGGTCTTTCTATGTGATCGATCACACGTACATGTGGTAGGTTTGAACCATGTCTCCATTCATTTAATTTACATATACTCTATGAATCTAAACATTCCAATAACTAGGTTATATGGTATTTATCGTATAATTTTTTATTATCAATCTCTACGAATTTTCTAATTAATCCAAATTGGGATAGTGTAACCGGTGAAAACCGAAGTGCAAAAAATGTGTTTTATATACTTTAAATGGAGCATTATCAAAAATACTCTCCATTTGCTATTTTGACTTCAAGGCATACTATTCTTTAACTGTGACCCTATGATCCATGTGATCAGAAATTTAATCTTGGTCATTTTGACCATAACGTTAAATTTATGATGATACATACCTATTCATTATGTTCATATCTTATATATCTCACTAATCATTTGATACAAAATTTTTAAATTCAATGTTATGACCAATATGACCAATATTAAATTTCTGGTCATATGAGTCATATGGTCACAGTTGAAGAAGGATATGCGTTGAAGTCAAAATAGCAAATATAAAGTATTTTTGATATAATGTTATTTTAAATTCGAACTTTAATTTAGAGAGAATGTATATTTAAAATGATATGGTTGATTCGGTCTCGAGGTTAATGTGGATTATGATCCAAATATTGGGTTACAGAGAAAAAAAAGAATTTACAAATTGCATCATAAGGATCGCCTGACGATCCAAACGGCACACATTAAAAAAAAAACGTGTTTGTCCAATGTAGAAGATTCGAGTATTTAGATATAAATATCAAACTTTCATTTCTCTCGAGCCAAAAATAAAATATGTTTTGTTTGGCCCGACTAAAAAAATTAAAAGATACTTTCTAATTTTTTAAAGAGTCCATATAAAATGGTTAAACGTTGAAATCTGTTTGTATATGCGGTTGGTTATTATATCGTAATCGATTGAAAATATTTGGATTCGCCAAAAAAAAATGATGATTAAGATTTGTATTTATATGGTTATAGAAAGTTTAGTTATTTCCAATATAATTTATATCATTGATGGGATATGTTATTTTTGGGCATTTGAGCAAGGATACATTTGGTATCACAACACGTGGTTTGTAATAATAGCATAAATTACGTAAATAAATAATATAGGACTATGTTATATATATATATATATATATATATTCTATTTTTGTTTTAACATTTGTAGTAAATACATTAATTACAAAGCGGGAGATGAACATGTGCAATCTCTGCCGCGCCTTTATTACGGACCTTCTGCTCTCCCAACTCCTTCCAATTTCTTCTTCACCTCTCTCTCTCTCTCTCTCTCTCTCTCTCTTTTGGATAGGG
>NW_010960188.1:1497367-1512686 GCF_000463585.1 Tarenaya hassleriana
CGACGCTCTACTTCTCTTTTGTTTTGTCTGCTTTGGCGGTTAGGTTTTCGTGGAGATGATGATCCCGGATCTTTCGGGATTAATGCTTTGATTTATGCCGTTGTTTCGCCGGATTTTTCTACGTCGTTTTCGTGAAATGTGTTCTTCATCGTTTCCTGATTGATCTCCGAACCTGAGAAACGAGTTCTGAGAATTGATCACGAGGTTGTTTAGGGATCATCTGTACGGGTAGGGTCCTAGGAGATGAACTTAGTTGTTGGATGATATCTGGTGAGTCTCGAGTAACCGAAAGTGTTGGATCGAGGTGAATGCAAGCGTACTGTGTAAATGGTTAACATTTCATCCGAAGAAAAAAGCTTATAATGTAAATGCAAGTTGTTTGTGATCATATAGCCACACTAACCGGAAGATAGCGTACTTGACTTGGTTTCGTAGATTGTGAGTTAAGAGGCCATAACTCAGTGCTGTTGGCCGTTAAATAACTGAGCTGAAAAGGATAATCCGATTGTGTTGTTTCTAAGTTTAGTTGCTACACAATCTATATCGATTAGTTAATAGTTTATTTGAGTATCTTGTGCTTGTTTTGTTTTGCTTTGCTCTTCTTTTCTTTCAGTTCTTTTGAGTCCTTTTCATCGTCTTCTTAAGCCATCTAAGTTTAGAATACAACTAAGAAGCAAGGAATCATATATGTCTGAAATAATGTCAAAATCTTATATTAAATTGCTTCGGTTTGATCTTTAATTTATAGCTGGGAACATCGTTTGCTCATGGGGCCGAGGAGAGGATGGGCAGCTAGGCCACGGTGATGCAGAGGATCGTCCTTCTCCAACACAACTGAGTGCTTTGGATGACCATGGAATCGTTTCTGTTACCTGTGGTGCTGATCATACTATTACTTATTCAGAGTCTCACAAGGAGGTCTATAGTTGGGGATGGTTTGTTCTCATACTTTTTCTTCTTGAGCTTTATTTTCTCTGTTTACGTTACTTTGTTATAAGGGCGTCTGAGCTCCTCCAGATTCATACGCTATATAAGGAACAAATTCTGAGAACCAGCGACTTGTTTCATACTATTGCTTATTCAGAGCCGTTGAGAGTTTATTGTAGATTTCTTTACTAGTTCCAGGATCCATATTTTCTCTTTTCATGTTTTTCTGCAGGGGTGATTTTGGGAGGTTAGGCCATGGAAACTCCAGCGACTTGTTTACTCCACAGCCAATCAAAGCGTTGCTTGGGATTCGGATAAAGCAGATTGCTTGTGGCGATAGCCATTGTTTGGCCGTGACCATGGAGGGAGAGGTGCAGAGGTACATTGTCTTATTAATATATGTTCTCTTTCTATCCAATCAATCACAAAGAAAAATGAATTGCGCATCACAATTAGCGTGACAATGGTTTCACCCTGCAAAATCATGTCAATTGATGTTAAGGAAAGTCAATTTCAGTTGTTTTATTGTATACATTGCCTTTGAACCACTGTCAAGTTCATGCACTGTTGTCTAATGCATCTTCACTCTTCTATAAAGTTGGGGACGGAACCAGAATGGTCAACTTGGCCTTGGAGACACAGAAGATTCTTTGGTACCTCAAAAGATTCAAGCTTTTGAGGTTTGTTCTTCCGATGCCATATTACTAACAGTGTTTCCCTTTTGTTTCTATAATATTCGAAAAGCTGCATATATGCCTTCCGAAGTTGGTTATGTTATTCCCTGTCTTTCACTACTTTTTGAAAGGCTACGAACACCATTTTTAGGGGCCCACACCTTCTACTTGTTGTTTATAAGTTCCTTTGACCAATTTAAATTTTATATCATATGCAACAATAGTTTGCAATTGTTAAATGCTGGGACCACTTAATGAAGATAATTCGTTCAGCAACTACAATCTTATGAAATTAGTTTGCCAATCTCTAGTGTTACATTGTCGTATCAAGACTCACTTATAAGTGGTGCAGGGAATACGAATCAAAATGGTTGCTGCAGGTGCCGAACATACTGCTGCAGTTACAGAAGATGGTGACCTTTATGGGTGGGGCTGGGGGAGATACGGAAACTTGGGATTAGGTGACAGAAATGACCGCTGGGTACCCGAAAGAGTTGCCTCTGTTGGTGTATACTACCAAACTCTGCTCTTTCTCTGATTTAAGCATCTAATAACTGTTCAAACTATGTAAAGGATATAGAGGATAATTGCGAAAGGACCCTTGCTCTCAGTCGTATGGTGTATAGGTCATTTTTCCTCATAGTGATGCTTTGCATTATGCTAGCATTGTGATGGATTTGCAATGACAAATGAAGGGCAACCTCATTTTTCATCTAGCTCCATTTGATGATCATACAGGGCGAACTTGGGACTTCTAGAATCCTATGTTTGAACAACAAATGTTTTGTGATTTATAGACTCTTGACATCTTGAACCTAGACGGAGAGTGAAATCGAGTTTAGTCTGTTAATCGATCATTTATATTGTGTTACCTCATTATTGGCCAGCTGCTATTTTCCCTCTGTTCTTTTATTTTGTTCTGTCTGTTTACAATTTGCTTTTCTTTTTTTTTTCCTGTATTGGTTATCTTTTTTTTTTCTGAAGATAAAGTTGTTGGAATTCCATTTCAGGGTGAGAGGATGACAATGGTTGCTTGTGGATGGCGCCACACTATATCGGTTTCATACTCTGGTGCATTGTACACCTATGGATGGAGCAAATATGGTCAACTAGGACATGGAGACTTTGAAGATCACCTTGTTCCTCACAAGCTGGAAGCCTTGAGCAACGGATTTATATCGCAGGTTTCCCCTTAGGCACTCTGAAGCCATTTTATTATAATCACTTCTTGTTTGGTAATGCCCTCTCAAGAAATGATGATGTTTCTGTTATGGGTACACCCTGTGAAGAAATGGTGATGTTTCTGTTATGTGCTATGTTAGCTGTAGTCCATATCATCTAAGTTTGGATTGTCTTTTGATTTTCTTCGATTGTTTTTCCAGATATCAGGAGGTTGGAGACACACAATGGCACTGACCTCAGATGGAAAGCTGTATGGATGGGGTTGGAATAAGGTCAAGAATTTATTTCCTTGTATCTCTCACCGCTTCTTGACTTGGTTTATGCATGTCCAGACCATATCTTGGATGGAAGAATGAAAAACTGTTTTTGTACTTCATTTGGGAGTACATACACACCTTCACTTAAGACTAATGTGGTTGTAGGATATTAGTTGTTTCCTTTCAATAAGTACCCCGGTATAGTAGCTCATAGTCGTACATTTGATTATTCAAGTTATTCCCTTGGCTATGACAAGCTTCTAATTGTTTTGGATCCTTTGACAAGCAGTTTGGACAAGTAGGAGTTGGTGACAATGTAGATCATTGTTCTCCTGTGCAAGTGAAATTTCCCAATGACCAGGTATGTTTACTTACAATTGTACTTATAAAAAAGTTTTTGTAGTCAGCTTGTTACATTGAAAATTGGCTAATACCAATTTCGGTTATCCTTTTCTGAAATGTGTGATTTCCTTTGCACGTCTCAGAAAATAGTACAAGTCTCGTGTGGATGGAGACACACCTTGGCTGTCAGCGAACAAAATAATGTGTTCTCTTGGGGCAGAGGTACAAATGGTCAGCTGGGCCATGGAGAGTCTGTTGACAGGTAAAAGTATTAACTTAATGGAGAAAACATATCCATGTTTACCAATTCGTTTGTTGTTTGCATGTCGCGGGTTGTGGCTGTGACAGAGAAAATTGCAAGATAATTCAATTGATAAAATCTATAGCTCCGAAGCTAAACTGATTCGTTGACGAATATGTTTTTACTTACTAAGAACATGACATTTGGTGTGAATATGGCTGAAACCTTTTCCCCCCTAGAATCCATAGACAAATATGGCTGAGCTGTACGGGGGTGGGTTCTTATCAGGTTATTGACGATATGAATATTTTGGTTTCATATATAAAGGAACTTTCCAAAGATAATAGAGCCTCTAAGTGTGGATGGAGCGAATGGGCAACGGATAGAATCGTCTAACTTTGATCCATCAACAGGTAATATGCAAATTCAATTTTTTGTTTCCGATAGAACAAATTCTCAGCTTGATAATGTGGTTTAACTACTTGTGTAGGCAAGAGCTGGGTGTCACCCTCAGAGAGATATGCAGTCGTTCCAGACGAAACTGTAAGTTTTTTGGTATCTGACACATATTAAGAGCAAACGGACAGTTAGACCAGTCAGATTAGATTTAAAGGTTTCAGAATTTAGTAAATGAACCCGACTCATAACACGAACATGAACATTATGGTTTACTACGGGGTTTTCGTTGATTTTATCATGGGAAACAGGGTCAAAGAGAGGTGGGAAACGGAGGTGATATCAGTGTGCCGCAAAGTGATTTCAGGAGGTTACGGTATTGACGTCGGAACAGGCTGCTGCATCCATTCTCTCGCTGTGAGATTCCAACCCGGCTGTCTCCTAGTACAATTTTTGTTTTTTGGGTGGAAGTCTTCTTGGTGATGTGGTGTGGGTTCTAAGTCTCGTTGGGATTTGCCATGTCGTTGTATAATAAGCCATGTTATGGTTTTAGTACATATTATGAAGTGCTTGTCCGTTTCAACCAGAATTAATCGTCAATATATATTCTTGTTCGTTGCATACACACACACACACATATATATATATATATATATATATATGCTCATAAAAATGTGTTGGTATTCAAACTACTTGACAGTGAGTTTTTCATACGTTATGTAATAGCCTTCTAGATTAAGTTTGTTCAAAATTCTCAACTTCTTCAATCCTTACAAAAGAAGTCTCAGGCATTTTCATCACCGCAGAAAAAAAAAACATCAAGCGGTTCATTTCATTCACAGAATCTTAATCGACCAGTCTTCGTAAACTCGAACGCCCGGGTTACGGATCGTCAAGGCCTTTGCACCTGAACCCGAACCTGCAAGCCCGCCCAGCCTGATTGGTCCCATCTCGATGTCTACCTTCTGATTCGATGGTTCCACCAGTGCAGACTTTGGACCCTTGGCATGACCCAGCAGAATAATTCTTTCGATCGTGCAATGGGAAGAGAAACGAGATTCGGGAGCAAGGTTCGACGATGTGAGCTGCCCGTTCGAGAAGACAAACCTGCGGTGGATGTAGGAGCCTCGTTTGAACTCGAAGCTCTTGCCGTCGTCGATGTAGAGTTCACCCTCCGCAGCTTGTGAACTGTTTAAGGCCACAACCTGGAAAGAAAAAGATGACCATTCACACAAAAAAAGGGTCAGTCAGCTCATAAATGAATTTGCCTCGAGGGTTATATATATTAACTATACGTACCAAAGTATAAGGATCATTGTCCATCTGAGAAGAACTTCGCCGGAAACGGTCTTTCCGGGAAATGATAGTTCCAGCCCTTTGGAACGCTGGAATGCTCTCTTCCGACACCTCGACTTTGTGTATCTTGCTTCCCACGTATGCCTTCCCACTTCTCATGTCATACCATGATTCTTTTCCGGGCAAATACACCGACGCTTGTTTAGCTCCCTAATTCATGTGAACCGAGACGAAATCAAGTCCGGGAATAATCGGAAATAGAAAGCAGAAAGTAGTGGCCCTAAAGTACCTTCGTGTAAATTCCTTGGACCAGCAGACCATTACCGACCATGAAGGCTTCGTCGTTACTAAAAGTAGAATCATCGTATGGGAATTCCATCCACAAGGGACGCACGACAGGAACACCAGTGACGTTTGCTTCTCTAAACAATGTGTAGAAGTACGGAAGTAGCATGTACCGAGCATGTATGGCGTCTCTCATGAGTTCTGTATTACGCTCTCTGAAAACAAAATGAGAGATAACGAAACAAGCAAATATCAATGAATTCGATAGAGCAAATTTATCGGTTAATTATCAACGGAAGTGATGAATTTTAGAGTACCACCAAATTCGATCACTATAATGAACCAAAAAGCTTTTTGGTACAGAGTAGACATGGACCGTTTATACTAGTATGAAGCAGTTCACAGGAAAAGGCCAAAAGGAGATCTGCATATTTACCCGAACAGCCAAGGCTCTCGTCGCTTGGTGTCATGATGGGCGTGCCCCCTGAAAAATGGATAGTAAGCACCCAGCTGGTACCACCTAACCAGCAGTTCCGTTTCAGGATTCCCGAAAAACCCGCCAACATCCGCACCTGCGAAAGAAAAGGAATGCTTCTATGTGATTTACGGGGAAATAACTGCCCATAGAAATTTGATCGGGAAATCATTCATACCCGAAAATGTTATTCCGGTAAGACTAAGTGTCAAGATCATTGGAACAGAGACCCGAAGGTGCTCCCACTCTGCCGTATTATCTCCAGTCCAGACTGCTCCGAATCTTTGGGTACCAGGAAAGACTGCTCTCGACAACACAAAAGGCCGATCCTTTCCTTCTCCCCGCATGACAAGTCCGTCAGAAGTCGCCATGTGGAAGTAATATCCATAAGCATTATGAACTTCTCTGTGTTCCACGCCCCCGACATGTAACGCATCTCTAGGCATAGTAACCTATTCAAGAAAAACCACAAGTCGGTCTTCATCTAGAAATAAAATTTCATAAGGAACAATTTTCTGAACCAACAAACACGCCCCATAACAAACTAGCTTATGGAGTAAAAAAATGCCGAGGATCTAATGCAACCCCTCAAAAAACATGGAAGGATGCCACTTGAAACACTTGCTCCAGCCTTGAGATTGTAGTATCTAACGAATAAAGGGTGCCACAAAAATCATTTCTAGAGTCGATTTCACCATGGCACCAGCAAGGAAATGACAGAGAAATGTTGTTATGCAAATATCATAACAGGTTTTGTGATTCGAAAACTAATCATCATATACGGTTCAGATGCAAGCAAGCAACTAGGAAAAAAAAAAAGAGTTATATCTGAACAGATTCAGAGAAAAAGGTAATCCGTACTGGATCAACGTGCTTGTCATGTAAAAAAACAAAGGACCAACCCAGTTCGTATCCCCATCTAGTGGGGTGCTGGGGAAGGGAATATACTAGGCCACCTTACCCCTACGTTTTAATGTAGAGAGGTGGATTTGAACCCGTGACCTCAGACCCCATGTAAAGCATAGCAAAATATTATAGAAAACGATACCAAAAGAACATGACGGGGTTAATGAGGAAAAAAGTTATACCTCTGGACCATTGAACACGGAAGGTTCATTCATGTCATTCCAGATGTACAATGACGGAGTGGAACCAACATAATTCTCGTACGAGAACCTGCCACCCCACCATGTTCTAATCTCAGGACTCAACATGTCAATGTAAGATGATGAACCGGGCCAGCACCAACCATCAAAGTCTTTTCTGGAAGAATCCTTAACGTAATACCCCTTCTGAGTAGCCTCCTTATGTAAGAAATAAGAATCATCCCTCTTGATATGAGGATCCACAATAGTCACCATCCGCCTGCCCTTAGCAGCCAACTTCTTTTGCATCTCCTCCGGATGAGGAAACAACACTTTATCCCATGTAAAGTATCTCTTCCCATCGGTATGCTCAATATCAAGCCATAGAACATCGTAAGGGATATCGTGCTCATCAAATTTCGAGTCCACCTGTTCCACATCCTCCTCATCCTTGTAATTCCACCTGCATTGGTGATAGCCAGTGGCAAACAACTGTGGCATAGCTGAAGTACCCGTCACACTTGCATACTGTTTTACTACATCTTTCGGCTCTGGCCCGACAAAGAAGAACGTATCTATGACTCCTGCCTCGCTCATCCAAAACGTATCAATCCTGCTCTGGCTAGATGGAAAGGAAATGCCACTTTCAGCATCCCATCCATTTGACAAAACGTCAATCTGCATTTCAGCAGCGTTCAGCCAGAAAAAACCGGAACTTTTACCAGATTTCCCGTGTGAAACCATGAATGGGATTGAGCCATATAGCCCAAATGGTGATTCATGGAGGTATTCAAAGACATCTAGGTTAAAGAGTCTATAAGGTTCAGATTCCTCAACTCCAGGACCCCTGGTTGGTTTCAAAGCAAAGCTAGTGGCGCGTTCAGGAATTCCATAAACGAAACTGGAATCATAAAATGAAACATCGAAGCTAATGGATTGGGGACCATAAGGTCTCGAATCAGTGTGGCTCCTAAAACTCTCTTCCCAGTTCTCCCCATCATTTTTCGTCCTCAATTGCTCAAAATCGAATAATCCATGGGAGTTCAAAGACACAACTCGGCGTCGATCACCTGATTTCTCGCGGACGAAGATTTCAAACGGATCATGCCGCAGCACTGCCTCGTAGCCGTCCGATACGTAGACCACCGAAGACAGACTAGTGTCTCCGGCAATCGTCTCCGTCGTTGCGCTCTGCAACCAAACCTTCTTTTCCTCGAATTCGGACACTATCACGTCGGGAACTCGGAACCGCTTCTTCGGCGGGTCCAGAGAATGATCCTCATCGATCACGAGCCGCACGATCCCATCTCGATAAACCGAGAGGGAGAGAATCAGCGGCTTGATCTGATCACCATCGCCTTGAGCAGGAGCTTTCGGGAGGAGCTTGGCCACAAGGTTACCGTCGGATATGGAGACATCGCCGGCGATGAGAGAGCACGCGCCGGGAGTACGGGACCGAGCGCGTTTGCAGAAAGGGGTCTGGTCGCAGGTGCGAAACTCCTCCTTTTTCCAGGAGAATGCTGTTTGGGAGCAGAGGAAAAGAAACAATACAAAGTAAAGGAGAGATCTCATTTCAGTTCTGCGTTCATGAAATCCCGAGTTCGAGGAAATGTGAGAGAGAGGGAAATCAGTGGAAGACTGACCTTCCCGGGTCGAGCTGATGTAGACCCGAATACCCGACCCGTTATTAAGATGATTGGGTCGAACAAAAGGCCCAATTTCGGCCCATGTTTCGGCCCATTTTAGAAAATATAATTATTTGGGTTTTATATCTCCAAAACGTCCATATATTAACAGAATGACCACCCCAACGGATCAATTCTTTCAGACAGAGAAAAGCCAAGAAGCTCTTAGGGCTGGGCAAAAATATCCGAAAATCGGGTATCCGTCGGATACTCGTCTAACGGATACCCGATTTTAGGAGACTCGTAATTTTCAAATCCGAATCCAAATTTCGATTTTTCAATATCTGTGAATCTAAATCCAAATCCGGATAATAAAAATTTTAAAATCGGATACCCGCGAATACTCGACAATTATGATTATAAATAATTATATCTTATATTTATATAATATTTTTATAAAATATAATTATTTTAGATTAAATAATTTCATATGTTTTAATATAAATTCAAAAAATTAAATTTATTATTATTTCTCTTATTATCTCCTTTTGTCTTATATATTTTATCATAATTCGTCAATTTTTATAAATATATTTCGTTTTTTGAAAATTTTATATATAAATATTGTTGTTTTTCTTAAATAAATTCGGATCTGGATACCCGCGAATAACCGACCATTATTCCGGATATCCGTACCCAGATACTCGTAAATACCAAATACCGGATATAAATCTTATAGCTAAATAACCGAACCTCCCGGATCCAAATCCAAATCTCTCAATTTTCTCGGTTATTATGCGTGCCCACCCCTAGAAGCTGTAACAACTGAAGAACTAAATTAAAATATTGCCCGAGAGAAAACAAAAACAAAAAACCCTCTACGCATCTCAGCTTTGAAGATGTTTTGCATAGACTTGAAGGAACATCTTAAAACCATCTCTCTCTCTCTCTCTGCAGTCATTTTAACTGGTTTCTGCGGTTACTTTCCTTCTTGAGAGCTTTATCTTGGTGGGATCACCCCCTCTCTCCTCAAAGATCACCAGCTCGTTTCCAGAGGGCTTGAACCATGACCGTGGAACATGATACCTACTCAAAACCCACGTATCAGACTTCATCTGCCCATGGAAATGCAAAGAAAACAGGGAGAGATAACGGCTTTATCGTACCATCTCTGAGATGGCTCTCCACATCCGGTGAGGCATTTGTCAGGCATGAACTTGCCTCTGTAATCGCATTCTTTTACGCATTCGTCGTTCGGGTAGTTCTTTCTAGCTTTTCTTGGCCAGTATCTTCCTATCTCTTCTCCGTTTAGCCAAGCCATGCCTTTCCCCATTCCGAGCATGTCCAGACCAACCGGTTCATTCCCAGAAGGCTGATCTATGAGAACCTGCCCAAAAGCTCCAAGGTTTTAGCTAAGACAAAACCCCGATCTGAAATCTGTTACCTCTGGTTCTTATCCAACGAGTTCATACCTTGTACCATGTCAAAGGTTGTTTCTTTGGAGGTTTTGTGGTCAGAGTCCAGTTCACAGCCCCGGAGTTACCAGGCTTGGACAGACCCAAGTGTTCCCCTTGAACGCCGAGCTGCAAGATTTCAGAAATGGGGTTGAGAGATCGATCAGATAAAGTTACATATCGTAGGAAGGTAACGATGTGCAAATGTAGGCAGAAAAAAGAAACAACCTTGTAGGACCAACTGCTTTCTGACAAATTCAACGTGCTGTTGTTAAGACCTTCGATTCTGACACTGGTAAGCCCGGCTCCAACCCATTCGTAAAAGGAACCCGCATTCTTATAGGAGCAAGAGCCAGAGCAAGAAATATCATCAAGGAGAGATTTGGCAGGAGGAATCCAATCTTTCAACAATGAAACAGTCTTTTACTACATGATAAAACAGTTAAAAAAAATTCAATACCTGAAGACCGACAGTCATACTAAGCAGATCTATATCGTTTCTGCCTCGTTTGAGAGTAATCGATTTCTTGAATTTGAAAGTTGGATGTGTCCCGTTCCCTGTCCCGGTACCTGGAATCAAAATCTTAATGTATGAGATATGATATGAAAAAGTTTCATGAGTAGAAAAAACGATGATAGTTATGAAGTACCTATGAACTCCTTGTTCATGAAAGCATGGAGAGTATGCCCCTTTGACTCGATAAAGAGAACCGGGCTTCTTCCAGTTTCACTCACTGTAATGCTGCATTCAACAATAATGTGTTTGATCTCATAATAGACTGATCTCATAATTATGTGTTTGATCTCAAGAACACAAACTGGAAGCAGGTAGCTAACCTTGTAGTGTACCACAGATAGTCTGTTGTGTCCTTTGTGGCGTTTATATGATCGACAAGTTCGTTTTTTACGAAATCGGCCTCTCCCCATAACCCTGGTTTCTCTGTGAACACTTGCCATTCCAGATCTTTCTTCCCATTCTGCTTCAAATCTTCGGGTAGCATTTCAACCTTGGAGGTCTGTGAAGTTACCTATCGCAGTTGAAAATGGCGTATAAGTATATGCGGTAAGTTTTTCTAAGAATCGAATCAAGAACCCAATCAAATGACGACAGAAGAAGGAAAGTTTTCACCTTTGCGGTATTGAAAACCACGTTCTTGCAGTCGGGCAGAACGCTGACCGACCATGCGGGTAGGTGGTATGAAGCATTTCGGAACACTACAGTCATGTCGGTTTTATTGCCAGTGTTTGAGAGAAATGCAGCACAAGCTCCTGAAGAGTCAGTGTAGACATCAGCCTAGAAGCAAAAAAATAATAAATCAGAAGCGAATTCATTACACATAATCTGAGCAAAAACATAAGTTTCAGACAAGAAGCGGTTAAAACCCGGTAATATCAACCTCGAGGGAAGGACCTAATGAAACATTACTATGTTCACCAGTGAGAAGCATATGTTCAGAGAGCTTTATAGCTCTGTGGAGCTCTTTAAGGTGTCCCCATTTTGGAAATCTCGGCAATCCTTCAAAGACGAGAAATGATTGGCCAATCGTTAAATATAACAGCAAAATATCGGAATCATCATGTAAATTCTTATAATATTTGAGAAAAGATTAGAAGAATCTAACCGTATTCATCGATTGGAGCTTCATAGTCATAGCTTGTTGTGATAAACGGTCCACCT
Source organism: Tarenaya hassleriana (assembly GCF_000463585.1). Taxonomy (NCBI): domain Eukaryota; kingdom Viridiplantae; phylum Streptophyta; class Magnoliopsida; order Brassicales; family Cleomaceae; genus Tarenaya; species Tarenaya hassleriana. Next base: position 1,509,285 of record NW_010960188.1, read on the forward strand.
GCAGTACGGCCGAAATTTGTTCCTCCATGGTACTGCACAAACATGAATATAAAAGATAGAGAAAAAGACATTAACAACAGATATGAACATGATTATTCAATATCCGGAAATCTCGACCATTGATGAAATCTGATAGAAAAAAAAAAAGATGATGTATTACATACCATGTAATAGTTATGAACACTGCCACCTTTCTGGAAAAAACGAGCAACGGAGAAAGCCACGTCTTCGGCTGGTCTGTGAGGGTCTCTGGCCCCGAAAGTTTTGAACCTAAGAAGGAGAAACAGAAGATGTTCACGACCGTTAAAGCCTAGGTTAGGTGAAAGTAGACATGAAAAACTTGAAAGTCAGCCTAAAAAAACTTCAAACAGGTCAAGAAGATAAAGACTTTTACCATCCCGGCCAGTTTTCGGTCCAGATCTTGGGCTTATCCGGTGTATTCGGTGTGAATTGGTCACAGTAAAAGGAATTGCAGGTACTAATCTGCAGATGAAAGAAGAAGAAAAACATAAAAATCGATGCATATCAACAGATCATACACCCGAAAGGAACATTCTTGCTCTCCTCCATTCTACTTGTATGCAAAAGGATGACAAAGATCAAACCCGAAGAATGTCTGAAAATGAGGTTTGTTTTCTACAAACTGGAAAACGAACCCGAAACCATGTTCTGGTGTTTCCGATTCAGTATCAAGACTCGAGTTGATAAGAACAGAAAGCCAAGATAACACTTACAATGGCCGGGGGAGCATCCCATTGTTGGCACATCATCCATGGAACACCTATGTTCTGTGAAATCGCCATATTGGCAGCCCATTGAGCATACCGTTTCCCTCCTTCTCCATACGCACCTTCATAGTACCCGTATTCGTTCTCAACCTAAGTATGAAACAAGACCTTTTATGTTGATTGGTAACATGTCCAACGGGGAGACATGACAGAGAATCAATCATGATTTTGCTTGCCTGAGACAAGATTATAGGGCCTCCTAGTGGTGCGAAAAGCTTCTCTTTCTTCATCAGATTCACTATGTACGTCGTGAAATTTTGCATGTAGTGCTGGAAAACCGATAGGAAGATCGACTTAGTATCTGTACAAATTTTCAAAGTTCTTCAAGTGTTTTTAAGATTACATGGAATGTACCTTCCATGGCCCGTTATCGGTCCTGAAGACTATTCCTGGCACATAATGCAACCAAACCGGAACTCCTCTGAACCACAATTACAACCAAAACTTTACCATAACTAGTGCCACAAGATTCAAAAAGATCGCATCTTTCTGCTCAAATATCAGTCTTTGTGTCTGCGTTTCGAAATCAAGAATCGTTTTCTTTACTAATGCTCTCTCTACCTGAGAATTGTGGATGGAGTCTATTCCCAATTAACTAAAGAAAGCGTACCCGAAATTCCATTCGGCTGCAACAACAGGGCCGATTCTCAGAATCATGTACATTCCAGCCTGCTGCACGATCTTGATGAACTTCACCAGATCATACCGGCCGCCAAAATAATACTGGAAAGTGGAAACCAAACCAGTCTCTTGTCAGAAAAAAAAAAATCAACGGACAGTATCAAGGATCAGAAGTGGTTGATGTCTTAAAATGCAGAAACAAAAGGGCTATAGAGATCCCACCTCTCCTGGAGAAGGCTCATGGCCATTCCAAAACACGTAAGACTCTATTGCATTGCATCCTCCTTCTTTGGCTGTTCGAACCAGTGATGGCCACATCTGCCAATGTGATACAACCATTCATTAATAAGCTATTGCGCCATAGCTAAGACCAGAATGGTCTAAAGAACAGAGAGAATATTATGTGTTTTTTTCCTGTATCCATGAAAATCAACATCTCATGTTGCAGAAAACACATTATCCTTGGTCTTAATCTCAGGAGTCAGGAGAAGAAACCAGAAGAGACAGAGGACCAAAAGAACACAAACATCTGAAACCAAGATATATGTCTGAAGGTTTTTTAAATGCCGGAATCGTTTGTGCTTAATCTCAGGAACCCAAATTTCTCGGAAAATCTCTAGAATACCAATCGCAAATCACCCATTTTCCCGGGAGAGAACCCAACACGGAATAAAAAAAGATCAGCAAATAAGCGAAATCCCTAAAAAAAAAATCGAACCCTTTCAACCAATGGCACACGCAAGATGAACAAACAAAACAGACGAATCAAAAGCTACGAACTTTACTTCAGCAAAACAAGAAAGCTTCGAACTTTAGCTTCCCCATTGACAAACCCATTTTCCCGTGAACCAAACAGAAACCCAGTGGAACGAAGGGAGAAAAAAGAAAAACTCACGGCGGGAACACTACGCGGGTAATGAATGGCGGCGGAGATGATGAGTTCCCGGCGACCATCGATGATGAGAGAGCGGTGGTCGTAGCTCACATTCGCCGTCAAACAGCCTCCCCACAAGAACATCAAAGTCACCGCCATAGCCGGAAACGCAATGTTCGCCGTCGCCGACTTCATTTTCTCTACCACCAGAGAAAAACTAGAAAGTCACTTCCAGAGATAGTGACTTGAGGATTGGGTTATTTATCGAGAAACCCGAGTTCGATTTGATCCCCTTTCATACTTTATTTAATTGTCTTTTGTCTTGTCTCTAATGGGATATTATTTAAGAATTGATCAGATTAGTGAAAAATAATGTCAAAACCCGAAAATGATGAACCCAAAATCAGAAAATAATGGTCCAAGGGAGTCTTAGGACAAAGAGAGTGAAGTCATTTTGTCACCTTTTCGTTGCAAGCTTTTTGACTTTCTTGGAGAAAAATCTGACGTCCCTTCGCTCCACAATTTTCTATTGATATATATATATATATATTGGATATCTAATAAGTTTCTATAATTTTTTTTAAAAAAATATTAGTTCTGGGTTGGAAAAAAATAAGATAAACACATCACATGCATTTGGAGAAAATCATTAAATGCTGCAGATTTTTTACAGATTTCGACCACTACCCTCCGGCCCATCCACGTTTCCTGTCTCCATGATAATTTCCTATGAAGATATTTTCCTGTTTTTTTTTTTCTTTATTTCTCTCTTTGGTAAACTTGCAAAAAGCATATGACAAATGATAAGTAATTTAAAAACTAAAACTAAAAATTAACAAAGTGTACGAATTTATACATACAAAACACACTGCACAGTTAAATATCCATGTGTGGAAAATCTATAAGAAATCCCGACAAATGCAGAGCTGGATACTTGGCTAATGGGTCCCACCATGGATCACTACGAAATCCACGCGCGAGAATTCGAGCGTGAACACCTCATGCCCACAAAAGCGCGTGATTTACACCTTCATAGAGACGCGTGTAGTCGGTGAAGAGAGGATCTAACCAGCAAAGCCTCGGCTGTTCCCCTTACTTTGGGATGCGAGTGAAGAGCGG
>NW_010960188.1:1512762-1527868 GCF_000463585.1 Tarenaya hassleriana
GAGCGGTGGATTATTTTGTCTTTTCTAATACTCTACTATACGTCGTTTTAGATTTTTTCGCAGTTTTTTAAAAAAATATAAAAAAGGTCACATATACTCTAATTAAATTACATTCTCATTGATAATCCATTAATAATCTATAAAGTTGAGTATTTATAATCAAAAATAAAATTAAAATTTTCTTAAAAATCATCTAGAAAATCTAAAACGAAATCTATTAATTAAGAAACAAAAAATATTCTAAAATATTCTCTTAAATGACAACTAATTAGAGACAGAGGATTATTAATTATGGTTATAAATTTTAAATTATATTACTGATTCAAATCGGATATTTTAATCTCGCATGTAAAATGCTCAACGTAATCCAAAATAACACGAATATATATATAAAAACCAAGCCCATAAAAAAGATTAAATAAACAATTTCCGCGTTTTTTTTTTAATGAATGGACCTAAAAGAAAGAAAGATCAAGGTGCTGATTGATTAGGACCAATTAACAGAAACTCTGCTCAAAGAGATCCCAAGAGGATCTCCGCCTTCTTCTTCAAATACCACCAAAAGATTCCCCGAATCTTTGAGAAATCCTCTCGGAATATGATACCTATATGTACAATATTAATTCATATCTCCAATAAGATCAATGATATGAACAGTTGTGTCCTTAGTCAAGTTTGTGTGCTCCAACAAAGAATTTGCCCTAAACGATGTGTCTGAAAATCCCGGAACAGTCTCTGTAACTGTTGTCCATGTCTCCGCAGCATCAAACCTCTTGACCATTGTTGTAACCCTTGTGTTCTTGGGGACGTTAGCCTGTCACCGATATCCCCTATGCTTAAGTCTCATTTTCCTCAAAACCCCAACTCTGGTTATGAATCTAAAACCCTAAAAAAGAATCGAAAAACTTACCTTTGCTGTCTCAAAAATCACGGTTCTGCAGTTCTGCAAGATGGCGATAGACTTGGGCCGCAACCGATACGCCTTGTTTCTGAACGTTACGGTAGCTACATTAGCGGCATTGTTGTTCACCAGGAAGGCGACGCATCCACTTGTAGCGTCTCCAAAGACATAAGCCTAAAACAATCATAGAGTTACGATGGATATGCCGACATACAAATTCGAAATGATAATATTATTGATAAAATGAGGGTAGTACCATATAAAAAAGAAATTACGAAAGAGATCGTATATTCACCTGTTGTAATGGGCCCAAAGAGAGAAGCGTATGCTTCCCCATTAGAAGAGGCTTCATGCAAGACTTAATGGCGGCGTGAAGCTCCTTGAGATGGCCGTATTTGGGCTGCCTTACCAAACCTGCATTATATAACATGTTCATATTTTTTCTGACACTGATGCATGCAACAATGGAGATTAAGCAAGAGATGATCTAGGGTTAGGTTAGGAGTGTATATGTGTATATATATATGTATAGGAGACGAACCGTATTCATCGAGAGGAGCCTGATCATAGTATCCTGTTATGAAATACGACGACGCGCTTCTTCCAAAGTTTGTTCCTCCATGGTACTGTAAGTTTATATATACATATATATACACACACATATCAACATCGATCTTTACAGAGAACGATGGATCATAGCTGGGCCTTGGAGAGTTATACCATGTAGTAGTTGATGTAGCTACCGTTCTTCGCGACGAAAAGGGCGACATGGAAGGCGATGTCTTCTGCTGATCTTATGTACGGCTCTCCTCCAAAAACTTGGAAACTTCATCACACGAGGCGGAAAAGTGAGTGGCTTGCATGGATTGAGAAGGCCGGCCGGCACGAGTGAGGAAAGAGACCCAATACCGTCCGATGCTTTGTCCATTCACCCAAACTTCACCTTTCCCCATCGTCCCCACGTTCAATACCAATGGATCGTCTCCCTTCGGTGTTTCAAACCACCTCTGCATATACATACATATATATAGCCATCCATTACTTAATATATACATATATATACACATACATATATATATATATGATATGATGTGATATTCTACTGTACCTGGTACCAAGTGAGAGGGCGGTTCTTGAGGACAACGCCCTTCGGGCTCCACTTGAGTGGCTTCACATTCATAACGTTAGTTCTGTCATAAATCCCAACCTTCTCCCCGACCAAACCCACCTGCAAACTACCCGATGAGATCTCTTCTGTTCATTCTAACGTACAAGTATTATAATTCATATATATGTATATATATATATAATTAAACCATGCAAGTTTTTCACCTGATAACCCCATTTCGATCCGCTGAAATCGTACTTTATTACCCCTGAACATATCATTTGCACCTTCCTCAGCCCAAACGTCCTCTTCTCCAAGAAAGCTCCCGAGTCCTTGATGATTAATGGGCGTTACTAGGGTTTCTTTTTTTTGGCTTGACAGGGAAAGAAAAACCAAGCGTATACGTACACCTATACGTATATATGCGTATACATACCGGGAGGCCAACCATGGCGCTGAGTATGGAAATGTTGTTCTGTCCTCTTGTTAACTGTATTGGAACATCCATTTTAACTACCTTGATGTCCCGGCTTCCATGTCCAGATCCTGCATATATATATATATACATACATACTCGCTATCATGTAAGAAAAGAAAAATCTATGCTTATAGTATCTTCTTCTGTGTTAAGCTAATGAATGTATGTACCTTTCCGTGCATTGTTGACGAATGCATGAACAACATGCCCCAATGATTCAATGTGAAGTACGGGCTTGACGCAAGGCGATTTCGGATTAAACCTGTTTCTCATTATCGAAATGTTGGAAATAACAAAAAAAGACCACCATAAACCAAACATCAACATCAACATCGACTTAGTCCCAAGTTTCCATCGTAAACCAGACGATAGAAAGAAAATGATCTAGGGGTGGGGCAAAGCTCGGCATTTTACATTGGTCGAACGCTCGATAAACTTACGGATTATCAGTAAAAAAAAGAAAAGAAAAGGATCTTTCAACTGACGTACGTACCCGATCGTATACCAAAGGTAATCAGTTGTGTCCTTAGTCAAGTTTGTGTGCTCCAACAAAGAATTTGCCCTAAACGATGTGTCTGAAAATCCCGGAACAGTCTCTGTAACTGTTGTCCATGTCTCCGCAGCATCAAACCTCTTGACCATTGTTGTAACCCTTGTGTTCTTGGGGACGTTAGCCTGTCACCGATATCCCCTATGCTTAAGTCTCATTTTCCTCAAAACCCCAACTCTGGTTATGAATCTAAAACCCTAAAAAAGAATCGAAAAACTTACCTTTGCTGTCTCAAAAATCACGGTTCTGCAGTTCTGCAAGATGGCGATAGACTTGGGCCGCAACCGATACGCCTTGTTTCTGAACGTTACGGTAGCTACATTAGCGGCATTGTTGTTCACCAGGAAGGCGACGCATCCACTTGTAGCGTCTCCAAAGACATAAGCCTAAAACAATCATAGAGTTACGATGGATATGCCGACATACAAATTCGAAATGATAATATTATTGATAAAATGAGGGTAGTACCATATAAAAAAGAAATTACGAAAGAGATCGTATATTCACCTGTTGTAATGGGCCCAAAGAGAGAAGCGTATGCTTCCCCATTAGAAGAGGCTTCATGCAAGACTTAATGGCGGCGTGAAGCTCCTTGAGATGGCCGTATTTGGGCTGCCTTACCAAACCTGCATTATATAACATGTTCATATTTTTTCTGACACTGATGCATGCAACAATGGAGATTAAGCAAGAGATGATCTAGGGTTAGGTTAGGAGTGTATATGTGTATATATATATGTATAGGAGACGAACCGTATTCATCGAGAGGAGCCTGATCATAGTATCCTGTTATGAAATACGACGACGCGCTTCTTCCAAAGTTTGTTCCTCCATGGTACTGTAAGTTTATATATACATATATATACACACACATATCAACATCGATCTTTACAGAGAACGATGGATCATAGCTGGGCCTTGGAGAGTTATACCATGTAGTAGTTGATGTAGCTACCGTTCTTCGCGACGAAAAGGGCGACATGGAAGGCGATGTCTTCTGCTGATCTTATGTACGGCTCTCCTCCAAAAACTTGGAAACTTCATCACACGAGGCGGAAAAAAAAGAACAGATCGATTAGCTTGCGGAACAAGAAACCTCTCGACTGTTAGAAATAGACGATCATGTGGCATATATATATATATTTTTCTAATATATATTTCATTGTCATTTTGTATAAATCATGCAATGTGATATCCTATTTATTGTTTAGATTTTGAATAAAATCAACTTTCGAAATTAATTACTCACAAGGATGACCAGTTCTCGGTCCACATCTTCGGCTTGTCGGGCGAGTTAGGCCCCGAGAACGTTTCTCCGCATCTCATCCCATTGCAGGTGTTGATCTACGAATCATATACACGCACATAAACCCTAATGCATATATATATACACATATATATATATAATCTGAGAGATATCAGAGATGTAGAGAAATGAGTACGGACAACGGGATCGGGGGCGTCGGGCTGCTTGCACATGATCCAAGGCACTCCGGTCTGAAGCCCGACCGCCATTTTGGCCGCCCACCTGACGTAAGCCGCTCCTCCTTGTGGGAAAGCTCCCTCCACGTTCCCGTACTCATTCTCTATCTGTAACCACACACAAAGCAAGCCCACCCTGTCTCATTCTCTCTTTTCCGGTTCGGTCCGAGCAAAACCGGTTCTTGGTTCCGTATATATACGTCATATCATAGTTAAACAGAAAGAATCGAAACTAATCAGACCTGAGAAAGTATGATTGGGCCTCCCTGAGAAGCGTATAAGCCCTCCGATTTCATCAAATTTACAATCTTAGTAGTGAAATTTCGCATGTAGAACTTGAAGGGCTCGTTGTCGGTCCGGTACACAATACCGGGAACGTCTCTTAACCAGACCGGGAGTCCACCGTAATTCCATTCGGCTTCTATGAACGGTCCGATCCGTAGGCAAACATACAGACCTTGGTACTGTACTTGTTTTATGAACTTCACCAAATCATTTCTTCCTCTGAAATCGTACTGTTTTATGTACTTTCGTTACAAAAAAAAAATCATGCATATAATAATGTTTATATGTAATAGATATGTTCGATATGTACATGGACCGACCTGTCCCGGTTTAGGTTCATGTAGATTCCAGAAAACGTAAGTTTGGATAACGTCGATCCCTCCTGCCTTTGCCTTGGCTATCAATGATGGCCACATCTGCATTTTTATTTGAAATTCGGAAAAATCATTCAAATTAATATGATTAATCATTGTTTAGGGGATTTAATCATGTTCTTTCTGTTCGCTTCGGGATCCCATTAGGTAACGAGTTGTTCTCACATGATTATATTATATATAGACCTAATTAATTAATTAATTAATTATCAAATCACATAGAGACACGATCGAAGTTATATATATAGATGACTTTGTATATGATTTGTTCTTAATTATGGTCACAAGCACATGATGAACCTGTTAATCATAACACGATATCATTAATCACATTTTGACCTTCTTATTTTATTTACTTTAGTAATAATAATAATAATATCGGTTAATCATCCAATTAAAAAAATACCCAAAAAAAAAAAGGGAATAAAACGGGGCCGTTTTGGGACCCGTCACCCAACAGAGATTTCGTGTTCCCTGTGTATCATAGTTTAAAGCTGCAAACAAAGCAAACACTCAGTGGTGCATTCTCTGCTCTTATGTTTTGCATGATCTGTACATACATACATACATACATACATACATACATACATACATACATACATACATACATACATACATACATACATACATACATACATACATACATACATACATACATACATACATACATACATACATACATACATACATACATACATACATACATACATACATACATACATACATACACATTCTTCATGCTCAACAAACTATCTCCTACATTTGCAATCTTAACTAACATTCCGGCGATCGAATGTGTACACTCAGAAAATGGCTCAAAGGAGATACTGAAAAAGCCATGGAGATGAGCTTCTGGATTCATTATCCATTATGTCCGAACTCAGAGCGGAAAAGAAACTAAAACTTAAAAAAAGAATGCCCACACGTATATGCACACAAATATACACGCATATATACGTACGTATATGTACGATATGATGAAATTACCTGGGGAGTGCTGCGAGGATAATGAATGGAACCGGAGAAGAGAAGCTTTCTCTGGCCGTCGATAATCAGAGACCTCCCGTCGTACGTTACTCTCCCCGCCGCCGCAGCTCCGCCGCCGCCGATGAGAACCAGAAACACTCCGATAGCCCACAAGAGCCCGGCCCGACCCGACTCCATTTTCTTCGGCCAATTCTCGATGCTGTTACAGGAATGGAACAGAGCCCCGATTCAGATATGGGTTTACTCAGCAACTCCTGTCCGAAAAGGGCAATGTATTTATGGGTGTACGTGTATATACACACATCCTGGGTGTACGTATATGTGTATGTTTTGGTGCATCATGAGGAATCTTCTGAATGTGTGATGATTACTGGGAGTCATTAAAATAAAGGCGTTGAAAAGGCAACGGAGAAGGGCTTATTACATGAATGCTTTCCTTATTTTAGAAATAAATTAATTACACAACTTTGTCATTAGTAGAAATCTTAGATAATGTCCCATTTTTTGCATATTGGCTAATAATTTCATAAAATGCTAATAATTCCATAAACAGTTCATAACATTTCAGATTTACCTTGATTTCATTTATTTTCAAGCTCATATTTTCGACTTAAAAAGTTATATTCATGATTTAGATTTGGCTTCGATTCAATTTTACTAAAAAACATTTTTTTGTATCTTTAAAATTTTCAACATTTTCGTATTTGATTAGTCTCTTCAAACGGGGTTATACTCTTGATTTTAATATTTAATTGGTTTTAATTTTGCATGGAACCCAAAAAAAAATTCGCGTGTAGGGTTGAAAATAATTTCCGGGAAAATTAAAAATTACACTTTTGCCTTTGCGTCTCTGTTTGGGAGATTGGATAAGTTTAAACAGAATATGATTGGGTTAGCAAAGCGTAGAAGACAGAGAAGTTTATAACGTAAAAGAAATGACAAAGCTCGCAGATGGGCCTTCATGTTATAGGGCCCATTCTATTGGGCTTTCATCGTGTAATATATATATATACACACGGTCCTAATAATCTTTTATTCTTAACGATAATATTAATACACACACTGCGTCAAAATTTATATTAGGTTTCTTCAAATCAAGAAACAAACTCATGAAAGGCCTTCCTTTTATTATTATTATTATTATTATTATTATTATTATTATTATTATTATTATTATTATTATTATTATTATTATGTGTAAAGACTAAATACTAAAATAGAATAAAAAAAAGAATAAAAGTTACAGACATAATAGATGATGATGTTAGCAATAGTAAGGTTTTAAAGCCGACAATAAGTACCAAGTTGTCTCTCCGTTGTCGCAAATATATTACATCTTTTACCCAAAAAGAAAATATATTACATCATTTCATATATATATATATATATATTATCATATATAATCCCTAGAAAACAAAACAAAATCTTATGCAAGTCAATTTTGGCAGCTCGCAGAAATTAGGAAACTTCCTATCTTTAATCATACACACCGCTCGCGACATAAAACGAAAAAGAATTACACTTTTAAAAAAGAGATTATGTTATAAAAACATATATGTACGTTGTAAATTTATTGTGAAATAACTGATGCAAATTCAATTCCATTCCATGCGAAAACCAACTAACGAATGATACTTTAATATTCGTATTTTATAACTAATGAAGATAATGGTAGAGAATATCAGAATAATATTAACTGGTGGAGGGATGATGTAGTAAATGAGACATGTAATATTCAACATTAATATATATAACAATGACGGACCAATACAAATTATTAATTAAGTTTGTCCATATATATAGAAAAGTTTGTATGTTGAAGCTGACGTTTTCAGGGAACATTCACCGTTTTGTGATCCATCTTTTGAATGTTTGTTGCTCTCTCTCTCTCTCTATATATATATATATATATATATATATATATATATATATATTGAATTTCATATATAACAGACAAATTAATATTTCTTTTTTTTTTATAGTTATTTACTTGCACAAACCAAGACTATTATTCACTTAGCATCACACGTTTGTATGACTTGGAAACTTCACCATATGATTCTTTATATCGTTTCTTTTTATTAATAAACCCTATTCTATGCATTTATTTATACAAATTACGTTAAACATGGTTTGGACCTATAATTTCTTTTTTTTTTATAAATATTTTAAAAAAACTCTTACCACTTGGTTATAAAATACTGTTTCTTATTCAACACATTGACCAAAAAGTAATTAAATAACTGAAATAATTGAATGAAATTACATGTTTTGAATATTTGGTAAAACATCAAATAATTATGATTGTGGTATTGGTATATATATATATATAGTTTTGTATGTGGTGTATTCTAATATTCCTAAATAAATTAAACAACGCCTACCTTTGACTCCTACAATTGAATATATAAACAGTAGTGCATATATATATATATATGTGTGTGTGTGTGTGTCATGGAAAGGCATTGAATCAAATTATAAACTATTATGATTTTATAATGAATTGTTATTGTGTGTGACTGCATGTTATGATTACATTAAAATAGGAAGTGCTTACTAGACGGGGGACATTTATATGTCATAGCTCACATCATTCTCATTCAGCTCGTTTTCTCACCGGCGTATCATTATTTTACGTGCAAATGACAAAAAAAAAAGTGTATTATAAACTATGGTGAATTCACTTTTTTTTCCAATAAAAATATATTTCTAAGTTATTTGAAATAATACATATTTATACATAAAACAAATTATATGTATATATTTGAAAGCATATACGATTGTTCTATATATTGAGGTATTTATTCTTATAAACGAGTATACAATTATAGGCTATGACTATAATTGGTAAATGACGACTTTTTATAAGTGTATTTCGAAGTATTTTATAAAATTTTAGAGGTAAACAATTACAGATAATTAGCTTAATGGGTTACCAAAAAATACACAAGTAACATATAATAAAACGAAAAATGATTTTGTAACCAAACACACAAAAAAAATAAAAATGTTGCCGAGTCGGCTCTTCATTGTGCACGTGGCGGAAAGCGAGCAGGTCGGGCAGTCGACTTAGATAATGATGACGTCATGTGAATGACGTAAGCCAAGTAGAGAACGAGAGCGAGGAATCTCCTACGGAAGGCTCACCGAAACATTCTACACTAAACCACTTGCAAATAGGATCGACTTCCCCTCCAAGTAAAGTCGACCTCTCATTTTACTGTTGAATAATTATATTATCATTTTATGCTAATCTATCGAATCAAAGGTGTTAAACTAATTTATTTAATGAAATTTAACCAATTATAGAAAAAAAAATAAAAGGAAAACTTATAAAAAAGCAGCAGATCAAAGTTTGACTAAGACTGGAAAAACGGTCAACGATCCATAGGAAACTTTGTATGTAGACAATCCTTGCAAGGTGCGGGTGACGGAAGCGATGACATCATCACCAGCCGCACGAGTCCTTACCCAATCAGATCCGGCCACGTGTGCAGCCAGTAGGCTGCGGTCAGCGTGGAAAAGAAAACGGTCGGTTTTGCCGCACGTGCCTGAAAATTCCGCTCGCCCCTTTTTTGTTCTTTTGTAAGAAAATAAACTTAATTCACTAATTTTCCCCTCTTATAAAAGCTTGGTGCTCTCACTTTCTGCTCCTCGTTTCAGATCTTCATCAGCCCGGAAAAACATCGGAAAGATCGAATTGAATCTGATTTTCAAGATACATTTTGTTCCGCCAAAGAAAAGAGGGGTAATTTCGGGAAATGAAGGCGGAGTTGAACTTGCCGGCCGGTTTCAGATTCCATCCGACAGATGAGGAGCTCGTAAAGTACTATTTGTGTCGGAAATGCGCATCGGAGCCGATCACGGTTCCGGTTATCGCCGAGATTGATCTCTACAAGTTCGATCCTTGGGACCTTCCTGGTAAATCTAAGACGGGTCTTGATTGATTTGCAGAAATATCAACTGGGCACTTCTGGTTTTTCAGATTCAATTGGAGTTGGGAGATTCCTTTGTTCTGAATCTTGTCCCTTTCGTTCTGTGTTTTTCAGGGATGGCTTTGTATGGAGAGAAAGAGTGGTACTTCTTCTCGCCCAGAGACCGGAAATACCCGAACGGTTCGCGACCAAACCGGGCAGCGGGAACCGGTTATTGGAAGGCGACCGGTGCGGATAAACCGATCGGTAAACCGAAGACGATGGGGATCAAGAAAGCACTCGTCTTCTACGCGGGTAAAGCTCCCAAAGGGATCAAGACCAATTGGATCATGCACGAGTACCGTCTGGCTAATGTCGATCGGTCTGCCTCTGTAAACAAGAACAACTTGCGTGTAAGCTTTTTCATCATCATCATCATCATCTCTCTCTCTCTCTCTCTCGATCGAGATTTGGTTACTAAACGCTTTCCGTCGTTCTTTGTTGCAGCTTGATGATTGGGTATTGTGTCGGATATACAACAAGAAAGGGACAATGGAGAAGTACTATCCTACGGAAGAGAGGTCGGCGGCGGGGAGGGAAGACCAATCACATTTCGACACGTCGTCGGATTCGTTCCCGACGGCGCAAGAGGATTCGAGCAGCTCGGGTCACGTGATATCACCGGATGTCACGTGCGAGGACAACAGGGAGGTTCAGAGCGAGCCCCCCAAGTGGACGGAGCTCGAGAACGCATTCGAGGCCTTCGACAAGTCGCTGTTCGGTTCGATGGAGTTCATGCAAAATGACGCTTTTGTCCCTCAGTTCCCGTACCAGACCGACTTCTTCTCCCTGTTCCAGGACCCGCCGCCGGAGCAGAAGCCCTTCTTGAGTTGGAGTTATGCTCCACAGGGGTAAAAGTGGAAGATCACACGAATGTTGCTGTACATCTTTCCAAGCTTAAGCTAGTAAATGGGAATGTGTAGTAGGACCATCAAATCAGTAGTAGTATCATCCACTCGTTGTCCCCAGCCAGATTCTTGTTGTTCTGCAAAGAAAGTTTATGAGAAAGATATATTCATTATGTAAATACTTGTATCATCAAAGACCTAACCTCAAATATTTTTAATGAGGGCCAATGGCTCATCTGGTCTATAAGCATTATCTGGCATTCCGGGTATTGCAGCAACTAGTGAAGTGACTTGCCTTGGTTACTGCAGTGATGATTCAGAATGTTGCAGCCGCGGATTCTTCTGTTCATGACCATCTTCTACATCGGCTTTCCTCTGTTAAAGTTGATGGTTTCTGGAGTGAACCCAAGGATCAAACCTGAAAATAAGTACAGATCAACCAAGAACACAAGAACATAATGGTTCGAGGTGTTGCCCTTCCTCTAATATTTTGATCAAATCTCTCTCTTGATGCCATTCATATTCAGGGGTTTACCCCTTATATACAATGCCGAAGGTGGGTAATGTCAGTAGGGTTTCCCCCTAGATGTACATCACCAATAATGTAAAGATAAACCTAAGTACTTGATCCTAGTCTTCTTGAAGATTCGAGTTCCAATCCGACATCCGCTGCCTTCTCCGTGCCATCGGTTGTAGATGGCCTCGCTAACTTCTTCCCTTTGCGTTATCGAGTGTATACGTAACTCAGTGTCAGTTTCTTTCTATTTGGAGAGCCACTTGATCGTGCTTTCTGGGTTTAATCTGCATTTCACCTACTGGATCTTGTTTCTCTGCGGGGGGATCCAGTTTTTCTCGCTGGCATTTCTTTTCAGACAGACCTTTTTCTACACATATCAGCTCTTCTTTGTTAGAAATGTGGGCTACTGTTTCGGTGGATCGGTTATCTGTTTCCATCTCCTCACTGACTGAGGAATCACTTGTCAGGCCACCCGGGACAAGCAAATGAAAAGCTTGCCCATCACAAAGCTTCCTTTGCTTCTGTTCATGAAATGATTCCCCCAGTTCTGCGGCTTCCATGGCTGGAGATCTTTTCACTTTTGTTTCCTCGACGATTGGCTTTGTATGAGAACCAATCTCTCCTGTTTTGCAAGGATTCTTCGCTTTCTTAGGACCCTCTGGAAAGAGTCCTTTTCCCATGCTCTCCACTCCATTGCCCCGAGATTCAGAATTAGAAACCTGAGCTATGTCAAAGGAATCGATAATCTCAAAGAGCTGCCCCTGTATCTTGTGTACAAACTTCCACAACTGTTTGCAGCTTTCCTGTATAACAGTATAAGAGGAAGAAAAAAAATGTTGGACCGACTTTTATCGGGTTAAAGCACATTAGGGTGATACTTAATTGGGATTTTGGCATCACCTTTGATAAAGGCAGTGAACCAAGACGAGTAACATCATGCTGTGCGTGAAATGGGCTATATTGGGCTGAAACATCTTCATTCTGCTCTTTGCTCCTCATGCATTGCTTTAGCATTTTCCTATCAATTCAACCCCGAAGAGAAATCTTGAAATGTTAAACCAGCTTTACAAATAATTTTATCAGGGAGGACAAAAAATTTGTAAAAAGAGTAGGAAAACTCACTCTAGAGCAAGGATATCACTGCATGCTTCAGTTTGCTTTTCACAAAGTCTCTTATATTCATCTCTCCCCACTTCCGCTTCATTTCTCTCTAATTCTCGGAATGCTCCTTTCACCGTATCAACCGATGTATGCAATCCAGTTTTTCCTTGCTTTGAAGTTATACTCGTTCCATCATTTGCATCCTCCATCAATGCATCACTCTGCTCGCACCGATCTTCTACCTCATCCACTTCATTTTCTTGATCTTGTTTCTGCTGGCTTTCATCAACTCTATTGTTTACTTCGAAACTCCCTTCTATCTCCTTATCCTCAGAATTCACTCTACCTCCTTCCACCGGCATTTGATTTTCTCGATATTGCCCACCGCCAAGTTCTTCCTTCCCTTTTTCCTCTACCAGCAATTCACAATTGTGCAGAGTTTGATTCTCAAGGCCTTCAGATTGCAAAACAGCAATGTTTTCATCTTTTTCTGAGAGAAGTTGCGCTGCGGTTGTCAATCTATCTTCTTCCAGGGATTCATCTCTGTTCTTGGCTTCAAGTACTTCAAATCTCAAAATCTCACCACTTGCTTTGCCCTCTGCATGGGTTGCTGCTCCAGTAATCAAATCCTGTTCTTTCAACAATTTACCCACGTTTTCAACCTTATGCTCCCCATATTCCAAAATATTAACGTTTTCCTCTTCCTTCTTATCGGTCATAACTTCAATCACCAAGTTCTTATCGACCTCTATTTCTGTAACATAAGCAGCATCATTATCCCTCGGCAGCGTGTAACAGTTGTTACCGTCACAAAGAATCTCTTCTTTTTCCGCAAGCTTTGCTAGATGATGACTGAGAAAGCTCGTGTGAGCATGTGGCAAGTTGTTGTACTTGGATTTTATAAACTGTGATATGGCTTCTTCATTCGAACCCCCTACCTCATTCAACTCCGTGATCGCCTCATGTATCATCTGCACAAACCTTGTATTAGCGTAAGAAAAGGCCAGAGCCATTCATGCGCGCACAGAGAGAGAGAGAGAGAGAGATCAAAACTTATACTCACAGCACCATATGGAGGGTGATCAGGAGTACCGGAAGAACAGAGGTTCAACAGTTTCCGCTGAAGGAGCTTCGGATCAGGAAGAAACAGGCGTTTCGATCTGGCCACCTCCACCACAAGGGCTCTCAAATTCTCAACTTTTCTTTCCTGTACTCACCATTAAGCGCATTGTGTAAAGTAACACAGACAATTCTTCATTAACTTAGCTTGTTGGAGTTCAATGCAAAAAAAAAACCCTACAAAAAAAGAGGAATCCTCTGGAACAAAGAAAGTGAGGCCTCGATCTATTCGTTCCAAATAGCGGACTCGTGTCAGTGTGCTTTAGCGTAGGAAAGATCAAAATCCACTCTCGGAATCAAACCAACACTAAATTCCAGAACAAGTCTCTCCTACAATGTATTATATTGACCAGAAATACAAAAAAAAAGAAAAAAAAAAAGAAAACAGCGATAGAACCACTGATTAAACAAGTCTCCCTAAATGCATGAATTTCGACGACAAACGCATAAAAGCGAATCAATGTGACAAACGAGAATATCTCGGAAAACCCTCGATATACGGGGAAAAAGAATGGTAGAAATTCACGAGGAGAATAGAAAGAGATAAGAAGCGGGAAATGCTAACCATGGAAGCTGCATCAGAAAACGCCATTAAGGAGGAGGAGGAGAGGAAGAAGCGAAACCTTGGCCGTAGAATCTCTCCTCGATTGTGGAGCTTCGAGTGTATACTAAAAGCCCCCTGAGGAGGGAGAGTTCAAAAAAACGGCGATGACTATTCTAATCGCTTAAAGATAGTGGAGAATATTTTCTTAATATTACCGGAAAACACCCACATATTTCTGAAATTTCGAGTATCACCCCGATACATTATTTTCGACAAATTTGGTACATAATTAAAGAATTTAGATATATCACTGAATGTGAGTGGTGACTATGCATAGACATGCATATATACATCAAATTGGCATTTATATATATATACTTTGTAAAAAATGGGAAAAAAATATTTAAAATGACCAATATGCATTCTAGAGATAGTAAAGGTTCCGAATTATTATCGAATTGAACGAGAAAACCCGATTGGTTTTGAATTCTAAAAACTTGAAATAACCGAATAAATACGTAGTATATCATATGCTATATTTAAGTAGGTAAATTATCATAAGAGTTGTTCATGTAACCTTGTTATTGGAACTATACAACTAAATTCAGTCTTTCACATGTAAATGCTTTCTTGCATTGCAAGTGATGAGAATGTAAAAGGACACCGAATACAATCACAGCTGAAGACAGATCTTTCTCCGCAGGTTTTGGCGACAAGGATCTTCTCTACGGTCTTTACAAAAAGACAAATACCAATGTCATGCACAAAAATGCTAATGACCCTTTACATAATCAATGAAGTGAACTGCTGCTTGTTTTTTTTTTTTTTTTTTTTTTTT
>NW_010960188.1:1528526-1535032 GCF_000463585.1 Tarenaya hassleriana
GAAAAAAAAAAAAAAAAAAAAAAGAATATGCAGAGCTGACTGACTGTGAAGGGAACAAATCAATTGGAGTGAGCAGAATGCGAGCGAGAAGCCCATATGCCAAAGACCAGGAACCAAAAGACGAACAGGATCGCCCAGTAGCGTGCAGGGCCGTACCTGATTCTGGTGAGCACCACCTGCAAGTTCCCAGCCATCAACGGTCGAAGACAAGAAGCAAGATTGCAATAAAAGGAACATATCTGGCGCTGAATATTAAACCTTAAAGACGTGTGACAATATACTCACAAATCTGAAGAAGATGACAACTGTTAATGCACACAGACCACCCAGGAGAATGTGAAGTCCGCTGTTTGCAGTTTTCTGCATGAGTAAACAATTCATCAAGCAGAACCCCGAGAAACAAATATACATAGCTAACATTTGAACTTTTGGTCCAGAAACAAAAAACAATTACTAACGAAATAAAGAAAAAAACGCATACTTTTCCGACACGGGGAGCAATGAGCCAGGCCAGGGTGACGGTGAGTAAACCAGTAGCAAGCAGAATACCTGTACCTTCAACGGCCCATCTAGTAGCACAGCTTTCCACAGGTAAGACATTTTCATTTACAACACCCAAGGGTTGTTCTAAAATGACCTGAGAAGCCGTGGTAGTAGAGTTGTTGTTATTGTTATTGCCCGTGCTGTGAGGGCTAAACCAAGATGAGATCTCACTAAGTCGTTGCCTTCTAATGGCAGCAACTGCATCAGGATCAATCCCTGAACCTGCATTCACTTGAACCGGGTTTGGATCTCCATCAGCTGTTCTTTCTCTTAGTGCAGCATAATCCTTCAAGGCAACAACAACTTTGTTGAAATCAGCAGTCTTTATGTTTTCTGCAACATGTCCACAGATCTCACAAACAGTTGATCCATGGTTGACAAACCATTTGAGTGCACAAGCGTAGTGTACTAATGCAAGATCGCTTTTGCAAGAACATCCAAGTTCAATCAAGGCATCTCGATGCTGCCATGCTCCTGTTTCTATGTCATTAGTGCAAATGAAGACCTCCCCATCAGGGCTTATTATTTCAACAAAGCCAGATTCTCTTCCATTGCTCTTATCCTGGGAATTTTTCTGATCAGCCCCAGGAGTTTTCTTGTCATCAGCAGTTTCGCTTACATTGCTTTTACGACCTTCCTGAACTGGAGGAGTAATACCCAGAAAACCTAAAGCAGCATCTCCCCTTCGGTCAGATTCCACACATTGGCATACACGACATGTTGGCAATCCTGCATCCCTGTCCGAACTGTACCGTGCCTCAACGGCCAATTCCTCTTTCTTGGCGGGTGGACAGCCATTGTTACTGACTCCACAGTTGGTCGTTTCCAACAGATTCTCTTTACCCATCAAACCAAATTGCAAGCTGTTTCTTCGCAAGATCACTAAACCATTTGACTTGGGATAAATTTCTCCAATCAAATCTTTATGGGCCAGTTCCTTGTGAAGTATCTTACTGCATAGATATTTAAAAGGATCATTCCCAATCAGAAACTGATAACTCAGGAACTACATTTCCCCACATACCTAAGGAGCAGATACTCTAGAGGACTCTAGAATTCTGCCACAAGAGAAACAACCTGCAAAACAATGAGAAGCTCCAGAAGATCGTCTTTCCATTCTTCAACTGTGCTCCTGAAAAAGACAAAAGAACAAACAAAGAAAACAGATGTTACAAACAAAATCAAATCATAAAGTTCTCACAAACTGAAGAATAACATTATCCAACTGAAATAACATTATCCAACTGCCTGCAAATACACATATACCAACCCCCAGCATACACAAGAAGTTTGAAATTGGGATTAACTAGGGACTGTAAATAAGTGGTTCCGTACAACTGGACACACTTCCTGCGTAATGGAACTTGCTACCGTAAACTCAGCAAACGACCAACATCAGAACCTACAAGACTTCTTGGAATCCCCAAATCCAAATGAACTGCCAACATCAGATCCTAAGAGACATCTAACTTAGCTTTCATCCGAAAAGATGAAAAATTTTGCCGCGTCAAAGGGTAAATCCTCCGTATTAAGCGTGGCAGATGCACAATCCTTAGCGGGAAAGACGATTATATGCTGACAAGTTATCGGAATCCTAAGTTCAGCGAAGTATCTCACTACAAAGCCAAAAACTGGTATTAAAGGAGAAACAAAGGAGAACCCAAGAAGGGTCAAGAAAACACAAAACAGAGGAAGAACTTGAACCAAATAAGGCAGAATCAATTGTATAAAACCGAACAATTGACGAAGAAGCAGTCCCTCAGAGCTGATTGGGTCATCAATGTATCAGGCACTACTTTTAACCATCATATCGATCATCATCGGGATGCAAAGAATACCTCTGAGAGATAGCGAGGTGTTTGAAAAGGCAAACAAAAAATTACAAGAGTTCCATACCAAGCGACGAGTAATTTCCAACTACAAGCAACAAAGACGTATCATCTATCAGCCGTTCAGCCGACCCATCACTTGTACAAAGAAAAGGGCAGAATTTGATCAGCCAAAAAGAGACCCAAAAAACTCCAAGCTGGAAAAAAACATCACAGATGATGTCTGAAACCACTAGTGTGTTGTTTCGTAGGTTTGCAGAGGAGTGCACCAAACCCAGATTAAAGATATATCACCGATTAATATAAGCAGAACAGCAGCCATTAGCCCAATTTTTTATGATCGAGACAAGGATCCAACAAAAACCCACCAACGAATTAACTAATAGAAAATCAAAGTGAAGACAAAATCACCGCTTACAAAAAATTATGTCACTGGTCATCGTCTAGCCAGAGTAACACAAAATCAGGCAACATTCCTTTTTCAAGTGAACCCAGGAAGAAGAAGAGTCATATTAAGCGGATTTAGAGTTTCTGGGTGAAAGAGTAAACAGATTTGAGGAAAAAACACAAAAGGAAATAGATTCGACGGTGAACGAACCTCCGTGGATTCTGGATTGAAGATCGACTGCTCAGCAGCGATAACTACGAGTCTGTTTCAAGCCAATGGCTCTCGCCGCATTGAAATCTGGAAATCGGGGAATTGGGATTTTGTCAAATCCCTGGGAGATCGCGTTCAGATTTTCCTCGGATGACTGATTTTTTTTTTTTTGTAATCCCCCTTTTTTTCGGTTAGTGAGAGTCCTCCACTTTACCAACCGCTCATCGAGTCTTCCTCTTTTCGCTTTTCTTCTATTTTGTTTCTTTCCCAATAAAAAAAAATACTTTCCTCTTTTTTTTTTTCTTTTTTTTTTGTAACGGCGAACCAGTCCAAAACACGATAAGACAAATCGCAATTTCATGAATCATACCGCATAATAAATGCAACCGGATGTATTTTTGCCTACTCAATAGCGTATCAAATCAAATATATCCAAGTGTTGCTGCTGTAAAACGCAATCGCGATTTCGGCGATTGCAAGACCGCGTTCCAAACGGGAAGACATTACCGATCTCCGTGTCCGTACACAACCACAGGTTTTTCTCAACGTGTTCGAACCTGAGCGCGTCTTTTCGGCAACTTCACACGACCTTGACGCTTCTTAAACATCTGCCACCAATGCAACTTTCTTCTACGGATCTCCAGTTTCGTGGACCGCTTCGGTTTCTTTGAGTTCATCACGTGTTTCATCATCCCTTCCACTAGCGCATGAAAATGGCCCACTTGGCGTTTACGCCTTGTCATTACACCACCTCCTCCTCTTCTGATCTCTGCCTTCCGATTGTGTTTGCGGTGAATCGTCTTTTGCAGTTTCTTCCATGCGGATGATGATGGTTTCTGGTTATGATGGTGGTGGTGATGGTGATGATGATGATGGTGGAAGATCAGTCCTAGTTTGTTCTTGAACCTCTTGAATCTCCCTACTGCGCTTTTCCTCGATCTATATGAATAGTTCGTCTCCTCTGAGCTGTCTTGATGATATTCTGACTCGGCACTCGGTACCGATGATGAGTGAGACTCGGTGTTTGTTTCAGTGGCGTTCTCTGTCTGACTCGTCCAGGTGGAGCCAGAGCTCGAACTCGTGTTCTTATACGATGTTGTCTCCTCCGAATCCTGCTCATCCGAAACGAGTTCATCTTCTGTCCCCCTACTCTTTCTTTCCCGTGGTTCTGTTGGTTCCTCGTCCCAGGAATCAGCTTCTTGATCCAACAATGTCGGTCTTATACTCGTCCTGTGTGCCAGTCTGTTGCTCTGACTCGACCTTCTCAACCCAACAGAACGAGGTGGTAAGGGCGGCCGAGATTTGAACCTCGTCGTCACCGAAGATTCTGCAGGAACAAACTGATTATGGAGAGAAAGAGGCATCATTCGATCGTCGTGATGGATCGGGACTGGCACTGTGGGAGACTCAACTGCCTTCTCCACAGCTCTCACACTACCATAAGCAGTTCTCCAACTAGGCGACGATGCCTGCAAGTTTCTCTCTGGCTGACCCATCATCCGCTGACTAACCGGCATGTTACTGCTCTTTAAGCTGGACACTGAAGTCTGGATGATCTTTCTGTGTTCGGTCCCTTCCTTCTGGTTTGTTATGTGTGCGGGTGTGTCATTGTAGTCATCATACAATGGCCAATGCTTTACGGACGAGTTTTCTTCCGTTGTGGCTACCGAGCTAGGTGGTTTACACATCCATCTTCTAAGGGCATTGTCGTTCTCAGATTCCACACGACGTGAACATAGCCGCAAAGCTGAGATTTGGGTCTCAATCCTCTCAACTGCATCAGCCACTTCCTCTGTCAAATTATAATCAAGGTTACTACTCTGTTCCTGACAAGGCAACTTGACACCTCGAGATACCCCGAATCTTGAGGAGCGAGCAACTGAACTTGCGTTGCTCTCGTTGCGTTGAAGCTGACGGTTTCCTGTTTGGCTCGTCGTAACGTTATTTCCCATCATTCCCTCGTGCTTTTCTTTTGCCTGCAGTGGTCTGCTAATAGATCCGTTGCGTAAAACAAAAGGATCAGACTCCCCAATCCGACATACTTGAGCATTGCTGCCTCCATTGGAACTCATACTGTCAATTTGCTGCTTAAAACTCGGTTGTCCTCGTGGGACTCTACGGCCGATCTCTGATGTGTTTGAGGGAAGACTCATCTGAGATGACTCTGCGGATGCCATCACAGGCATTGGTTCTTCTGAGAATTCTTTATCATATGATGGTCTATAGTTCCAGTCGTTGTTTGAGTTTCTTCTACGACTCCATGAATTCGATACATTTCGTGTATACAATGGCTTCAACTTCTGCAAACCCTTGCTCTGGTCCGCTCTTGATGGAGCTGTCTCTAACAAACTTAATTGTGCTATTGCAAGTATCTGTGACAGATTCAGAGACGATCAAACAGCCAATTACGATCCAGAAAGCTTAAAGATTTCAAGATCCAAAAAAAAATGAAAAATGTCAACAGTGGATTGCCTCGAAAGTGTGACGGAAAAAGGAAACCGAGGTTACCTTTGATTGTCTCTCGAAGAGCTCCTCAGTAGCAGTATCGAGCAAATGCTTCAACAGCATCTGAGTGTCCTGGTCCAACTGCAAAATATCTTCGGTTTGCAAAGTTACATCTCTGGTGATAAAATTCTGTGTTTGGTTCTTATTCTTAGGGTTCAGAAACATGGATTACTGCATTGATCATTGTCTCAAGAGAACTCACCGAACATGTCTCCGATCTATATGCATCAACCGTGTTCGGTTCGAGGAGCCCATATAACCTTCTCAGGGATCTAAGATCTGACTCCACGTTTTCAAGCTCCATCATTCAACTCCGGATCAAAAGCTCTCTATCGTCGTATTCAGTAAGACAACAATTCTGCACCGAGACGAACATGAAACAATAAAACAATGACTTATACGAGACGCAAAATTTGCAACTCCACAGCGATTACCGATTTATACACATCGCAGAGGCAGCCTGATTTCATGGATCCTCAAATTATAACTGATGTCCTTTAAGACAAGAAATCGTCAAAAACGATCAAACAACTAAAACAGGAGAATCTATGGATGAATCCAAAATGTGAAATAGAAACGACAATTCGGATAGGATTTCGAAATCCGACATTGCAACTGTCAAGGCGGGAATTTTCACTGACACTAATCGAAAATAACAGAATCAAGTAGACTATAGACAAGAAATCACTGACACTAATACAGACTCAATTATACACATTTGTAAACCTGTGTCTTCAATCAGAACCGAACAGATTGAATCGAAAATACACATACTAATCGAAAACAACATAAACAAGTAGACTACCAAATCGAAAATAGTCTGAGAAAAAAAAAACAGGATCGACCACGGTCTGAGGAGAAAAGAGTTTAGGAAAAATACAGAATCGAGGACAATCGGAAAGTGTCTGAGTAAAAAAAACAAACAAACGGAAAGTGAGGAGGAAAGAAAGCGGAGGCCTGCGACCACAAAGAGTAGAAGAAGATGAAGAAATGAACCTGTAATCGAAGACGAACGGCGGTGGCCTGCGGTA
>NW_010960188.1:1535090-1564850 GCF_000463585.1 Tarenaya hassleriana
CGGAAGAACCGGAGAAAGCGGAGGTCCGCCGGAAACTGCTGGAGGAAACCGGAAAGTGCAGGAGAGAAAGAGAGGTTGGAGACGATGGATTTGGGGCACCACAGGCGAGAAGAGAAAATCGCCAAGTCTGATGTCTAGAAGAAGAGGAGATAACTCTTCGAGGCGCCATGAGTGAGAGAGCGAGAGAGCGGTTAGGGCTGGTGATGGGATGCGAGGGAGCGCATGTATTGGTAACGTAGAGTTGAGAAACCTTGACACGTTCGTCGTTTCCTCCGACATGTTCTTGGGCTTTTATTTTGGGCCTATTCCTTAGTTTGGCCCATTTCATATTTGAAGGGTAAACTGTGTTTCCTCCGAATTGTCGTTTTGGGCTATTTTTTTTATGTTAATAAATAGTTGTTATTTTAGGTTTTTAAAATAATTTTTAATTTTATCTTTAATAAAAGTTACAAAATTCCAATAGATTATTCATAACGCTCAAACTTTGAGTTATTAAAGATTGCATGAGACTTTTTTTTATTTAAAAAAAAATCTAAAAAGTTAAACTTTGTGAAATGGAGGGAGGAATTAATAAATTAACTGATCTAAACCAAATAAATTAACCGAACCGAAAAATTGACTATACTTTTTTTTTAATTCAAAAAAATTGAATTTGAATAAATTAAAAATGACAAAAAAATAAAAAATCTCTTAAAACAAATATATTTATCAATAAAATTCTATGGAGATAAAATCAAATCAAACTAAATTTAATATTAAAAAATCAAAATAATAATGAATTAATCAAACCCGAAAATGTCCGTGGGGTTAAATTTTGAATGTGTGTGTTTTTTGTGTCAATTAAAGTAATTTTTATTTATTTATAGATAATAGATCTAAGAATTTTGTGGTAGAAACCTGACCTCGCACAAGCAAAAGGAAGTGGAAACAATCGTTCACGAGACGGAAATGATACTGGTATTTATACTCAAAATTTATTTAAGAGATATATTATTTCACAAAACTTGATAACGGTTTTTTATTAGAAAAAAATGACTATAGAATCCAAGATTATATGACTTAACCGATAAAGAAGGGAACAAAGTTTCTTTTCAATCCGAATTCGAATACTCATTTGAAGATGATCATTCTGATAGATATAATCGGTTTAAAGGTCCGATAAATTTTCGAATTATAAAAAAAAAAAAAATTGACCATGTTTTTTGAAAAATCAGATCCTCTTGTGTTTTAGGGTAAGACAAAAATACTAGCGCAGGTACTTTACATACGTCACAGAATTTACAGAGAGATATATATAATGTAATATGTATGTATGTGTATGGGCGTATAAGTAAATGGAGTTAAATAAATGGGACCGGAGACCGACGTAAGAGGTCAGAGGAAGGAGTAATAGCGGTTTTGGGACCTCGAAAAGCGGGCTGTTTTCCTCGGTTCCCGGTGCTACGTTCGCGCTGACACCGACATGTCCGGTTCCCAGGTACCTCCTCTCTTCGCCGTCCGATCGTCTCCAGTGGACGGTCGAGATCTATTTATTCCCCATTCGCCGTCTTTGCTATGACGTGTTTTTCGGGTGTTTGCTCCTAGGCCTTTCAGACTCTCCCTAAATAACTAACCCACCCATTTTTGTTCTTCAATTAAACATAACATGGTATATTAATATTAAAATTAATTTTAATTATATATTAATATCCATTTTTTTCTTGAATTTAAATATTTTAATTTATATGGACTTGATTTTTTTTGTCTTTAAATATTCAACGAAAATATCTGACATATATAAAATGATTATATTAACTTTTTAGTATTGTAAAAGGACGGCATAATGCTATTAAAAACTAAGCTATATATATATATATATATATATATATATATTGAAAAGAAGATAATGGATTACCACACAAACTTTGGTAGTGTCATGCGATTATTTCATATAATTTCATAGGTGATCATACAATTATCTTAAATGTGGTAATTTGGAAAGGGATATTAAAGCAATTTCTGGGAGAGGAAACTGATGTTATAGAGGAAAATGTGGCATGAACCGATGCGAACCCAAATCGAGTGTTTCGTCCTTTTCATATTAATTAAGTGTCCATCACACGCACATATACACACATTTTGTGTGTATATGTATATATATAATATGTGTGTGTGTGTGTTGATATACATTATATATATTTAGGTAACGGGTAAAGTGTGTATATATACGTAATAAAACAATATAAATATAGAAAACCTATTCCTCCCATGAGTATGTACATAGTTTTATTTCACTCATACGAATGTAATATATATATATATATATATATATTTCATATGTTAGAAACGATAAAAATAAAATAAAATTACGTTAGCAGCTGTCGTGGACTGTGGGAGCAAGAAATAATAAGGTAATAATGAAAGGAGATATATATATATACATACACATATATAATAAGCTATAATACTTCCTTGTGTAGTGAGTTAATGTTGTGTACATCCGTACGTAGGAATATAACGCGAGGAAGATTATGAAGTATTAAACAATGTGTAATTAATATTAATTATTTCTCATCAAAATTAACGTATATACTTGTAATAAAGACGTAGGACCATTAAGCATTTGACCGGGAATATTACTCAAATAACTCACTTGGGTCGCAACAATTTCAGTGTACACCACTGAATTTTTTTTTTTCAATTTTAACCGACTTTTCGGTTGGAAAAGTCCAAAATATCCTTTTCGTTTTATTTTTTGCGACCTTATTACAACTAACATATAACTGATATACAACTAAAATAAGACACATGATTTTTTTGCCACCTTTTTTAGAATCAATTGTAACTATATTTAGAATTAATTACGAAGTCGTAATAACGAAATTGTTTTCGAACGGATAAAAATCGCGTATTCATTAAGGGTAATTTCGTCTTTTCAACAAAAAAAATGTTATGTTTTTTCTGGTGTACACATGAAATAGGTGCGACCCAAGTGGGTCATTTCAGTAAAATTCCCCATTTGACCATCAGTTCATATATGGTGTTACACATATACATGTGTGTATATATATGTGTACATGTGTATAGCTAGAAGAGTAGAGGGTTGTTGACCTCGGAAATGAAGGAAATTAAATAAGAGATAAAGACCAAGGGGGGGGAGGAAGCAAAAGGAAATACAAGTTTGTGGAGTTTCCCTGTAAATGCTATTTCAGGTAAACCCTAATTAAACCCTAAATAAAGACAACCAAAGCTAATAAAATAAAAAGATAAAACTATATTAAAATTTAGATTCTGTATTAATTTTAAAAACAAGAAAATGGGCTCACCCACCCCGGCCTCTATATATGTAGAAGAAACATGGGCATGTGCCTGTCATGCTTTCCCCTTACACAGCTTTGGAAAGTTTTGTCTTTCTTCTCCTTCTTCTTCTTTCTTGAGAGAAGCGGGGGCTTAACGTTGAGAGGAATGTTGTCTGGCTCGAGAGACAATTACACCATTTGAAAAGATGAAAACCCTAAATGACTCTCGGACCAGGCTTCATTCCCCCCAACCGAATTCTCGCCCTTTAATTTCCGACATCATCATCATCTTTATCATCACTGTTACTGTTCTTGTTCTTGCTTCACATCTTTAATGTTCCGCACGTGTGAGCTCAGTGTTGGTCTATTCGTCTTTGTTTGTTTTTTGATGATGATGACGATGATGATGATGGTATTGTTGGTGTTGTTGTAATCAAAGCCCATGGCTTCATGTTCTTCGTACTTACGTACGCTCAGAAAACGCGAGTTTCATATAGAATGCCTAAACTAAAAAGATAGTGGAGAGCTTTCGGGAGTCAAAGAACAAAGGTATCTTAGTCTATGAATGGAGTTTTCTTGGGTTCTTTGCACAAACATATATACATACACGTATGTATATATGTATGTATGTATGTATGCATGCATGTATCACTTATTTTTCTTTGGAGGGTCCATGAAATAGAAGTTCTGCGGATACAAGGATGCAATGTTTGGTCTTCAAGAAATTCAGAGAGTTTCGTCTTCTTTCTTTCACATCACAATTCACATCCTCTCTCTCTCTCTCTCTCTCTCTCTCTCTGTGCATGGAACAGCTTTTCACCCAAAAAAAAAATCAATCAGTTGTCGCAATCTCTCTCTGTGTGGTTTCAAGAACAGAGAGACGAGAGAAGAGAGAGCTCTAAAACCCAGAAAATGGTTTCCAATTGCATGTTAGATCACTTCGCATTGACGAGACTTTTATTTGCAAAAACTTACCCATCACGTGTCTCCCACCTTTCCACATCGCTCTCAAGAACAAAAAGTTTGAATCTTTCACCCCGATTTCTCTTTTTATTACCTTTATTTCGCAATTCTAGCTGTAATGAATCGATCGGATGCAAAAATCAACCGAGTTTTCGTTGATTTTAGGGGTCAGACTGTGAATACAGTAACGTTTGGGGTGAAAATTTAGAGTTTTTAAAGTTTGCGGGTACTTTATGTAAATGAAAACTTTAATAATTTAATTTCTCTGTACAAGAAAACTATTATCCAATAATTTCGGCATTTCTTCATATCAATTAAAATTTTTAAATACCAATATGGATTGATATTTCGTAGCAATGAATAATATCAAAGGCCACAAAATGAAAATCTGGAAGAAAAAAAAAAGTCATTATTTAAATTGAGGATGGATATTTCATAAATAAAAAAAAAGAGCTGTACTTTTTTTTATTTGAGTAAAGAAATCCCTTTAGAAAACAATTGTTTCTCTGTCTCCCCCTTTACAAAAGCAAAAAAAAAAAAAAAAAAAAAAAAAAAACTCAAAAGGGACTTGCCCTCCGAGTGAATGAACAACTATGTCTTCACCATAATGAAACCCGATGAGTTCGGAACTTAAACACATTCCACAACGCATCCGACCCATCAAGAAGCTCTGTTTAAGCGAGAGATGAAAGGATCGGCCTAAGCTGCGGATTCCCTGGCGATCTTCTCTGCCTTGGCAACCACCTCGTCGATGCCTCCAACCATATAGAATGATTGTTCAGATAGATCATCATACAATCCATCAAGCACCCCCTGCAATGAATCACATATTCAGTTTCAATGCACATAATCTACGATTCAGACAAAAACTACAATGCATTATCCATTCATGAGCATATGAAGAGTAAAACCATAGCAAACCATCAACTTTTGAGTAAAGAACAGAGAGTGCAGATGAAAGATACCAACCTGGAAACTCTTGATGTTTTCCTTCAGGTCCACGTACTTTCCTGGGGCGCCCGTGAAGACCTCGGCCACATGGAAAGGCTGACTCAAGAACCTCTGGATCTTACGGGCACGTGCAACGGTCAGCTTATCGTCTTCACTGAGCTCATCCATACCCAAAATGGCAATAATATCTTGCAAGTTCTTGTAGTTCTGTAGCACTTTCTGCACACCACGGGCGGTGTTGTAGTGGTCCTCTCCCAAGATGTGGGGCGAGAGCATACGGGAGGTTGAGTCCAGAGGATCCACAGCAGGATAGATACCAAGCTCAGAAATCTTTTACAAGGACAACCAAAAGGAGGGGTGAGATGTTAGCTTCACTATCAGGACAATGCATCGGATTGTTGCATACGATGCATCAGACAGAAACAAGTTCCCACCTGTCTGGATAACACGGTCGTGGCATCCAAGTGAGCAAAAGTTGTGGCAGGGGCAGGATCTGTCAGATCGTCAGCAGGGACATAGATGGCTTGGACAGAGGTGATAGAACCCTTCTTGGTGGTTGTGATACGCTCCTGAAGGGCACCAAGATCGGAAGCCAGAGTTGGCTGGTAACCGACAGCAGAGGGGATACGCCCGAGCAGAGCAGACACTTCAGAGTTGGCCTACACAAGGAGAGAGAACACGATTACAATCTCGGTCAAATGACACATAGATGTTGGGAGGAAGAAAACAAAGAGTGATACCTGGGTGAAACGGAAAATGTTATCAATGAAAAGCAACACATCTTGGCCCTCAGCATCACGGAAGTACTCAGCAACAGTCAAACCAGTAAGCCCAACACGAGCACGAGCACCCGGGGGCTCATTCATTTGTCCGAACACGAGAGCACATTTACTCTCAGACTGGTAGATGGGGAAGGAAAATTTAAAAAAAAAAACGAAAAGAGTCAGTCACGTGTAAATTCAAAACAAAATAAGGATATGGCAAACCAAATAGTTGCAAGATAATCAAAGGAAACCTGTTTGTCCCCTAGCTTGATGACACCACTCTCAATCATTTCTCTGTACAAGTCATTACCCTCACGGGTACGTTCACCCACACCAGCAAACACAGAGAACCCTCCTGGTGATCAGAAGAAGAAGACGCGGACATAAATTCAGATTCTTTTCCAGGAAATAGTTTGAAAAACAAATGAAGTTTTGACACATTCGAGCTTAAACAAACCGTGAGCTTTGGCAACATTGTTAATCAGTTCCATAATAAGCACGGTCTTGCCGACGCCAGCACCACCGAAAAGACCAATCTTTCCTCCTCTTTGGTAAGGAGCAAGGAGATCGACAACCTTAATACCAGTGGCAAGGATCTCTTGCCCAGTGGAGAGCTCAACCAAAGCAGGAGCTTCTCTATGAATGGGCAAGTGATGATCGGTCTCTGTCGGAGCATTCAAAAGGCAACACTTTTTGTCATGAAACATTTGTCCAGAGAATGACAAACTGATTTTGGAGGGTTATGGTAAAAGATCTTACTGATTTCTCCTCTCTCGTCAATGGGTTCTCCGAGAACGTTCATGATACGTCCGAGGGTAGCCCTTCCGACAGGGATCTGGACAGAAAGAACACAGCCCAGATCATCAACACTGAATATTGGACATTTCACATCTAAGGATAAGGATCGCGGAGATCAGAAGCAAACAGATCAGCGTTGACTCCTATATCCCAGATAAAAAAGAGAGGGCATACCGTGATGGGGGCACCGGTGTTGAGGACGCGGCGACCTCGGACGAGACCCTCGGTACCGTCCATGGCAATGGTCCTAACGACATTTTGACCCAAGTGATGAGAGACCTCAAGCACGAGCCTCGTCGGGTGATCAAGCACTTCGAGAGCAGTCATGATCGGAGGCAAACCCTCCTGGTTCTCGAACCTCACATCACAGATGGCACCGATGACCTGACACACTTGACCGATCGCACCCTTTCCACTGTAATCAAAGGTCTTCTTCTGGGCATCATCCTTCGCTGGAGTCGAAGGAGGCGCCGCAGCAGGAGCCGAGGAGGTCGCGTACTCGGAGACGCGCCCGAGGAGATGCCCACATGGAGCGGCACGACGAGCGAGTGTAGGAGATGAAAGCCTAGAGAGGGAAGGGGAATTAGGGGCGGATCTGCGGGAAGAGGAACGAAGAAGCGAAGAGATAACTCTTCGAGACGCCATGAGTGAGAGAGACAGAGAGCACTAGGGCTAGTGATGAGATCCAAGGGAGCGCATATAATGTAATGTAGAGTTGAGAAACTTGACACGTTCTTCGTTATGTTATTGGGCTTTGATTTTGGGCCTCCTCCTCTTTGCTCCATTTCTACACAGCCCATTTAATATTTGAAGTGTAAACATGAAGTTTATGTAAAGGATAGGAAATTTGGTTAATAACCTAATTATTATCGAACCGATCTGAACCAAATAATACATCAATGTAATCGAATCGAATACGAATCTAAAAACCGAAAGATTTTTTTTTTAAATCTGAAAAAAAAATCAAATTCAAACTGAATAAAATGAAATAAAAATTTCTTGAACATAAATATTAATTGGAAAGTTCTGAAAAAAACCCACTTTTTGGCATGCGGGTTAATTTATGCAGCTAAGAATTCTTCTGTGGTTCTCGTCTTTGCAAATCAAAACTAAGAGTCATTGCCATCTCCACCGTCTCCGCAGAACCAAACACGACGTTTTCGAGGATGCTGCTGGTAAAAACAACCTTCTTACACCAACCAACCAGTATGGTGATCTCAGATTCTTGTAATGAAATCGACCTACACAAAGGATTTGTTGCTCCTAACTTTTTCCGGACATTCATCCAACTTGGATAGTTCAACTGGTGAAACGGGGACACAAAGCGTATGTATCATCCCGAATTCAAGCCTCAAGTTAGAGACGGAACGTATAATTCAAATCATATGGATAGTTTCCGGCCCCGCGAGATTAGTCTGAATTTCGACCCAGGATACTCAGTTATAAAAAAAAGAACTTTTTCCGGACATTCTTGAAATGCGTAGGTGAAGATTTCTTTCGGACAGCTGAAGAGGTTTTCATTGCGGGATATCCAACTCGCGACTGATAGTTTCAGCGAAAGTGACTTGATCAGGCAAGGAGGTTTCGGAAAAGTTTACAGAGGCGTGCTTCCGGACAAGACGAAAGTCGCCGTGAAACGCCTCGCCAATTATTTCAGTCCCAGGGGAGAGAAAGAGCCCTAGGATTAGTCTGGTTTTTGGTCTAGGATATCGGTTACACAAAAAAAAAAAAAACTGTAATAGAAACAGGGAAGAGGAGTACAGTATTTTGCATATATATGTGAACATGTATGCATCAAAACCCCCCACCGCCTGTATAATAGACGACAGTATATATATATATACACACACACATTCTTGTTGTATAATACATAATACTGTAGACAGAAAGAGCCCTGAGATCTCAAATGATAATCTACCATTAGTAAAAGGCACTTGCTCTGTGTTCCTATGTACATGGGAACTGTACTTTATTCTACAAAGCATTACAATATCTAACAAGCTTAATAAAGAAAACCCAGGCATCAAATGCCGATTCTTGATGAACATGCTCGACTACAAGGTTATGGAAAGAATGAAGAAACTAAACGTTACCCGGGATGCGGAAAGCATATTTCTTTTCTTCTCTATGATTGCGAGTTTCGGCATAGACACGACTTCTCAGACGTATTCAAGAACTGCCCCGGTATGATTGAACCCACACGATACTTGTGTCGCTCTTACATCGTCTCCGAGGTTTACCATAACTGGAGTCGAGTAGTCTACATCATCACCATGACCCTACATACATACATTCAGATAAGCATACTATACCGTATTGAATCGATGAATTTAGCGTGATTGAGGCGGTTTAGCATCGGGGAGAGAGGCGGAAACGAACCAACTGTCCCCCAGAAGAATGTCCCTCGATGGAGAAAGTGCCATGGGAACCTCCCCATCCCCAGGTGAAGACATTACCACCTACGAACAAGATCAAGGCGAAACGCGGGCTAAATAAACGGAATATACGAGAAATACACGTACATACAAAAAAACGGTGTTTTGATTTAGAGATGCTACCAGAAATAGCTGGACAGAACAAGGTCCGTAAAGTTAAAAAACCCGTAAAATGTGCCTTCACAAGACAAACCCGAAGGTAACTTTTCATCTAAAGATCGGGAGAATCCCATTCTTGGGAACAATTTCAATAAGACGAGCAAATGGATTAACTGATGAAACGGAACTACTTTCACAAATGGCATGTATAGATATACAATCCAAACCTTGGAAACAGAAGACTTCAAGAAAGGACCTTCGACTCTCACGGGTGAATGAGAGGCATCCCTAGATCTGAAAAAGGACACGGATAATCGTAATAAGGCTATTTCCCGTGGTTTCCGAACTTAGATATTCGAAACACGCACTCTGTCCCGAGGCAGCCGTTTTCATTTGAACCCCATGTGTATAGTTCTCCACCTCCTGCGAGAACAATAATAGAAACACCATGGAAAAGCTTACTACGTATAAATGGATCCATACATACTGGGACTTGAAAGGAAATGACAAACCAGAAGCAAGATATACATATATATATATGTATATGTATATGCATATATAAACTTTTAAGAGATGAGAAACTATACAAACTCACAGAAGAAATATTACAGAAGTAAAAAAAAAAATTACTTGTCACGACACATGTATGATAGCCGCCACATGAAATTTCTACTGCATAAGGCACTTCACTGATAATGGAAGGGGTTGTAGCATTGTTTGCTCCACCAAATCCCTGGAACTTTTAGATGAACTAACTTTGGGGAAAGAAAAAAAACCTTTGATGGAAATCATGTAACTATGGCAAATAAATTTCTTTACCAGCTTATTGATGGCTCTCTCTCCAAATATGAATGCAGATCCATTTTCTGCATTATCACCGAGAACCAAAACTCTCAGAAAAGTTGGAATATTGGCCCGTTAAACCGTAATCATCAGCAAACCGATACCATCGGTGCAGGCTGAATGCAGCAAACCAGCAGCAACGTTTTCAACCTATTGTTCGAAAAATAAAACGGACAAACATCAGCAAAGAATTCAAAGAGAAAAGATAAAAGCCACCACTTAATAACTAGAATTTCTTTTGGCTAAAGATTAACCTTGACTCCCTCAAGTTTCTTGATAAGTCTTGGAGTGAATTCACTGCAAGTTGGGGCATACTTTATAAATCAGGATAAGAAAAATACGAAGAAATCTTGATAGATACAGTGGACCATTTAGGAAGAGAAATTTATGCAGGTAAAAAGAAAAGATTTTGCAGGCAATTAGCCAAAAAAACCCAACCTTGAACTTCTCAAGATACCGAGAAGGGTGGACTCATGACCATGACCAAGTCTTCCGGAGCCTCCTCCTCCCCAACTCAGAATTTCACCACCATCTGTCCACAGAAAGCGATACTACTAAGCTTTATCCATACATTGAAAAGAGAAAGAAGAATTAGCTTCGGTAATACTAAAAGAATCTCGGATCCCGACCAGTAACTGCGACTGAATGCTCTGAACCCAACGCCACAGATTTGATGGTGATTCCATTCAAAGACTCCACTTTGACAGGACTGTGAACCACTTTCGCCGCTTCTATATCAGAAATGCACAGAAAGGTAAATGTATTAGCAAGCCTTTTTTGGCATGTAACATAGAAGAACTTGTTTTAAGTGAAGGAAATGACAGTTACTTTTTCCCAATCCAAGCTGTCCACTTGAGTTCTTTCCCCACATATAGAGCTCTCCATCCACTGCAAACAAAGAGAATGAATAAATAAAATAACTGAGAAAATATCAAGAAAGCATTTGTCAATGCACATGAATCTGTGCACACACATATATATGTATATATACATGGAGAACTCTGCTATTTCGTACAAAATACAACCAGTTTTAATTATGCAATCATCGATATGAGCAAATTTCACCCAAAGAGAATGCACTGTTATGATATGAAACAAGATGAGGAGGTAGCTCTGCCATTGAAGATGCTCCCTGAACCCAGATGAGAGAAGAAGGTCGGCCTAAAGTCAACTATAAGGATCAAAAGTCTTACCATTGACTAATCTATGTAACAGACCCCAGGGTAAGTCGGACACGGTTTCATTTGGCCTAGTTTTGAAAACAGAAGGGCGTTGTTTCAGATTCAGGACATGCTAATGTCAACGAGTACCGTTGTTTATATGCCAGATCAGACGTAATTGAAGTACCTGTGATAGCAGCAGAGTGACTATAACCAGCTGAGACGTACAGAACATCCTTTAATCCAAGAACTTCAAGAGGCTCCTGCAACATTTTTATGCAAGCAACAATACATGGAAAATGATAAATCAACACCAGACCATCTGAAACAAAATGATACATCAAAAAACGAGATAAAGAACCGAAAAGAAAAGCCCGCAACCCTATCGTCTTTTGGCCTGAAAGGTGTCGACTACAAGTAAAATAGGGACAAGAGTGCAGGGGGCATTCCTTTAAGCAATAAATTATACTACAATAGGCACATACTATCCCAATCCTTCACTGCTGATTTGCTGGTTTAGTTTCAAATGGCTTCTTCATCCGTTTTCCATTTCAGCTTGAACCATCAGCCATTTGGGATAACCAAAAAAAGAAATCCTAGGCTTATGATATCAGTAGTTACCATACCATAGTATAAGCTTTAACACCTGATACACCAAGTTGACCACAATCATTAAGACCTGTTGCAAAGACCCTCCCAGTTTCTGTCACATAAGTAAGAAGCTATGGTAAGTTACAACTCAAATACTGCCGACATCCTCGACAATCCATAACCAACTTAAAGAAGAAGTAAACAAAGCCAAGAACAAAAAATTCGTCTATCAGAGAAAAGACTCAGCCTTTTCCCACCCCAAAAAGAAGAAAGAAAATATTTTCAGATTGATGAAAACATGAACCCCAAAGGGCTTTGTCAGGACATCATGAATATCACAGAAGCCCACGACCAGACACACTAATTGGTCTGATCATTTGCGGCTAAAGCCGAAACGATCAGAACCAAAATGGCCTAATTTACAGACCAATGAGTCTATCTACAAGCTGCGGCCAAAGACAAAAGCAAGCACCATTCTTCCACTACCGTAAGCGATTTCGGACATCAAAGATTCAGAATTCCAAAATATATATAAAAAAAAAAACACTTTTCAGGAGGGAAAAATTCACCGGTGAGGAATAGGGTGTGAGCTCCGCCGCAAGCCAGGGCTGAGATGCTATGTTCAGACAAGGCGGAGCAGACGGCGGGTCGCCACCGAGATTCCAAGTTTCTCAGCCCTAATCTCCCGAAGTCTCCGCTTCCCCACATCGCCGCGAACCGTTTCCCACTCTCGCTCGACAACCATCTTCTCCACCCAAAGCCCATCGAACCCGAATTCGGATTCCAGTGACGAACACTCGAAATGGGATTGTTCTGACCCGGATTCAACCGAGGAATCCGAAATCGTCTGAAGCCCCTGGTCAACATTTTGATCACCTTCACTCTCGATATGTCCTATGGAGCGAGTTGAGAAGATGGGAGATGGGTTCTTCTCCTTCTGAGAAAAGAATTTCCATGGCAAGTTCGATCATTTATGATTGAGATGAAACTGATGGATGCGAAGGATGCTACGTCTTCCGATAAAAATAAAAAAGCTCAAACTTTGTAGAAGTCGGTAGAGCTGAGGACAGAGCACCTGAATCCTGCCACCAAGGCCACTTTCTTAGCAAAAGCTAACTAGCACTTGGTGAAACAAAAAGTGGTTCTCTTACATGTCCCTGAACAGTTGAGTTTCGCTGTGGATTCGGTCTGAAGAATTCTGTCTGAAATGAGTGCCGCGTGCGTGTTTTACAGCAGAATACATGTTTCCAATATGTTCAGTTCTCTTGTTCAATGCTCTGTTTTCTACTTATCCAGCTTAAAACAGAGCAAAGATCCAACATGATGTAATATCATGGTTTGGAACACCAAACGTTGAATCCATGCGGAAAAAGGCTTAAACTTTCAGATCAATGGCACAAGAATATCCATTGTGACAAGAATCCGACAACAGAATTTTGAATGTCTCCCTTATTCAGAGAAAAAAATGGAGCAACTACCCCGGCAGTACAGAGGATACAGTTCCGCGACTAAGTCTCTGCCCTCACATTGGCGCTAAAAACCAGAAACAAATGTATAACGGAAACTTGTCACTTTCCCGTCAGCACCACCACCAAAAGCGTTGGTTTTTTTTTCGTTATTGTCACAAAAAGACAGAAGAAATAAGCAAGAAAGACTGCCTAAGCTGCCGATTCCCTGGCAATCTTCTCTGCCTTGGCAACCACCTCGTCGATGCCTCCAACCATATAGAATGATTGTTCAGATAGATCATCATACAATCCATCAAGCACCCCCTGCAATGAATCACATATATCATTTGCCCACATATTCAAATTCAATGCACATAATCTATGATTCAGACAAAAACTACAAAGCATTATCCATTATGAGCAAATGAAAAGTAAAACCACAGCAAACCATCACTTTTGAATCAAGGACAGAGAGTGCAGATGAAAGATACTAACCTGGAAACTCTTGATGTTTTCCTTCAGGTCCACGTACTTTCCTGGGGCGCCCGTGAAGACCTCGGCCACATGGAAAGGCTGACTCAAGAACCTCTGGATCTTACGGGCACGTGCAACAGTCAGTTTATCGTCTTCACTAAGCTCATCCATACCCAAAATGGCAATAATATCTTGCAAGTTCTTGTAGTTCTGGAGCACTTTCTGCACACCACGAGCGGTGTTGTAGTGGTCCTCTCCCAAGATGTGGGGCGAGAGCATACGGGAGGTTGAGTCCAGAGGATCCACAGCAGGATAGATACCAAGCTCAGAGATCTTTTACAAAGACAACAAAAATGAAGTGTGAGATGTTAGCTTCACTATCAGGAAAATGCATCGGATTGTTGCATACGATGCATCAGACAGAAACAAGTTCCCACCTGTCTGGATAACACTGTCGTGGCATCCAAGTGAGCGAAAGTTGTGGCAGGAGCAGGATCTGTCAGATCGTCAGCAGGGACATAGATGGCTTGGACAGAGGTGATAGAACCCTTCTTGGTGGTTGTGATACGCTCCTGGAGGGCACCAAGATCAGAAGCCAGAGTTGGCTGGTAACCGACAGCAGAGGGGATACGACCGAGCAGTGCTGACACTTCAGAGTTGGCCTACACAAGGAGAGCAGACAGGTTCATTCCATTTAGTTACTGCCCAAGTACTGGAAGAAAGGTGTTGCCATGTGAGACAACAAGAAATTATACCTGGGTGAAACGGAAAATGTTATCAATGAAAAGCAACACATCTTGGCCCTCAGCATCACGGAAGTACTCAGCAACGGTCAAACCAGTAAGCCCAACACGAGCACGAGCACCCGGGGGCTCATTCATTTGTCCGAACACGAGAGCACATTTACTCTCAGACTGGTAGATGGGGAAGGAAAATTTTAAAAAAAAAAAACGAAAACAGTCAGTCACATGTAAATTCAAAACAAAATAAGGATATGGCAAACCATGTAGTTGCAAGATAATCAAAGGAAACCTGTTTGTCCCCTAGCTTGATGACACCACTCTCAATCATTTCTCTGTACAAGTCATTACCCTCACGGGTACGTTCACCCACACCAGCAAACACAGAGAACCCTCCTGGTGATCAGAAGAAGAAGATGCGGACATAAATTCAGATTCTTTTCCAGGAAATAGTTTGAAAAACAAATGAAGTTTGACACATTCGAGCTTAAACAAACCGTGAGCTTTGGCAACATTGTTAATCAGTTCCATAATAAGCACGGTCTTGCCGACGCCAGCACCACCGAAAAGACCAATCTTTCCTCCTCTTTGGTAAGGAGCAAGGAGATCGACAACCTTAATACCAGTGGCAAGGATCTCTTGCCCAGTGGAGAGCTCAACCAAAGCAGGAGCTTCTCTGTGAATGGGCAAGTGATGGTCGGTCTCTGTCGGAGCATTCAAAAGGTAACACTTTTGGTCATGAAACATTTGTCCAGAGAATGACAAATTGATTTTGGAGGATTATGGTAAACGATCTTACTGATTTCTCCTCTCTCGTCAATGGGTTCTCCGAGAACGTTCATGATACGTCCGAGGGTAGCCCTTCCGACAGGGATCTGGACAGAAAGAACAAAACCCAGATCATCAACACAGAATAGTGTACATTATACATCAAGGATGATGATCGGAAAGAACAGAAGCCAGCAGATCAGCGTTGAATCTTAGATCCCAGATCAAAGATATAGGTCTTACCGTGATGGGAGCACCGGTGTTAAGAACGCGGCGACCTCGGACGAGACCCTCAGTACCATCCATGGCAATGGTCCTGACGACATTTTGACCCAAGTGATGAGAGACCTCAAGCACAAGCCTTGTCGGGTGATCAAGCACTTCGAGAGCAGTCATGATCGGAGGCAAACCCTCCTGGTTCTCGAACCTCACATCACAGATGGCACCGATGACCTGACACACTTGACCGATCGCACCCTTTCCACTGTAATCAAAGGTCTTCTTCTGGGCTTCATCCTTCGCCGGAGCCGAAGAAGCCGCTCCAGCTGGGGCCGAGGAGGTCGCGTACTCGGAGACACGCCTGAGGAGGTGCCCACATGGAGCTGCGCGACGAGCGAGTGCAGGCGATGAAAGCCTACCGAATGAGGCTGAATTGGGGGCAGATCTGCGAGAAGACGATCGAAGAAGCGACGATAGGACTCTTCGAGTCGCCATGGGAGAGAGTGAGAGAGAGAGAGAGAGAAGGGGCTTAGGGTTCGTGAGAATTGTGAACTCAGTCAGAGACTGATATTCACAAATGCTCCACCTGTTCCGAAGTTGTTGGTTGGGCTCCATAAACTTTGGGCTCTTATTCTGGGCCTTTTCTTGTTCCTTTTATTTATAAATAACTAAGTTAATTCCAATTAGTTAAAAAAAAAAACAAATTAAAAATTTAACCCCTATTATGGCATTTCGGTTTTCGTTCCAAATATTCAAATTCAATTATTTGAATTTAGAAAATATATATAATCATTCGTTTTAATTCATGTATTAAATTCAGTTAGGTTTAATTCGGATTCTATTTCATTTCGGATTTGACGTTATTGATTAAAATATATATTTTTCAATTAATTTTTATTTGTTTTGAATTTCATTTTTTTTAAAATCATGCTTGGATTTTATATCGAATTCGAACTAATTACGCTTATATATTATCTGGATAAAATCGATTTAATTAGTTGGTTGTTAACCAAACTATTCACCTTAAGCCATCTTATTAGTGATTATTAATTATTAATTAGTGATCAATTACATATGCAGTTTTACATTTCAAATAATTAATGGGCTCAAAAAGGAAGAGGCCCAAAAGAAAAGCCCAACAATATATCGGAGACGAAGAACGTGTGAAGTTTCTCAATTCTACATTACATGCGCTCTCTTGGATCTCATTACCAGCCCTAGCCGCTCTCTCTCACTCATGGCGTCTCGAAGAGTTATCTCTTCGCTTCTTCGTTCCTCTTCCCGCAGATCCACCCCTAATTCCCCTTCCCTCTCTAGGCTTTCATCTCCTACACTCGCTCGTGGTGCCGTTCCATGTGGGCATCTCCTCGGGCGCGTCTCCGAGTACGCGACCTCCGCGGCTCCTGCTGCGGCGGCTCCTTCGACTCCTGCGAAGGACGATGCCCAGAAGAAAACCTTTGATTACAGTGGAAAAGGAGCGATCGGGCAGGTCTGTCAAGTTATCGGTGCCATCTGTGATGTGAGGTTCGAGAACCAGGAGGGTTTGCCTCCGATCATGACCGCTCTCGAAGTGCTTGATCACCCGACAAGGCTCGTGCTTGAGGTCTCTCATCACTTGGGTCAAAATGTCGTTCGGA
Source organism: Tarenaya hassleriana (assembly GCF_000463585.1). Lineage (NCBI taxonomy): Eukaryota > Viridiplantae > Streptophyta > Magnoliopsida > Brassicales > Cleomaceae > Tarenaya > Tarenaya hassleriana. Next base: position 1,552,259 of record NW_010960188.1, read on the forward strand.
CCATTGCCATGGACGGTACCGAGGGTCTCGTCCGAGGTCGCCGCGTTCTTAACACCGGTGCTCCCATCACGGTAAGCCCTATATCTTTGATCTGGGATCTAAGAGTCAACGCTGATCTGCTGGTTTCTGTTCTTTCCGATCATCATCCTTGATGTATAATGTACACTATTCTGTGTTGATGATCTGGGTTTTGTTCTTTCTGTCCAGATCCCTGTCGGAAGGGCTACCCTCGGACGTATCATGAACGTTCTCGGAGAACCCATTGACGAGAGGGGAGAAATCAGTAAGATCTTTTACCATAATCCTCCAAAATCAATTTGTCATTCTCTGGAAAATGTTTCATGACCAAAAGTGTTACCTTTTGAATGCTCCGACAGAGACAGACCATCACTTGCCCATTCACAGAGAAGCTCCTGCTTTGGTTGAGCTCTCCACTGGGCAAGAGATCCTTGCCACTGGTATTAAGGTTGTCGATCTCCTTGCTCCTTACCAAAGAGGAGGAAAGATTGGTCTTTTCGGTGGTGCTGGCGTCGGCAAGACCGTGCTTATTATGGAACTGATTAACAATGTTGCCAAAGCTCACGGTATGTCTATAAGCTCAAATGTGGCAATCTCCATTTGTTTTTAATAATCTTCTGGTAAAAGAATCTGACTTTATGATTTATGTCTGCATTTTCTTCTTCTGATCACCAGGAGGGTTCTCTGTGTTTGCTGGTGTGGGTGAACGTACCCGTGAGGGTAATGACTTGTACAGAGAAATGATTGAGAGTGGTGTCATCAAGCTAGGGGACAAACAGGTTTCCTTTGATTATCTTGCAACTATTTGGTTTGCCATATCCTTTATTTTGTTTAGAATTTGCATGTGACTGACTCTTTTCGTTTTTTTTTTTTAAATTTTCCTTCCCCATCTACCAGTCTGAGAGTAAATGTGCTCTCGTGTTCGGACAAATGAATGAGCCACCGGGTGCTCGTGCCCGTGTCGGACTTACTGGTTTGACTGTTGCTGAGTACTTCCGTGATGCTGAGGGCCAAGATGTGTTGCTTTTCATTGATAACATTTTCCGTTTCACCCAGGTATCACTCTTTGTTTTCTTCCCCTCAACATCTATTTGTCATTTGACCGAGATTGTAAACTTATTGAACGTGTTCGCTCTCCTTGTGTAGGCCAACTCTGAAGTGTCTGCTCTGCTCGGGCGTATCCCCTCTGCTGTCGGTTACCAGCCAACTCTGGCTTCCGATCTTGGTGCCCTTCAGGAGCGTATCACAACCACCAAGAAGGGTTCTATCACCTCTGTCCAAGCCATCTATGTCCCTGCTGACGATCTGACAGATCCTGCTCCTGCCACAACTTTTGCTCACTTGGATGCCACGACAGTGTTATCCAGACAGGTGGGAACTTGTTTCTGTCTGATGCATCGTATGCAACAATCCGATGCATTGTCTTGATAGTGAAGGTAAAATCTCACACGTTTTTTTGTTGTCCTTGTAAAGATCTCTGAGCTTGGTATCTATCCTGCTGTGGATCCTCTGGACTCAACCTCCCGTATGCTCTCACCCCACATCTTGGGAGAGGACCACTACAACACAGCTCGTGGTGTGCAGAAAGTGCTACAGAACTATAAGAACTTGCAAGATATTATTGCCATTTTGGGTATGGATGAGCTCAGTGAAGACGATAAGCTGACCGTTGCACGTGCCCGTAAGATCCAGAGGTTCTTGAGTCAGCCTTTCCATGTGGCCGAGGTCTTCACGGGCGCCCCAGGAAAGTATGTGGACCTGAAGGAAAACATCAAGAGTTTCCAGGTTCGTATCTTTCATCTACGATCTCTGTTCTTTACTCAAAAGTGATGGTGTGCTATGGTTTTACTCTTCATTTGCTCATGAATGGATAATGCATTGTAGTTTTTGTCTGAATCATAGATTATGTGCATTGAAATTGAATATGTGGGCAAATGATATGTGTGATTCATTGCAGGGGGTGCTTGATGGATTGTATGATGATCTATCTGAACAATCATTCTATATGGTTGGAGGCATCGACGAGGTGGTTGCCAAGGCAGAGAAGATTGCCAGGGAATCGGCAGCTTAAGCATTCTTTCTTGCTTATTTCTTCTGTCTTTTTGTGACAATAACGAAAAAAATCCAACGCTTTTGGTGGTGGTGCTGACGGGAAAGTTCAAGTTTCCGTTGCACGTTTGTTTCTGGTTTTTAGCGCCAATGTGAGGGCAGAGACGTAGTCGCTGAACTGTATCCTCTGTACTACCGGGAAAGTTGCTCCATTTTTTTTTCCTGAATAACGGAGACATACAAAGTGTGTTGTCGGATTCTTATCACAATGGATATTCTTGTGCCATTGATCTGAAAGCTTGTCTTTTGGTGTTTCAATCGATGATATTACAGTGTTGGATCTATGCTCTGGTTTTTAGCTGCCCAGGGAAAGTAGAAAACAGAGCATTGAACAAGAAGTAATGAACATATTGGAAACAGAGCATTGAACCGATGATATTACATAATGTTTTTATCTTTGCTGTGCTTTGTAACATGTATTCTGCAGTAAAACAAGCATCACTCGTTTCTGGTTGATCCTGGAAGAAATTTTTCGTCCATATCCACGGTATTCTGTATTATACAACAAGTATATATATGTATATATATACTATCGTCTATTATACAGGCGGTGGGGTTTTTCATGCATACATGTTCATATATGCACAATACTGACTCCTCTTTCTTGTTTCTATTACAGTTAGAAGCTTGTTACTTAACTAGTCCAGACATCTTACTACTAGTTTTGTCTGGAATGCAAAAAAAAAAAAAAAAATCTACTGAGATTGTATTGTGTCAGAAATCTTCATCTAGCTCTTGATAACTGAATAGCTTCTTGATCGAGGGTGGAATCTTCAGCCCAAGCCGCAGGCAGAGATGGGAGCGACAACGATTCTCGGTTTCTGACTTCTTCGAGCTGTTCCCACTCTGCCCATCTCTCGGCCAGACCGCCGATCCCCTGAAGCATCTTGACAACCTCGGACATCGTCGGTCGTTCTTCGGGCGAGCTCTGTGTGCATAGCAGTGCCACCTGAACGATGGTTTCCACTTCCTTTTGCTCATATGAGGTCAGGTTTCCATCTACTATGTCTCGGATTCTTTCTTCTCTCAGTAACTTCTTTATCTGTTTATTCAAATCCCAGATTTCAGACCAGTTCAGGTATTCAACTAGATTCCGGTGAGAATAAGGAGAAGGGTCTTACATGATCGAGCAGAAGAACGTTTTCCTCTTCTTCGAGACGGGAAAAATCGATTGCTCGTTGACCAGTCACGAGCTCGAGAAGGGTTATACCGTAACCGAAGACATCTGTCTTTTCCGAAGATTTTCCGGTGCAGAGATATTCCGGGGCAATGTGACCCATTGTGCCACGGATTTGGGTGGTCACATGAGTTTTTGATGTGTCCACAAGCTTAGCCAGACCGAAATCTCCGAGGACCGGTTCAAAGTTATCATCCAGAAGGATATTTGCTGCCTTCAGAAACAGACATTTAAAAGGGAAAATAAAAAACAAGAACAGAGAGGATTAATCACCTGTCTTAGCCATGACCGGTGGAGAAAACAGAGGAAGACAAAACACAAAACAGGGGATGGAGAAAAAAATGGAGGGATTTGAAGAGGCTGAACCGAATGCCACTCGTTTCCTCGTCGGCCAGTCCAATCCTTTCTCTCCCGGCTTCAGATCTGCAAATTCCGGTGTCTTAAAAGATTTGGCGACTCGGGAAAATACTCATGGTGATCTTATGAAGTTTGCAGGAAACGGTTTCGGGTAGATACCTCTAAGGCGGTAGGCGACACTCAGATTCTCCATGTACGGATAGACTAGGATTCTCTCGGAGAAGGTTGTGCAGAAGCCGATGAGCCGAAGAAGATTCTTGTGAACAGCGACGCTAATGAGCTGGATCTCCCTCTGGAACGCGGCCTCTCCCCCGGGACTGAAATAATCGGCGAGGCGTTTCACCGCGACTTTCGTCTTGTCCGGAAGCACGCCTCTGTAAACTTTTCCGAAACCTCCTTGCCCGATTAAGTTGCTTTCGCTGAAACTATCTGTCGCGAGTTGGATTTCCCGCAACGAAAACCTCTTCAGCTGTCCAAAGGAAATCTTCCTGTCATCTTCACCTGTGCATTTCAAGAATGCCCCGAAAAAGTTGAAAACAACAAATCCTTTCGACAGATCGATTTCATTACAAGAATCTGAGTTCACCATACTGGTGTAAGAAGATTTTTTTTTTTTACCAGCAACATCCACGAAAACGTCGTGTTTGATTCTGCGGAGACGGTGGTGATGGTACATAAAGATGGCTCCAAGAAACAGAACTACGAAAGCAACACAACTTGCAGTGAAGGTAATGGCTCTTAGTTTTGATTTGGAGGACGAGACTGCAGATTAAGACAGAGTTAAAGGAAGTGTTTTAGTTATGGCGAGAAACAGAGGACGGTATCATTGCCTTAAGGAGAAAGAACAACCTGGAAGACGAGAACCCGAAACACAAGGCTGATTCAAGCTATTCCCGCATATGAGACGAGTCCCTGAGAAACTGTAAGCACAGAATGTCAGACATACGAAGAACAATACAGAAAAGGCCTATATATGTATATATGGACGAAGAAGAAGATTACTTGAATGTCGGGATCTGAAAAAACCGAACTGGGATGCTTCCACTTAGATTATTGGAGGACAGATCTCTGCAGATATGCAAATACAGAAGTTTGGATCTGAAATAGTTCAGCATTTGGTGCAGCAAAGGAGCAGACGAGAGAGAAACAGAGAGATTTCATGTCTGCTTACAAGTGCTTCAGATTAGAGAGCTGTCCCCAGCTCGCGGGTATCGAGCCGATGATTTTGTTCATCGATAGGTTCAAAGTCTGTAGATTCACCATTTCTCCGATGTAATCTGGTAAGGAACCGGACAAGCTGTTGTTCTGCAATTCTCTGCATGAATCAGAACCCAAAGAATGGTGAAGAAGAACGATGTTGTCTGAATCTTTCTTGTCCAAACAAGTTCTGATAACTTACAACGTAACCAAGAACTTGAGCTTAGTGATGGCTGGTGAAAGGGTTCCCGTAAATCCATTAGAAGCAAGACTCCTGTATATACATACACACATACATCAAAAGCTGTGTGACAATACGCCATGAAAATGTGAAACTGATATGTCAGATAAGAACAAGTTCAAGAAAAACAAAAAAAGACTTACAGAGCAACAACACTCTGGTTTCTGCAAGTGACATGAGACCAACTATAGCAAGGGCTTACGAAATCGCGTGTCCACTTCAAGCGGTTGTCTGAATCGTTAAGTGCGTCTCTAAGCTCCAGCAGAGCTCCGCCTATGATGTTTTTTTCGCCATTGACGGATATTGATAACGTTAATGATCGTGTCCATGAAGATGAAACAAAGCATTGATATGGATATATGTGTATGTATGTATATATATATACCTTCCACATCTGGTTGCGTTGATGGAGAAGTGATTCTCACGCAAGAAAACACAATGAACCAGCTTACGAGCAAGCGATGATGACGACGATTCCATCTGGAACAATCTCCTAAATCTTTGAAAATACAGAAGAATTCTTAGCTGCATAAATAAACTCACGTGCCAAAAGTGTTTTTTTTTTCTTTTTCAGTACTGAAAACGATGACGATCAAGTTGATTCAATGAGCTTTTTCATCAGAAGCGGCCATGCGAAGGCCATGGAGCTCGAGCTTCCCATATAAAAAAAAAAACTAGTCCAACTTTTCCTATGTTTGCTCCTGTTCTGGAACTGAAAACAGAGTACAACGTTTGACTATTGGATGTAATCATCTCACCAGACAAAACAAAAACAAGAAACCCAACAAAAAAAAAAACAGACATTTAAAAGGGAAAATAAAAAACAAGAACAGAGAGGATTAATCACCTGTCTTAGCCATGACCGGTGGAGAAAACAGAGGAAGACAAAACACAAAACAGGGGATGGAGAAAAAAATGGAGGGATTTGAAGAGTAAATGAAGGCAATAACAGCAGCAATAATGAAGATCATCCAAAGAAGACAACTCCTGAGTTAGTGCCACATTGGACCCACAAAAGGCATTCTCTCTCTCTCTCTCTCTCTCTCTCTCTCTGCTTTGAGAGAAAGAGAATCCCACCACCGAGTGTGTGTATATGTGAATTTTATGATTTTGTTAATGGTGGTCTTTCCAATTTCTTGGTTCTTTTTTTCCCCTTAGCGAAAATGACCAAAGAAAGGGAGGGGATTATGTGAATGAACAATAATAAAAGATTTGATTTCTCTTCTTTTTGGAAAGATGGCTTTTTTTTTCCCTTTCTCTTTGTGAATGCAAATAAAATGGAGTGATAATGCAAAGAGATGCTTAGTAGGAGGGGGAGGCAAAAGCATGTGTGGGTGAAGGTTCCTTTTGTTTATTGAGGGGGAAAGTCTTGGTTTTTAAAGTTGGAATTTTTACTGTTTTGGATCATGAGAATACAACAGGACATAGTTGGTCTCATCTTTTTTTAAAAAAGAAGTTTTTTTTTTGCAAATTATTTTATGTGTCTTATTTTCTTTATTTACACGGATTAAATACTGTAAAAGAACCTAATCTTTGTGTAAATATCTCAAAAGAAAAAAAAAATAATAATGGGTATGAAAGGGAGAATGGGCAAAGAAAATCCAAATTTATAAGAAAATAATGGAACACATGAAATGGACAATTTGAGTGGGGGTAAATAGCATTAAATTTTTCTTAGTAAAACATTTTATTTTTTCAACTAACAAAATATATGAACATTTTAAAATGTTGATGTTTTTTAGATACTAATATAACATTTTAACAAGTAAAAAAAAGAAAATCCAAGTTGCCAACATCCGTATATTAAATAACAATAATATTTAATATATATATTATAATTCAAAATCTAACGAATTTTTGATCCGATTACATCTCTCATAATAATAAATAGAAATTCGAATCATGTTTAGAAAAAAGTAGTTGAACTATCAAACTTACATAATATTTAATATATATTTAAGTGATCGAAACTAATAAAGTGCTAAATTTTGGATTTTTTTTTTTTAAAAAAATTATCCAAAGTTTGAAACTTTTATATCGTAAAACATAAACCCATGAATACGATGAAAAGAAAGTGAAGAGATCAAATCGTTTTTTGGAAAAAAAAAAGAGTGAAAAGAAAAGCATAGAGTGATGAAGAAGCACACAAGAATAATATATAATGGTGGAAGGAACAATATAAGAACATGTTCTTCTTGATGTTGTCGTTGAGAGCCACTTCTGTCTCTCGCCAAAGATCTTCCACCGAAAAATGCCAATCCTCACCTTTTTACTTCACTCCGAATATTATTTTGATTCTCCATACTCATATCTTGTTGTTATTATTTTCACAATTTATAAATTTATAATCATATATGTATATATAACATGGATTATTCACTTTTTTGCTGATAGGAAAAAACTCCAAAATAAATTATTCACCTTCTCGTTCCCGTTTTTGTTTTATATGAAATTATTATAATTTTAAATGATTCAATTTTATAAAAATAAAACGATCATTTTTTGCGCTGGTTTTAAGAAATATATAATAGAAACATGAAAAAAGATGACTAATAAATTATGTACGGTACGGTATTATAAAATTATATATTAAGTCCTATTTATAATATTATTTATATATGACGATCCTTATTTGAAGAAAGATTATTATAGCCGCCAAATTCCAACCGCAACCGCCAAAATCCAGCAGCGTTTCGACGGACCAAACCGAGCGTATCTATCTTGGTCTTTACGTAAATTACAAAAATATCCTTTTATAGATGATCGTGTTGCTGACGTGTCGAGATTTCAGTGAAGGGTAAAAACAGAAACTCACACAAAATCCGTATCTCGGGTGGTGAGAAACATAGTGACGTTTTTGCCCTTGTCTTCTTCGCTTCCGATATTTACTATTACTATTTTCCCCCAAATAAATTCGAAATTTCATTCCGCCGGAAGGTTTCTCCTTTATTTGCTCCTCCTTTTCACTCTGTGAGTTGCAGAGAGAGAGAGAGAGAGAGAGAGAGAGAGACGTCGGAGATGCCGACGGAGACAGTGGAGGAGGAGTGCGAGGACTGGTGCTTCGTCTGCAAAGATGGCGGTGACCTAATCATCTGTGAATACCCGTGAGCTCTCTCTCTCTCTCTCTCTCTCTTTCTATGTGTAAAGTGCAGAAATTTTATGGATTCCATGGTACATTGTAGTGTAGCGCTGATCGTTCTTCGCTAGAGAGATCGTAACACGCGAAATTCAGTAAGAAGAAACGCGAAGCGTCAATCATTGGAAGAGCCCTTTTTTTTTGTTTATCAGTGTATGAGCTTGTGACATAGGAGATTTTTGCATGGGTTTAGGGTTTGCTGACGAGCCCTCTTAAGGGTTTTTACGTTTTTTGAGCATACTTATATTTGATAAAATAAGTATCTATACCCATTTTCAAGGCTTTCTGAGGAATAGTCCGAGGAAAGATTCTCTTCTCCTGCCGTGTTTTTTTTTGCCTGTCATTACGTGTATTGAACTCTGCATTCATGCTTTACTTGAACTGCAATCTTGTAAAGTTTTGAGTATGTCGATTTCAGGAAGTGCACGAAAGTTTATCACCGTGATGATGATTGCATTGCAAAGGGTAAATCAGTCACAGAGAGCGGGGACGGCTTCATCTGTAGTAAGCTCTCATGTTTCTGATGTATTTTCACTGAGATGGAAAGTATCTGTCATTGGATCATCAAATTCCAAAAACTAATCTCTCTATTTTGTTAAATTCTAAGGGCTGTTAAATGCAGTTATCAGATATGGTGTCATTAAAGGGGCATACAGTTGTATGCCATACCTTTTGCTGTAAGAAGGCTGTATTTTTTTGGGTTCTTATCCTTATTCTTGGTTTGCGAATGGTGAAACCCCATTTCCAGATTGGCACAGTTGCTACCTGTGTGGGAAGGCCTCAAAGCTACGGTGTTTCTGCTGTCCACATGCTCTATGTAGAGGCTGTGTTGCTATTTCCGAGTTCTCATGTATTAAAGGGGATAAAGGGTTATGTAACGAATGCATGGGAGAAGTCTTGACTCTAGAAGAAATTCGGGAATATGCTCCTGCTGGGGTATGTTTTTATCTCCATAAACTATCATAGCATGTATGTGTCATTGTGTCTTTATATTCTATTTTTCTGTGTGTTATTTTTTACATTTATCTCAATAATTCTTCCTTTCTTCTTTGCCCAACCTATTCCCCAAACTTTCTTAGATTCTTGTAGCCATTTGGGCATGCCTTGATAAGTTTTATATATTTTTTTAATTGCACATATCCTGCCTTGTCAAGACATCAATAATTTACAACACTCTGTATACCATTTTCTTTCGTTTTTGCAGATAGACTTAAAAGATCCGGATACATTTGAGTGTCTGTTTCTTGAGTATTGGGACATAATAAAAGGCCGTGAAGGTTTAACTGTCGAAGATGTGCGCTCTGCAAATCCCCGAAAAAAGAGAGGCAAACGAAAGTACAAAGAAGATCCCAAATTTTCACCGTCTGATAGTGAGAATGAGGACGCAGAAGATTACAGACCAACACACAAAAAGAAGAGAATGAATTTTAGCAGAAGGGGAACAAAGCCCCTTGTCGATTTCCTAAAATCCATAGGGAAGGATACTGGTGAAAAACTGGAACATTCTGATGTGGTTTCAATTATCCGCGGATACATCTTCGATAAGAACCTGCTTGACGATAAAAAGAAGAAAGTTCATTGCGATGAAAAGCTGCATCCCATCTTCAGGAGAAAGTCAGTGCGAATGAAGAGTATTCATAATCTTCTGAAAACTCGCTTTGAAGAGAACTTTGAACTATTAGAAGACGACATCATATGTTTGGAAGAAGATTGTTCCAGTGAGAAACGTGAAAATGTGTTGGTGCCATGTAAGAAGCATGAGAAGTCAGATGAGAAAGCCAGCGAAAAGGAAGCCAAAACCGAAGTCCGGTCAAGTGGGCTTGCGTCAATTAATGCAGACAATATTAAACTTGTTTATCTGAGGAAGAGCTTAGTCGAAGAGCTATCGAAGAAGAATGAGAGCTTTGAGGAAAAAGTGGTGGGAAGTTTTGTGAAAGTGAAGAATGATCCTCGAGAATGTATCCATAGGAATTATTACCAGTTGTTGCCGGTTACAGGTAACCTCGACCAATGGTCCAATAGCTTTTAAGTTTAAGTATTTTCCTTAGAAAGTAGGTCTTTCCTGTTTATCTCCTTCTAGTTTCATTGATGGTATAATGGTACTGCAAATTTTCTCTTGTTAAAGTGTAACGTGTTCCTCCTGCTCCGTTTCCTTTGCCACAGGCCTTAAAAGGAATTCAACTGCTGATGACCCGAGCAGAGGTGTACTTCTTCATGTTTCTGGTGTGTCAAGTCATGTTTGCATTTCTAAGCTGGATGATTCTGACATAACTGAGGTGAGAAATATACTTAAGGTTTATGTTCTTAATCTTGTGTTTGGTTACATTTCCTCTCATCCTCTTACTTATGCGCTGTTCTGAACTTGTAGAAATATATGACACAAATTTGCTGCATGAACTTTAATGTACCCCCCAATCATTTTACTAATATAAATTGTGTTTTCCATCTCTGTAACTTTGTGGAGCGTTTTCTTGTTTTATCTGATCAAAATTTCCTTCTGTACCAGAATATTTTCTTCTGTTGCTTCCTGAAACTTTCAAGTGGTTTCTCTTCAGGAAGATATTGAAGATTTGAAGCAAAAGGTTATGAATGGCCATTTGAGACAACCAACTGTGGTAAGTACCTTACTAATGTTAGCTAATGATTTGAAGCGAAAGGTTATCGAAAGACTGTTTCCGAGATACCTTGTTTAGTCCAACTGTAGTGACTGTATTAACATGATGGGATCTCTGGAAGTATAAAATTGTTCAAACCTAAGCAACTTACACCCCCGGTTGCAACTCCTATAGAACTCTTATGCTGTCATTGTTTTCCTGACAGTTGGAGATGGAAGAGAAGGCTAAGGTTCTGCACGAGGACGTTACAAGACATGTGAGTATAGCCTGAAAGCATCTATACACACACACACACATATATATATATATATATACTGATGCTTCTGCTTACTGTGTATATGCATGGATACTTGGATCAGTGGATTGCAAGGCAGCTTGTCATTCTACGGAACTGCATTAACCATGCGAACGAGAAAGGATGGAGGGCCGAATATCCTTTTCGATTTTGTTATTCTTATCATGCAAAGCAACAATTATCTTACCATCTAGCATATTCAGCTGCATTCTCCATTGTCATTATCATCATACTTCTTCCACTACCTCTGATTAAGGAAATAGATCGGATATTCACTGCAAAACCTTAACTTTGTCTTTGTACGCTGCTCGAGTATCTAGAGCAGAGAGACCTGCTCGAGAAACCTGCAGAGCAAGAAAGGTTAATAAGACAAACGCCAAGGATCATTGAAGATGTTGTCGAGGTTAAGAGAAGCTCTTCATCTTCTTCAGGCGGCGCAAGCAGACAATGTGTAAGCAGCAGCAGCCTGACAGAGGAAGTAATCGATGTTGATTAATCAAGATGTTGGTTTGGGTACAGAGGGATAGACCAGAACCCTAGCTGCTCCTGTTTTTTTGGGTGTTGACCATTGCCCATCTCTGCATCAACATGGAATCTTAGATTTTGTCTATGTACATATATGTCTAGGAGACTTTTTTTGGACAATGCCAATGATCAAGTGAAGTCCCAATGAACATATTTATGAAAGAGTGATCACACGAGTAGTAGAATTGGTCAAATCTTTCAATCCATGATCCATCTCAGGTTTCTTCGTCCTCCTCATTTTTAATCTTCTAGCTTTTATACTTAACTTTGTTTGTAGTCGAAGAAACGATTAGATATTAACTCCACGATGGCCGCCTTCTCCTCCGCCGTGAGCTCGGAGAGATCCTTTCCGACCTCCTGCAGGCGCCGTACGAGCTCTGACGGGTTCCCGTGGTTCACCACCTGGAATATCACCCACTCTCGGCTCGCCTCCACCACCGCACGCGCCGCTCTGATTATTTTCTCTGATTACGTTCGGTGTCATAGGCATTATAAGTATAAAACTTAGATAGTTATGATTTTTTTTTAAACTGAAAAATTGAATCCAACCATGTAAAAAAACCAATTTTTTTTTTATATAAAATAAATTTTTTTATTAATAAAAACTGAATCCAACCGTAATAAAACCAAACCAATCTGAATTCGCCTGTGTATAAACTATAAAGTCAAAAAAAAAAAAAATTCTTCAAATGTTTCATTTACAAGGCTTCACATTTTATTCATTCATCAGGACAAAGTTTCAGCCAGAAGAAAACACATCCAGGACCAGGAAGACAGACTGCAATGACAGTCCAAGTGAACTGCATAAAAATCAGAAAGCAAATGAAACTTGTCTGAAGAGAAGATGCTTGCGGCCCAAAGGTCTGGAGACTGAACATATCATTTATAAATCAGAACTGAAGCCACACCACAGTTGAAGGGA
>NW_010960188.1:1564980-1572894 GCF_000463585.1 Tarenaya hassleriana
GGAAAGAGGGAATGCCAGTTAAATAATCTCGATGACACCTCGGCTAACGATGCTTCCCTGGTTGAGATCATGGAACGCTTTTCCGGCCTCCTCGAATTTGTATTTTCGAGAAACCGCTTCTTTCAGATTGAAAATCCCTGTCTCAGCCAGTTTCACCAGCTTTGGAAGATCCTGCCTTGCCCTTCCTCCGTATGACCCTATCACCCTTATCTGCCAAAAATATTCATATCATATATTGCAGTCAAACTATCATAGGTCAAAGCAGAGGATTAGCAGAGATTTCACCAAAGAAAAAAGCAAGCAAGATAACAAAGATTCTGTCGGTTCTTGGACACGAACCTTCCTACGGACAAGACGGTTTATGTCTATTTCTCCGACGGCACCAGCCTGTGACAGCCCGATCATTACAGCCTTGCCCCCATCTTTCACACTTTGAGTGCACTGCATGAATGTCTGAGGCTTTCCCAGAGCTTCTACTGCAATGTCTACGCCCATTCCCCCTGTTATTTCCTGCCCAAAATATCGGATTTTCCTTTCATGAATCAAGAAAATACACAGGCTTGTGATACTAGATACTTTAATTTAAAAAAAACGATATGGATACGGGAAGGATTCTGAAAATAAAATAACTTGTGCAAATACCGTACTCTTATCCTTTCAACAGCGTCTTCTTTAGTTGCATTGACGATATGGTTGGCACCGAATGTCTTCGCTTTTTCAAGCTTTTCATCTTGTACATCCACAGCTATTATATCAGATGCTCCGAAAGCCCTTGCTATCTGCAAGCAGCTGATTTTTTTTTTTTTTTTTTTTATATAGAAAGTTATGGTTATCCATCAATAGCAATATCCTTGAGATTGGTAAGAAGAGTTCAAAATATCATTTTGTTATTTCTATTTCAAAGCTGAAGTACAAAGAGACCTCACTTACCTCGAGCCAACACCGCCTATTCCAATTACTGCAATAGTATCCCCCGGCCGGACTTCAGCAGCATGGGCCATCGCACCATATGCAGTAAATACAGCACACCCGAGAATTGCAGATTCAGTATATGGCAACGATTCTGGTAGACTTGTCAACCCATGGGCTGGGATAACACAGTATTCAGCAAGCCCTCCCATACTGTACATATATACAGGTTTACCTACATGATTTAATGACATGCTTAAGCAAGAAATTATGATAAAAATCCGCTAGACAAGAGCCAGTCCGCATAAACTTTGGTTTGGAGGCAAGCTACTCAAGAAAAAAGACCATCATGAGACTGTTATTAGGAATCTAATCATGACCGGAAAGGGGAAACTTACCATTACTCCGCAAGAACAGTCGAGTTTCACCATCATAAAGAGTTCCTTTCGCCCGATTATAAGCAAAAAAGTCTTCACATAAATCATCGTGACCCTGTTCCCAATCTAGGGATTAGCTTAGCTGAATCACAGTTTCTCCATGTATTTCCAATAGGACGTAGAATACCATATGAAAGACCATGGAATTCAGTGCAGTCACAATAAACAGGAAAATGTAAAATGCATGCCAGAGTTATCAACCACTAGGGTTTCCCACCTTAGAGCAATAGGAACAGTTTCCACATGGCATAATGAAAGCTCCAACCACACGTGATCCGATTGGAAATCTGTAAGCGGCCACAGAATAAATTAGAGATATTGGTTTTTCCGATGATCTTAGCCACTGCTGCTACTACAAGTCATAAAACTATTCAACATAAGATCTGAAGAAACGGAGTCTTCAGCACCAGAAAGTTACTGAAAGAAAACACAACCAAGTTGCTCCCATAGTTTCTTGTTACGAGAGTTAAAAATCAATCCCAAAGCCAAGAAAAGATCTTTTCCAGACCTGAGGTAAGCTAAGACATGTGAAGATGAAACAAGGGAACATGTCTTTAGACCTTTCTATGATCTTGCTGTCAGTGAGTTGTCCATGCTCAACTACTTCTCCAGTTACCTCATGCCCGACAACACAAGGACTGGCAAATGGAATCTCTCCCTTCATCACATGGAGATCAGAGTGACAGACTCCACAAGCTGCACGAATGAAAAAACCGAGATCGACAGTAAAACACTCGGCATACTCCAATGCAGTTCCTATGGTGTCCATCAACATTAACCTCAAGACACAAGGAAAAGTCACAAAATTTATGTAAACCCGAATACGAGTGGATCAAGGCAATGAGCACCTAACCCTGGATAAACATTTAGATGCAAAAACAGATCATCCAAAGAAGAGAACAACATTACTGACGAAGAAGGCAAATCTGAATGCATTGGCAAATTAAAAAAATACATCTGATAATTATCTTTCCCAAAAATATCTAACACCCACTTCGACTAATCAGAATCAGAAATTATATTATCACGTATCGATTATGTTTCAGCCAAACCCAGAACAGAAAACATATGGGGACAGAAAACGAAGCTTGTTTACCCTTGGTTTTGATGAGAACTTCATTGGCTTTAGGTCGGGGGATATGAAACTCTTCAATGGTCAATGGTTTATTGGGTTCCCAGAACACAGCACCGCGCATAAAATCGCCGGAACTCACGTGATAAGCCGCCATGGAAGACGGAGACAACGCCGGAAAGCTTCTCCTCCGGCTCCCAACATCATCATCGCCGGAGACAGTCGCGTGGAGAGACCTACGCAGCGGAGACCCCCCAACGGCGGGTCGGAGCGAGGACAAGCCAAACCTGGAGGCGCGGCGGAGAACTGGTCGGAGTGCCATGGAAGACGATGAAAAGGAGAATCCAATCGGTGTTTCAGTCAAACTGTGATGCGATTGCGAAGGATTAGACAGTAAGAACTTGTTAATTGGTCGCTGACGTGTCAGTCAGGTGGCGATAAGGACGAGCGTCTGACTCGCCGCGAAGGGTAAATTCGGTATCTGTAAAGATATTAATATAAAATTTAATAAATCGAGAAACAAAATTAAGCTTAGTCACGGACCCACTAAACTAAATTGAAACAACGTTAATCAAAATTACAAGTATATATACGTTTGTTTAATACTAAATCAACATCAGAAATTTAAGTTGACAAAAAAATAACCCTTTTTTTTTTGCTGCTAACTGACTTGTACCTCAAGGCAAGTAACATACATATACTAAGAAGGAATCTTCATAACAATGGTAAGTTCTTGTTTTTTTTTTAACACAAAATTGCCGCAGCAATTACAAAAAAAAAAAACTACTTGGTACGAAGACCAGGAATGTTTCTAAGACCCATCTTGCCAAGAACAAGTTTAGGGATAGAAGGAGGAATGTCCAGTCCCATGCTTCTGCTGAACTCATTGGCAAGCTCCACCAGCTTGTACTTGTCCCTTCCCACCATCTTCTGCGAGTTGTAATAACCCAGCCACGCCTGATATGCCGCCTCCTTGTTCTTCATTTCCACGTGACAGAGCGCCTTCTGCACCTGTTTTCAACATACGTATCCAAACCAACCAGTTACAGAGACTTGCACCAATCACCACATCACATCACATGCATCATAATGACGATGCACCTTCCATTTTCTTGGATATGTGAAAAAAGCTAACCTTTTTCACAGCCTCCGGGTCTATGGTGGGTAGAGGAGACTTGGTGATGGGTAAGTCCTTAACAGAGGATATAAAGTATTCCTCCCATGGCGCCAGCAACAGTATGCCTTGCCCTTCTTTGCCCTTACGCCCGGTTCTTCCAAGTCTGTGTATATATTGTTCTCTGTCTGCCGGCACGCCCACCTGAGGATGTATGTACATTTTGCATAAATTTACATTTTTAACGAAATACTTGTAATAATCGGGGAGAAAGCTTCCACTGTCGAGAAGATTATTGCATGGCAGTAGCACGTACCTGTATGACGAGGGTGACATCGGGATAATCAACTCCACGTGCAGATACATCCGATGTAACGAGGATAAGGCCCTTGGACTTGCGGAACTCATCTGAAACTCTGGTTCTGTAACTCTGCGGCTTTCTTGAATGGATCTCTCTGACATTCAGATTTAGCTCGCCAAGCAGATCAGCCACAAATCTCGTAACCATAGCAGTTGTACAGAATATGATAACCTGTAACAAAGAAAAGAGTGTTTTTTAGACAACAAATTCTCCATTTTTTGTTCCACGTTTTCCACCAGGTGCGAAAATAACTCGTACCTTATAGTCCACATTATCCGCAATATGTTCCTTGAGAAGGGTGTACAGAAGGGAGAAATGCTTGTCCAGCGCTGCAACCATATGAGTTTGTCTCACCTGGAAAAGGAAACAGACATTTCGAGTAAAAATGTATTAATCATATGACTCTGCCATGCAAAAGTTAACAAACACTCGAGGATTTTTACCTGTGAATGCGTCTCTCCAGAGCCCTCATGGACAGTGTTGACAAACTCGTGATCCCGTCTGAGAGCAATATGGCATATTTGGCGGACCTTTACACCGGAAAAACCAATTCATGTTTCCTTCCCAAAGACAATAGAAACCGAAAAGATGTACAAGGAAACAGACATACCTCTTCAGGAACCGTAGCAGAAAACAGAAGCGTTTGTCTCTGCTTAGGAACAGCAGCAATTATCCTCTCAATGTCCTTTCGGAAACCCATGTCTAAGAGATGATCAGCTTCATCCAGTACAAGGACTTTTACACCCATCAACCTTGTAGCAAATCCAGCAGTGTTCTCAATGTGGTCTTTCAGTCTTCCAGGTGTAGCTACGAGAATCTGAGAATTTTCGATATGTGATGACTCTGGCAGTACAGGTGAAGCAACGATATATAGAAGCAACCTTCCTCTCCCATTGCAGGGAAGACAAGATACGCAAAAGCCAGAAACCTAACAGGCTAAATCAAGGAGCATAACCTATGCACACTAGTAAAATGTCAAACAGTCAAAGAAGTCCAACTTGAACAGGAAGATTTTTTGTAGTGAAGTTTGTGTAGAACAATCAAAGACCGGACAATCAATTCCATTATTCCAGTAATTCAAACACTGAGCTCCGTCAATGTCTGGTTTGGGGGAAGGAATTCTGACTCATGTCCATTGACCAGAAAATCTATAGCCCTTCATTGGTCAAATAATACTTCCAATACGAATAAAATATATCTAAATGAAGTCTAGGATTTGTTCACCTGGCAAGGATTTGCTTGCATACGCTTTTGCTCTAAAGCAAGTCTTGTGCCTCCCATCACCACTTGAACACCGATAGATGAATGATACTTCAGCAATGTGTTAGCTTCTGCAGCAGCCTGACTGGCAAGTTCCCTGGTTGGGCATATCACAAGCACGAGAATCGGGGGTCGCTTATTATCCCGGCTTGCAGGAGGTGATTTGACAACAACTTCAATTGATGGAAGCTTAAAAATAAACATCAACAATAAACACATATCCCGATCAAAGGGCCCAACCGGACAAATTCCTAACCGACCAATTTATACTCAAGAAACCATAGGGTAGAGATGTGTCTCACCAAAAATGCTACAGTTTTCCCAGTGCCTGTTTTAGCCTTGGCTAGGACATCCTTTCCTGGAATTACAGTGGATGAGAAGGAATCAGTGAATAAAATAATAAATCAAAAAGGATTTTAGCATGGGAAGTCCTAGCAAAATTGTGGAATCCCAAGATTTATCCCATTAAGAAATATACAAGAACTCCTGATTTTTCCTTCTTATACACTAATGCCAAGAACGAAAAGCTAACAGATCATCATCCTAGACTTGGCATGATGCTATAAACCAATGCCATTAAAATGATCCCCATGAAAAAGTCATTGTATCTAAATCATAGATTTTCTATCCCCACAAAAAAAAAAAAAAAACAACCCCACGAGAAAAACAGTTTACCTTTGAGAATGCCAGGAAGAGTTGCCTCCTGCACAACAGTCATCTTCTCATACCCGGCATCCTTAATCGCTTTTAGTGACGAGGCAGACAGTGGATACTGATCAAATCTGTTTAAATTCATCACGTAGAGTACTCTCAATCAAAGGGCTACAAGTAGTAAAAGTAAGACACCCACAAAGAGAATAACTCTACAGCAGTCCGAGTCAAAGAGAGTGAAGAGGTAAATGCAAGGCATAACCCATAAAGAGACTAAATTCTTCAGCAATATACGCTTAGATCAAACAACAGCGAGTAGTGAAACCGTGTTAGTAGTAAGACAGTCCAATTGAACACATGTTAACCAAACTTTGCATCAAGGCACCATCCATCAAGCATCAGCAAGTAGTAAAAGTATTCTTCAATCATATACCTTGTCTCAGTCAAATAAGAATCTGAAGTTTGCTCCCGCAAAATCTTTGCCCTACCCGCCTCTACAATCTTCTCGTCATCAAAGCCTAAAGCGGAAGTTGCTTTCTTGCTAAGAAAATCATCATCTTCATCCTCATCACTACCTTCTTCACTAAGCAAATCCCCAATGCCTCCCATCAGTACCTTCTTCACATCCTCATCATCACTAACCTCACTACCTTCTACCTCGAAACGATCTTCCCGTCTTGTTTCTCTCTTTCCTTTCAGATAACCCTTGTGGTTTCCTCTATCTCTCTCTCCTCTAAAGCCTGAATCTAAATTTCTCTCCTTCCTTCCACGCAGAGACGACTGAGTACTCCTTCCTCGATTCCCACCATTCCTTCCACCGTCTACATCACTGGACCGCTTATTCCTTAACGAGTCAACCGAGTCACGAGTCCTCCTCCTGTTCGACCCACCAAACCTATCGAAATCGTCCTCCCTTCCCCTCTTCCCATCCCTAATTCTCCCGGTTTCTCTGTTTCCTCCCCTACTACGAATCCCACCCGAGTATGAGTCATCATCTTCACTCGTGGCCCGACCGCGCAACGAGCCAGTCCTCAACTCGCTAACCCAATCACTGAGCTCCGCCTCGTCCTCGACCAAGCTCTTCGACGCTCGAACCTCGCCTCTCTCCCGACTCCCGCCGAATTCCGAGGTAGACCCAGGTCGGATACGGTTCGGACGGGTAGAGAAACTGACCCGGGACCCCAAACCAAGGAATCTGAGCCGAAGAGGGAAGGCCCGAGAGATGGCGTGAACGGAGCGAGAAGAGCAAGCGGGTCCGGCGAGATTCATGGAAACGAAACGGGAACTTGGAAGAGAATGGCCGAGGAAACGTAGGTGAGGAGGGAGCTTGAAGGGCATGGCGTAGTTGATAAGGCAATGATACCGGAAAATGGAGTTCTTAGGGTTTTAAAGAGAGTGTGCTCGAAAGACGATAGGGTTTAAGGGGACAGGAGAGACGAAAAGTGGAGTCCAAAAACGGTATCGTTTTGATTGTAGTTCCTCTTAAGGCTTTGAAATGTATGAATATTCATTTATGATTTAAGCCTTTGGGCCTTTAAGACTTGGATCAGAACTGCATGTACGGCCCAAAAACAAAAAAGGATAAGAAATCTATTTATAGTGTATTAACAAATTTGATAATTGGCAAATTAAAAAAATACATCTGATAATTATAATATACCAAACTTGAATGTAATGATATTATGATTTTGATATGAGTGGTTATTAAAAGTCTTGGTTGTTGGGATTTTAATGAGGCCAATCTTTATAGTTATAGCTTTGATTTCAGCAAATGAGAGGGTATTTATTATATATTTTAAAAGTTTTGGGGTAAATATAGAATAAAAAGGAAATATCGGGACAATTCTGAAATGTTTCCACAGATTTACTCGGTGAGTACACGTGGCAAATATACAGGCTGTCAAACTTGACGACCTGGCTCCAGGCCTTCGGCTGTTTTGTATTTTCCTAATCTATTTTCATCTTTTTAATTTAAATTAGTTTATAAACCTTCTTTAATCCTTGATTAACAACATAATCTGATTATTAGATTAATCTCTTAATTGATTAAACCGAAGGAGAAGAGTTTCTCCCCCCCCCCCCGTCTCTTCGTTTTTGCTTTTCTGTTCTT
>NW_010960188.1:1573061-1600631 GCF_000463585.1 Tarenaya hassleriana
AGTTTCCCCCCCCCCCCCCGTCTCTTCGCTTTTGCTTTTCTGTTCTTTTTCATCCCCATGTGCTCTCTGGTTTCAGTGTAATGCTGAAGTTGGTTTGGAATTATCAGTTCTTCGTTGGATTCCTTATTGTCGTCTCCGTTATCCCTTTTGTCTTCGCAGGTACGAGGTTACTTCATCTTTGTTGTCGTTCAGTTGAAATTGTTGGATTCTTGTTCCTGCTTCTGTGGAGATCTATATTTGTTTCCGTTACTTGCCTTGCTGGATTTTGGATTTTCCGTTTCAAGCTGTCGAATTTTGTCCCTTTTTTTTTATCTGTTTTCGTCGTGATCAGTTTGCTTGTTTCACTCTTGACTGTTTCTCGTCCCGCCGATTTGGATCTTTGGCATGCGTTGTGGTGATCGGGAGGAGTACTGAGAAATCGGGCATCGTCGTTTTCGTTGGTCACCCTTTGGGTTTCGATCATGTCTGTGATTCAGAGAACTAGAATGGGAAAAAATGGCAGCTTATGAAGCCCCTTTTCCCCCTTTCCAGTTCATGTTTTTCTGTATCATTGCGTGTCCTGAATTTCGCTGTAGTTCTATGATCCTTTTTTTTTTCTGAAGTACAAGTTGAAGCCTTCTGTTTTGCTACTTGGTTCGTCGTGCTTTAAATTTCATTTTTTTTTTTAAATCATTCTGCGTCTGGTGGATCGGATTGATGGTGAAGTGAGACTGTGCCTAAATCTGTTTTTAGCTGTCTCGAGAATTGTTATGGCTTGATGGTGAAGTTGGATCAACATAAAAGAGATGGATCTTTTAGGTTCTGTTCTGACTCTGGACTTGCATGATATTGAGTAAACTTGTTGAGATCCTGTTATTTTCTCCTGAGAATCGGTTCTTCGCTAGATTTAGATGGTTTAATTCACACGGGATCTTCAGATATTCTATGATGCTGTTATTCTTTACTGGGTTGCTGTTTGATTTTCCGAGATATTTCCTGTCCACTTACGCTATCTTTGGCATGCTTCATATGGTACATATTTCATTACTTGCAGAGTAGAAGCTTTTGCACTTTCGAAGCTACTTCTTACGAGCAAAACCATATGGCATTGCTTTTTGCCGTTCAGTAGATTCTGTTTTTGATCTTGTCTTGTGGTTTTGCCTTTTTCGTTTCTGTAATAGCTTCCTTCAATATCTACATACTCTATACCCAACTTTCAGTTATGTTAATCAAATTCTCTACCAAGGAATCAATCAAATCGTTTGTTGGATGATCATTGTGAGAATCTTTAGTTTTTAATTGTCTTGACTTCCAGAGATACGCAAAAATGGCGGTGGAGCTTGTAATTTCAGCAACCAGTGAGAAGCTCAATGATGTGGACTGGGCAAAAAATATTGAAATCTGTGAGCTAGTCACTCGAGATGAAAGGTATATGCAATTGCAATCATCCCATTTGGCTATAGGAAATGCTATTCTTGTGGACTTAATTGGATGCCAACCGCCTATTTGACATCTATATGAAGCTTAAAGCTTCAATTTATCTGTGCCTACATTCTCTTTAAAAGAGTGATACCGCCCTCTTGCCTCTGTTTTTCATTCATTTCATCACAGTCTCACAGATCATGTGTTTGATATTAAATCATCCTGAAGAATTATAATGGAACTTGTAGTCATGGTATGATTGCTCTTGTGAAGTAGCTATTTTGTGAGCAGGCAAGCTAAAGATGTTATCAAGGCTATCAAGAAACGCTTGGGAAGCAAGAACCCAAATACTCAATCATATGCTGTCATGGTAGGTCCAAAGATTTAGGTCCGTCTTTATTGTGAAGTCATGCTTTATCAGCAAACGACAATGGAGCTATTACTTTATCATTTTGGATGCTTGTTTTAACTACCTCGCTGGAGTTGGCATTACCTTTGAACATCGTGGTAATGTGTTGGAACTGTCATTTTCTTTTGCTTATTTGTTTTTGCAGCTGCTGGAGATGTTGATGAATAACATTGGGGAGAATATTCATAAACAGGTTATGGATGTGGGTGTTCTCCCTGTATTAGTGAAGATAGTGAAGAAAAAGGTATATGCATCTGTTTCTGGACTTTATTTTACTACGAATTCAAGGATTATACAGCTTACATTGTTTGGTGGCATATTGTAATCCTACTTTAGTCAGATTTGCCTCTGAGAGAGAGGATTTTTCTCCTTCTTGA
This sequence comes from Tarenaya hassleriana, assembly GCF_000463585.1. Classification (NCBI taxonomy): domain Eukaryota; kingdom Viridiplantae; phylum Streptophyta; class Magnoliopsida; order Brassicales; family Cleomaceae; genus Tarenaya; species Tarenaya hassleriana. The sequence goes on from NW_010960188.1 coordinate 1,575,249, forward strand.
CGCGACACAAACCTCCCTTGGTGGTGCTTCAGGGAAGTTCCCTCAGTATTATTCAGCATACTACGATTTAGTGGTGAGTTTAAGCAATTAAACTCAGTGGCTGTTCTGTCATCGTGCTATGCTTTATACTTTCCTTGAGTGAGAGATTTCATCAGATTGCTGCTTATGCAAGGGTTAGTCGATGAGTTCACTGATAATTTATAACATATTAGATGATCATGAATTGATGCATAATATGGCTTTATGCCACTGCATCGTGGGTTTTAATTCACTTAATTGTAGCCAAGTTTTCTTTTCTTCCTGAGTAATATATCTAGATTGGCAGCAGTTCACTGTTTTACATCACTTCTGTAGTACTGCTTGATGACAATTTCGTGGATGAAACTAGACTGTTTGTTAGATTCAAGTAGGTTGAGTATGTCTGTTTGGCATATCAGTTGATCAGGCGTCTTATGTTGCCTTTAGCAATCAGGAGTTAAGTTTCCTCAGAGAACTCATTCTACACAAGAACCTGGCTCAACACAAGCAGCCCCCAGAAATACACTTAATGAACAACTTGCATCTGCTAGGAACGAGGGCAATGCTCAGCGGCAAGAATCTCAGCCTGCATCTCCTTTGAGGTACACATATTTCCCGAGTCAGTACCTGTTGCTTTTCTAAATCGACTTGTTGTAGGTGACCTTATGGCTTATTCTGCTTGCTGTTGCATACAGCATCTTACAAAAGGCCAGTAATGCGCTAGAAGTTTTGAAGGAAGTTCTTGACACAATCCATTCTCAAAATCCCGAGGTATTGCTCTTGATACACATCTGTTGATTGTGTGATTTGGGAAAATCGTGTATTTCCCACTAACTAACATGAGTTCTTCATTTTTTTAAGTAAGCTGGTGGCCTGTTGAGGTGTCTAATCGATCTCATAGTCACAGCCCTTGTGATTACTCCGATTTTATAGACTCATCAACTTTCCTTTTGAAAATTATTTGTCTCTTGCCTCCCAGGTAGCGAGAGACGAGTTTACTCTTGACCTTGTCGAGCAGTGTTCATTTCAGAAGGAGCGAATTATGCATCTTGTGATGAAGTCAAGGCAAGTTTGCTCTCTGTTTCAGTAGAGGACACGATTCTTCTACCTGTCCTGCAATATTCTGAAGTGCATTATCTAATTTGTCTTGTGTCGTTTCTATGTCCAGAGCTAATGATAGTTGCTTAGAAAAGCTGTGGTATAAATAGTCTGTTAAATTTGACTTTAGATATTGTTTACAAAGGGCAGTTAACATGATCTTTCGAGTTTAAAATTTTACATAATTCAGCATGTTTGGTTGCATTAACTCAGTTTCCCCACCACATGTTTCTCTTGATTTACTTGCAAATAGGGGAAGATCTTGTTGATGGCAAAACTAGAGTGTCTAATCAGATTGTCAAAGTCCAATGGGTTTAGATTAGACTATTTGGAAAAAAAAAGGAATCCCTGTTAGATGTTTCCTGCATTTTAAGTAGAACATCTAATAGTTTTCCTTGTTGGGCATTGTGTGATGTTCTGTGATAAGTTTGAGTTTAGCATATCCGTGTAGTTGTTATTTTGGTCCTGACGCATAATTCGTGCAGGGATGAAAAAGTGGTCTCTCGAGCAATTGAATTGAACGAGAAGCTGCAAAGAATTCTCACTAGACATGACGACTTGCTGTCGGGCAGGATCACTGGGTCAGGCCATAATTCCAATCCCAAACAGAGCCATTGTCCTTCAAATGGGAATCATCAGAAACATGAACTGAGCGCTTCTAATGCAAATCATTTGCATACCGAGTCAAGCAGCTCTATATCCAACTCAATTCATCTTAACCATGACGACGGGGATGAGGAGGAGGAGCCTGAGCAGTTATTCAGGAGGTCTGTCCCTCTTTGCAACCTCTGCTTTGAACTTGTAGTACAAAAAATTGCTTGCATCCACTAACTTACGATTGTCTTGTAGAATCCAGTAGATGAAAATCGGCTATTCTTGAAGTTCTAAGTGATTCTGAACATTTATGAGGGCTTTATTTTATTCCACACAGCAACCGTGGCACTCTTACAGATACAATGCAAGCTCAAGGAGCTATCGTTTTTTATATCTTATCCTGTCTTGTTCTTGCAACTAATTGGTCTATGTTGAATGCTGAACTCGGCAGACTGAGAAAAGGGAAAGCCCAAGCAAGGCCTGAAGACGAAGGCGAGCCGTCTTTGGGAGAGAAACCTCATATGGGCTTGCTCGGATCATCCGTGACAGGTGAAAGTCTCAACCGTCCACTTATACGCCCTTTACCTTCAGAGACAACACGCGAAAGCAATTCACAGTCACCCCCTTTTGCAATTCCACCACCGCCAGCAAAGCACATGGAGAGGGAGAAATTCTTCAAGGAGAAGAAAACCGACGGCGCAGTCATCTCCGGCCACATGAGAGGCCTCTCGTTACACAGTCACGACGGGAGCAGCTCACGCAGTGGAAGCATAGACTTCAGTGACTGACCGACCTCCATAAACGACCGAGCTCATGGCTCATATATACATATTCTTTACGTTTTTTTCCCGGGTTTGTAATTTACAGGACAGAGAAAGGAGATGGACAAGCTTTCTCAGCAGATTAAGATGTACTGCCAGGTTCTTTCGTGTATAGGAGAGAAGTGCACTGTTTCATGGGAACAGGGATTGTGTAAGATTATCGAGGTTGTGCCCTTATGCTGTAATGGAGTTGAATTGCTCGATACAACATCTGTTGCCATATAAAACTTTGATATATACAGATTCTTCTGATGCAACTCTACTTCTTCACCTTCATCTCTCTCTTATCCAAATTTAAGTTTTAAGCAGAGAATTTCCCAAAATGGGTACAGCTTTAGTGATCAAAATAGCATAAAGCCAACTCAGTTTAAACTTCAAGAAACACCCGACCATGGTTTCTTGTCTGTTGTCCCAAGACATCAGACAACAGTTTCCACCAATGTCAATGTCGACAAAAGACACAGATAAAACTCTCTTCTGTTCATAGCATCACATAAAGAAGCTCCTCGGCTATAAATAAATAACAAGAAAACATCATAAAAAAGACAAGAGAGAGAGAGAGTTGAGAGAGTGTCTCTCTAAAAAGACAAGGGCTTTGAGTTCGTTCACTTCACCATGCAGATCTTGATAACAGAGGCAACGCCAATACGGTGGAGAGCCACAACCGCATCACCAGGCTTGCACAGCCCTTTCTCGGTGGCCGATTTCATCGCCGCCTCGAGAATTACTTCTGTAGACTCTGTATCGGTCGCCTTTGCCGACCCTTCGGCCAACACTGGGATTAAACCTCGGTATATCAGACTGTGCCTCGCAGGAGACTCATCGCTGCAACTCCAGTCGAATGAATCGGTTGTCATGACGGGGACAACCACTGACAGAATCGGAACTGCCGGTCTGTACTTGGCTACCAGCTTGGCTGTTGTTCCTCCACGTGTCATCACCACGATCAGTTTCGCCTTGGCCTTGTTAGCTGTCCGTACAGCCGATGATGCCAGGCTCTCCAATGGGCTCATCGGAAGTGGAGTGGCTCGTATCATCTCCTTGAAGATGGTGTTATACTCGAGCGAGGACTCTGCTTCGATGCAGATCTTGGCCATAATCTTAACGGCTATTTCTGGGTATGCTCCAGCTGCGCTCTCACCGCTGAGCATCACGCAGTCGGTGCCGTCGAGGACGGCGTTTGCAACGTCTGTGGCTTCAGCCCGGGTTGGTCGGGGTGATTTGATCATGGACTCTAGCATCTGTGTGGCGGTAACCACGGGTTTACCTGCAAGGTTACACTTGTAGATCATCATCTTCTGAGCCAGGAAGATCTTCTCGATTGGAATCTCCATCCCGAGATCACCACGTGCAACCATGAATGCGTCGGTTTCACGCAAGATATCATCAAAGTTGATCACACCTTCCTGGTTCTCAACCTTGAGTCCAGAGGGAGAATGATTAGAACATTTCCGAAAAACACAAATCGAGGTTCCATCACAACTAAGCTAAAACAAGAAATGAAATGTAAAGTACCTTCGACATCAACATGATGCTTTTGGCATGGGATCCAAGGACCTTCCGGACATTGACAAGATCCGAGCCTTTACGCACGAACGAAAGGGCAATCATGTCGATGTTGTTCGGAACACCCCAGTTGAGGATATCTTCCTTATCCTTCTCGGTAAGGGTGGGGAGATCGACAACGACACCAGGGAGATTCACGTTCTTTCTTTCACCAAGCATCGCTGTATTCTCGCATCGACATCTAACCGTTCCAGCATCAGGATCACATGACAAGACCACAAGACTAATGCTTCCATCCGCACATAGGATGGTATGTCCAGGCTTTACATCCACCGGCAGCTTCTTATAGCTCATGGATATCATTTCCTCATCTCCCTTTATGTCATAGTCAGTCGAGATTGTAATCTCCTGACCTTCCTTCAACTGTATCGGTTTCCCATCTTTCAAAAATCCCGTTCGGATCTCGGGACCCTGTAGTGGAACAAGCAGGAATATACATTGTAAGCCTCTAAACACAAATCAAACCCAGTGGATAAGGAAACAATCAAGATCAATCCCCATTCCATAAATAGAGTTTCGATGAGTATGTGACAAGGAAGATCGAAACCTTGGTATCAAGCATGACAGCACAGAGAATGCCGGTGTTCTGCATAGCGGAACGGAGATTGTTGAGTGTCTCTTGATGGTACTCATGGCTGCCATGGGAGAAGTTGAAACGAGCTACATTCATGCCTGCCTTTAGAAGTTTCTCGATCATAGGCACAGATCGAGAGGCAGGGCCGAGCGTGCAAACGATCTTCGTCTTTGGGAGTTTACCTTCATTCGGTAGCTCCTTCAATATCCCTTCAATGTCTATGTTCGCCATTTCTTCCCCTTCTTCTAAACCCGAAACAGCCCTGAGATGAACAGAATTCAGACATACCCATGAGCCAAATCAAAATCCGAAATTTCTCAAAAGGAAACAGCCTTCTCCACCAACCAATGAGAGATAAATCCAGCGGGAAAACAAACAAGACCCACCCCCACCCCCCACCCCCCAAAAAAAATCGAACTTCCAGGGATGATTCAAACAAGCAATCATGAGGAAATCGATCCCTCAACGTATAAATAAACGGGTTTTCCGAACTTTCTCACTCCTTAGCTGTTATCGTCAATTTTTCTCACCAAACAAACACAGATTCAACGGAACGGAGAAGGAACAATACCCAAAACCGAAAAACGAAGTTCAAAGGTATATATACAAACAAGCAAACGGGAAGGTAACACATCACAGAAAGAACAGTGAGGACACAGACTCAAGGAAAAGAGAAAAAAGAATGTCAGGGGAAACAACCTGAGACCGGATCTCTAAGACAGAGAGAACGGAGAATCGAAGATGAAGAGAGGATCGGAGAATCAAACTGAGCAGTGGGGGGGAGAAGAAGAAGAAGAAGAACCCTCGTTTTAAGCTTCGTCCGGTTGTGAATTCTGTGGCTTTAGTGTGTAAAAGCCGCCGAGGGAATCCCCCCAAAGGCATTTAAAACGGTGGGCGGCGACTGCCACGTCGACACTCTCTTTGAAAATTATTACTTTATTATTATTATTATTATTACTATTATTATTATTATTATCGGAATGCGTTGTGGTTCGGATGTATTATGGATGTCTAACACATCGGATACCCGAAGATTTGAGATATTCAATTTTCAGATCCAACAAAATGTTTCATTTTAGATTTTGAATCTATAAATCTCAAGTTTTAGATTCAGTTTTAAATATGCAGATCTCAAGTTCTAGATTTGATTTTAAATATTTTTAAATATATAGAGATATCAAATATCCGAAATTTTGGATAATCAAAATTTGTTATCAAAGAAATATTTTCCAATCAACAAATCCTAACAAGTGATGTAATGAGGACCATCATCATACTTCCATTACATAAACTCGGTTCAACTACTTAGCTTTTTCTTCTGCTGTTTAGATCAGTTTAGTTAAGAGTGGACAAAGCAGAAGGAAACTCACTTCTTGCTTTAGCCCTCCCAATGGGGAAGAACTCCATAAAGGGTCTAAGACTCGAGCTTGAAGCCGAGATCTCCATTGAAGATAGAAGTAAGCACCTGATATACAACGGCTACTATGAATCCCGACACAGAAGAGAGCGGGAGCGATACCGTCTTGCCAATTTTTTCCGCGTGTTCATACGAATCCTTCATATGCGTTTTGGCTGTACATATTGCACGCGTTCTTCTTGGCATAGGATCTGGAGTGGATTGAGAAAACGAGGTTAGAACGGGTAACCGGCAACAGAGAACCTCGTGAAACTAGAATGTGCCTTTCCGAATCCATCTCCCTACTTGAGAAAACAGTAAAAGGCAGTCAAATTTTCGGCATATGAACGAGTATTTTGTACCTGCAAATCTTCTGACAGTGCCTCTGAGACAGCAAGAGTGTAGCAACCCGGAACAAACTTCCCTGCCAAAGAGATTTGCAAGAATCATATTCATTTCTGCCTCGAAAGAGGAAAACAACCAATTACAGTAGAAAGCATCGGACTTTAAAGACGCGTATAATCCGGACACAACATTTTAATCGGAATCTAAAGGGGGTCACTTGGTGAAGGTAACTGACATATACAAATCCAAAATCTCTCTCCTCGTACCAACCATCCAACTAAACAAAGAAAAGATAATGGATGCCATTGCCAGGAGATACGATCGTACGACATGTTAGATCCGAGTTTTGAAAACACATCATTCATGCCGCCACCAAGAAACCAGATTGTCTTAAAACATCCGAAATCTATAACAGAAAAGTCAAGTTTTGATCGGATTCAAGTGTCAAAACTCCGCACCCACGATAACACATCTACTCAAAACCTCCTAAACGTATTTGTTAAGCTCTGAAAATCATATGCATAAAAGAAAAGGAGAAAACCCATTATACTTATGGCTTCCACAGAGAAACCAGATGATTAGGAAACTGCACAACTCGAGCAAGCTGAGGTACTACAATGGCGGAAGAAAGGACACAAAGGAAAGAGGAAGCCAATGCATTCATTCACATGGCGAGCTCAGTATACCTATTCTTAACCACCTCGCGGCCCAGCTTCTGCTTGGATCCATCACCGAGATTATTCTGAAAGCAGTCTAATATCAGCACCCTTGTCCCATATAGATATAAATACGAAAACAGGAGATAAGCTCGAGCATGGAGAATTTACAGTGACACTGAAAAGAACAACAACTCAAGCATCTATTAGCAGGAGGCATTCGGGTAATTGCCCCCCATTATCACTCATATACCTAGAAAGACTAATCAAAAACCACAACGAAGAAATTCTATGAACCCTAGAAGCTTAAAAATCTTGGAAAGGGTTTTCGATTAAGAAAGGGTTCAAAGAAGCCCGTACCCGTTGAAGTTAGGCGTGGTGCAATCCACAATACGCTCATGGTCGTCATCCATCTTGAAGAAAGGGCAATTCTCACACCCCGATTCTCTGAACTGGTAGCGAAAACCATCATCGACGGAGAAAACCCGTTTAGAAATATGAAAAAGAAGAACAAAACCTGGTCGTAGGTCTTCACAAGACGGCAACGGAGACAAGACCTAAGCTCGTGACCGAAGCTCGTCGGAATCTGTGCCGGCGCGCTTCCCATTGTACTTAAATCTCTGCTCTTCCCTTCGGCGTTCGTTTCAGAAAGAGAACGAAGCACTGAAAATCTCCGACTCCGAGTCTCCAGGTAAAAAGGATTTTACAAACTTTCTATAATTTCATGAATTGGGCCGTGTATGGGCCTATCTGTCTAAGCCCAATAATACATTCATGGCCCAAATACTCCCAACTCTTTTTTGGATCAAAGCAAGAAAACAGTTGAAGTAATGCCATTATTAAATTTCTTGTAATATGTTAATTACATAAAAATAATGACATATATATGTTTGAACCCACAATGAGTATATTAGTGACTGCGATTTTGGTATAAATAGTAATTATTCATCAAATTTTTAACTTAGTTTTTTTTTCATAATTACTTGGTAGCAATTATATACCAAATTTATAAATAATTAATTATCTATTTTAAAAAATATATTTTTATCAATTTAGTTTAATTTTAATAAAAATATAATTGTCTAACTATAACATAATATGAAACAAATGGCATCAAATCTATTTCTGTCTACAACATAATACAGAATAACAATGACCAAACAGAACCCTAAAGATCAAGCAAGCCAAGAAGGAACAACAGACAAAGAAAATCAGAAACTAGCATCTGCGTCTGATAATCCCAAAGAAGAAACAGCAGATCAAATATCAAACTATGGAACAATAATCCACAATTGCCCACAATTCAAATACCTCAGCTCTTATTGAGAAGCAGGAAACTGGAGATGAAGGGGGCAACGATAAATCTCTGCTCAAACTCCGGGAGACACAGACATCATTAACAGATGATGCCAGTTCTCACTTGCGTTTTCCCTGTCCAGCGTTTGAAGCCACCCTCCTGAGTTTCCTGGTAAAAGCAAACTCTCCGAGTTTATGACCAACCTTCCCCTCGGTGATCTTGCAACGGACATGGGATTTTCCGTTGTAAATCCGTATGGTGCTACCGAGGAATTCCGGCAGAATAGAAGATCTACGCGACCAAATCTTCCTGTTCATAACAGCATCTTTCTTCTCCTTCATCCTCAACAGGAATGCATCAACAAAAGGACCCTTCCATAAGGATCGTCGCGGCATGAGGGACCTGGGGATTAATCCACAACATCAACAACTAACCACAATTCAGAACAAGTTGTGAGAAGACGCGTCCAGGGGATGAACGAGGTTGCCATAAACACCGAGGAAATATTCTTCGGTCCTAAGCTCAGATGAACTCTTCGGACAAACTGAATCAACCCATCAAAACCCTAAACCCCTCTACAAAATCGAAAACCCTAAAACCAAATCTCAGTAAACAAACCCTCAGAAGCGTGACATTCATATTGTAAACATCTGATTCAGAATGCAAACCACAAGATTGAAGCCGAAAACAATCAGAGAAAACCCCGATGGAACAAGCAGCGGGCGAGGAACACATAAATCAACTTTCTATAGCGACAGCATTAGAGGAAGAACAGCGAGAGAACCTGTAAACGGAGACGACGACGGCTCTGCGAGAGAAAAACCCTAACTTTGGAAGACGAGACTCGATCGAGAGTGGAGCTCGGCGTGAAAGAGAGGCGAGTTTTTGGAATTCTAGTTTTGGGCCGTCTGTGGGCCCATCTTTATGAGCCCACTAACAAATTCATGGCCCAAAACCCAACTCCCACATTTCTTTTTTCTTCTTCAAAGCAATATATATAAAATATATACACACACATTCTTTACACGTAAATATATATATATATATATACACACACACACTTTACACGTTTGTAAAGTTAATTAGATAAAAATATTATGTTCGAATCCGCAATAAAAATTTGGCTAATCAAATTGATCTTCGCAATCAAATCGATATAAAAGTTTATGATTTCTTTAAAATAAAAATAAAATAAATTCAAACCAAAACCAAACCAAATAAAAAATAATAACCATACTCCGAATGAACATAAAAACGATAAAATCAAACTAAATTTGATGTAAAGCCGAATAATTATAAATTTTTGAAAATCAAAATACATACGTACGTACATACATACATACATACATACATACATACATACATACATACATACGTACGTACGTACGTACGTACATACATAGAGATATAGTCGGCACAGTACTGTGGCTTGGAGACGAAGCCTTCACCCTCCACAGTCCACACTTACTCTCTCTCTCTTCTTCTTCATAATTCCCACACGGACCTATTTTCTTCTTCTTCCTTGTACGCATATCTCTCTCTGCTCAGTTTCCTTTCCTTTTGCCTCATCTTGGTGGGGATTTTCCTCTGATATCCTACTTTGCCCTTCTCTCTCTTCTTCCGGGATCGCCGAGCCCTATGTTATCCTTCATGGGTTTATGTTTTCCTCCGGTATGATTCGATTTCCCCACCTCTTATCCTCTTCTTTTTTTGCGGCTTCAATCTCTGATTGAGCTTTGCCTTGGCGGGTTCTTCGTCTTTTTTGCTCTATTGCTCGATTTCTTAGTTTCTTTCCGTCTTCACGAAATGGGATTTTGTGTGATTGCTGCTTTTTTCCTTAGCCCTAGGTACAATTTTGGATTGTTCGAGTGTTTTCGGTGTTCTCCTTGAACATTCTTCGCCTTTTTGTGTCTATTGGTATTGCATGGGTCCGGTTGTTTCGATTAGCTGATTCTTTCTGTGGATTGAGCTTTTGGTAGATTGTTGTTTTGATCGAACGAGTGAAGCCGAACTGATTGATTGATCGATTGCGGCGTGATGTACGTACGGGTCGATCAATCCCGAACGCTTTCTTTATCTGATTGATGGGTTTCTTGTCTTCTTATTCTTGATCTGGAACAAAACATCTTACTGATCTTGTTTTGCTTGGTGAATGCTCATGCTGCCCTTTGCTCGTTCCTGATTCTTGTTTTACCAAGGGTGAGTGAAGGGTTTGGTTTTCCTTTCAGTGCAGCACGACATGTAAAATGCTTTTGAATACTGTTCTGCTGTGTGTCCTTGAATTTTGGCTCAAGCTATGACGGCGTTTTTGTTTTGAGTCTAATCCCAATTCTCAAAAGCTTGATCTATTTGATTTTGCAGAGGACATATATGGGCTGAATTAGGAATTTCATGGGAGTTGTGGAGGATACCTTTGAAACGTGCGAAAAGGCTTGTCAGCGAATCAAACCGCTTCTGTGGGAACTCTTCTGTTAGAGGTAGTGTGGACAATCACTTGGTCGACCTAATGGCTCGGCCTCTGACCTCCCAAGGGGATGGGGAAACTACCTGCTCCGAAGGAGTCATAAAAAAGTCTGAATTCATTAGGATAATAACTAGGGCCCTATACTCACTCGGGTATGATAAAACCGGGGCCCTTTTAGAAGAAGAATCTGGGATACCTCTGCAAACTTCTATTGTAAAGTTGTTTCTGCAACGAGTAATGGATGGGAAATGGGACGATAGCATAGCTATGTTGCAGAAGATTGGTCTGCATGACGAAAAAGTTGTCAAGACAGCATCTTTCTTGCTTCTAGAACAAAAGTTCTTTGAGTTTCTTAAGATGGAAAAGGTGGCTGATGCATTGGGCACTTTAAGGAGTGAGATTGTGCCTCTTCATGTTAATGTGAAGTGTGTTCATGAGCTAGCTTCCTGCCTAATATCGCCTTCAAAGTTTCTATCGCAAAGTGTTTCTGGTCAAGGAATGGAAGATGTGAATTCGAGGTCCCAACTTATGGAGGAACTGCAGAATTTGCTTCCTGCTCTAAACGACTGTCAGCCATGGAGATCGATGGATCTTATCTGAAATTAGAAGGAGAATCAAGCTCTGATGAGAGTGACAGTGAGACTGCAGCTTACAAGGAAACCAGGGATAGCTTACTCCAGTGTGCTGAAAAGGTCCTCAGTGATGCATCTGAGGAATATTCCCAGCTTTCAAGGGTGAAAGAAAGATTTGAAAGGTGGAAGAAAAATTATGCATCTAGTTATCGTGATGCTTACATGTCTTTGAGTGTGCCTACCATCTTTTCACCTTATGTTAGACTGGAGCTTCTGAAATGGGATCCTCTTCATGAAGATGTGGATTTCTTTGACATGAAATGGTAGCAGGATTCTTGTGTTTTCCATAATACTTTTGATAGTGATTTGTCCTTGTTCTCTGATCATCAATGCGGGAAGCACCATATTCCTTCTCAGACTGTACAGGTTAGACTGCTCTGATCGGCCAATGTTACTGTTTACCTCCATGCTGTTGCCGTTTGTTTTCTGATGTGGTGATGTATGTCCGTGTAGAACCAGTGTAGGAGAACCATATAGCAGCAGCTGAAAATCTTGTGAGTTCCTTTCGCACTAGGAAATAAAGAAAAAAATAATAGCAATTTCTACGCACTGTCTTCTTTCTCCATTTTCCTTCTTCATTCTCTTATGATGGTATATATAGGCTCTGTTACTTGTTGTAATGTTCCATAGGTGGTTGTATGTTCTATTAACATTTGAATTGTGATATCATATCCTTTTTTAGACTTTGACTGCTTTGAGAAGTGGGTAGATAATTGCTAAATGAATATGACTTTGTCGCTTTTCTCTGTGATTTATTGGCCTTTCCATATCTTCACCTGGAAAGAAACGAACTTTGGACGTCTTCCAACTGAAAATTGTGCTTTCTGTTCCGTCTCCGACCTTTTCATTCGTAAATTATATTTGTATTGTTTTTGTTGGCATCAAGGAGTAGTGTTTATGCTCAGAATTCAGTAATTATGTCTGACCCCTTCTTGTGCTTGTAGTTAGGTCAAGCTTTTACTGGTTAATGTTAGCCTTAATGATATAACCTCATCCATAAAGTTCTCTCTACTGAATGGTTCAGATTTTGGAGTCACATACCGATGAAGTGTGGTTTTTGCAATTCTCACATAATGGAAAATATTTGGCTTCATCATCCAAGGATCAATGTGCAATTTTATGGGAGGTAAGTTGCCATACTATTCTCATGTCTTGTTAGGATTCAAATGTAAAGGTTTTGTGATTCTCTAAGAATATATATCCTCAGTATCTGACAAGATATTATATGTTGAACACCTATGTTTTTTCTTTAACTTGGTTAATACATTAGATACAACACCTATGCTAATTGACTTGACTGCACTGTTCAGGTAAATGCAGATGGCCAAGTTTCACTGAAACATAAACTTGTTGGTCACCAGAAGCCGGTAATAACTGTTCAGTGGAGTCCTGATGACACTCAAGTTCTAACATGTGGATCAGAGGAGGCCATTAGGCGGTGGGATGTTGATTCGGGAGATTGTGTGTGGATGTATGAAAAAAACGGTGTACGCCCGGTTTCTTGTGGATGGTATCCTGATGGGAATGGAGTATTTGCTGGGATGACAGATCGGAGCATCTGCATGTGGGATTTAGACGGTAGAGAGCAGGAGTGCTGGAAAGGCCAGAGGACCCAAAAGATATCGGATATAGCAGTGACCGACGATGGGAAATGGCTCGTTAGCATATGTAAGGAGACGATGATATCGGTGTTTGACAGAGAAAGGAAATACTACGAGAAACTGATAGAGGAGGAAGACATGGTAACATCGTTCACGCTTTCTAAAGACAATAAGTATCTGCTTGTCAATCTCATCAACCAGGAAATCGGGCTCTGGAACATTGAAGGCCAACCCATCTTAGTGTCGAGATACAGAGGCCACAAGCGTGCTCGGTTCATCATCAGATCTTGCTTTGGTGGGTACAGACAAGCTTTCATAGCCAGTGGGAGTGAGGATTCTCAGGTAAAATTTTGTCCTTTTACTCCCATAATCTGTTGTCGGAATCTGTGTTGGAAAAGGTCTGATCTGGTGAAAGCGGATGGGTTTGTAGTTTGGATTTGGTGGCTATGGTGTTGAGTTTTGCCTGGTGGGTTGCAGGTATATATATGGCACAGATCATCAGGGGAGCTGCTACTGGTGCTGCCTGGTCATTCGGGATCGGTGAACTGCGTGAGTTGGAACCCAACAAACTTGCAGATGCTGGCATCAGGCAGCGACGATGGCACCATTCGGATATGGGGTCTTCTCGATCATCGGATAAACCCCCAGAAGCAGCAGCAAGGGCTAGACATCAATGGTGTGATGATCCATCAGTGTAGTAGTGGTAACTGAAGCAAGAGGAAATGGAAATGGCAATGTTTTTCTTTGTAAATCTTTTGTCTGAATCTGACAATTCAATGTTATACATACATCTTCTCCTCCATGCTTTTGTACTCTTTTTTTTGTTTCCCTTTTCTGTTTCCTTCTCATTTTGTGTGCTTTGCTTTCTCTCCATCGGCAAATGCAGAGGGTCTAATGAAGGGGAAATATGCATATCGTTTGGTAATTAATTTGTTTAAATAATTATTAATGACGACTAAAAGATTCTATTGTCATGAACTTTAAGAACCGAAGAGAAGTGAGGGAAAAAAAAAACCCCTCTTTTTTCTCTGATTCACGATTCCGAGCTCCTTGCATTAAAACCCTAATTTCAGAGGAATGAGAGAGATATAGGGAGAAAATGACCGGCAACCGACCTAGGAATTTCCGGCGGCGTGGGGACGAAGACGACGAGGAAGACAACGACGGAGGCGGTGCCTCCACCGTGGCGGCGAAACCGTCTTCGGCTTCTTCGTCGTCGGGGAAATCTAAGAAGCTGTCGACACCGGCTCCGAAGAAGAAGCTCCTCAGCTTCGCGGATGACGAGGTGGAAGAAGACGGAGCTCTCTGTGTGAAGGTTAAGCCCAAGAGCGGCAGAGACCGTGACAAATCGTCGTCGCGTCTCGGCGGTTTGGGTTCTTCTCACAAGCTCAACAGCGGCAAGGACCAACGCCCCTCTGCCGTTTCCTCCGCCGCGCCACTGCTGTCCAATGTGCAGCCTCAGGCCGGCACTTACACCAAAGAGGCGTTGCTCGAGCTGCAGAAGAACACGCGGACACTGCCTTACTCTCGCCCAAGTACCGCTGCCGAGCCCAAGGTAGTGCTCAAGGGTCTAAATCTAATCAAACCTCCACAGCAGCAGGAGCCACAGAGTCTGAAGGATGTAGTCAAACAAGCTGCGGATTTGGACTCCGAAGACGATGGAGAAGAGGAACCGACTCTTGATCAGGCTGCCATTGAAGCTATTAGGGCTAAGAGAGAGAAGATGAGGCAGGCGCGTGCAGCTCCTGCTCCTGATTACATTTCCTTGGAAGGGGGCACTGCCAATCATGCTTCTTTAGAAGGGCTGAGCGATGAAGAGGCAGACTTTGAGGGTAGTTTCATTGGTCCGAAGTCGCAAAAGGGTGATAAGAAAGGTGTGTTTGATTATGTTGATGAAAGGCCTGTAGCTAAGGACTCCATTGTAGAGGATGAGGACGAAGAAGACAGGTTATGGGAAGAGGAACAATTAAAGAAGGGTTTTGGCAAGAGACTGGATGATGGGTCCAATAGAACAGCAAGTAGTAACGGAATTGGCATGCCTTTGCAGCAACAGCAGCAGCAGGCGTATACATATGCTTTAGGCGCACCGCATCTTCAAATGCCGAATGCTTCTATGGTGCCGCCCATTGGGCCGGCTAGTGGAATGGAGGATGTGATATCAATGTCACAACAGGCTGAGCTTGCCAAGAAGGCTATGCAAGATACTCTTAAGAGGCTCAAGGTACTATTCACTTGAATCTGCTGTCTTATCTGAAATATTTGTTTAAAGAACAAGTCTAATAATAGGGTTTCCAAATAAAAGAGGCATTGAATTATAGATTTTTCTTCTGTCTTCGGGGCAACTCAAAGTTTTAGGGCTTCTCAACCATGACTTATGGAGATGTCTTCCTGGTGTTTGCACTGCTATAGGACTAGCTATACGCTTGCTTTTGACTTGAGCACACATTTCTTGTTGATATATAAAGATATTTTTTTACCTTATATTGAATTCTTATTAGTTGCAATTACTTTGTTATATCTGCCAGGAATCTCATGGGAAAACAGTGTCGACACTTTCGAGGACAGATGAGAACTTGTCCGCTTCCTTGATGAATATCACTGCCCTTGAAAGTTCTCTATCTGCAGCAGGGGAGAAGTATATTTTTATGCAAAAGCTCCGAGACTTTGTGTCTGTTATCTGTGACTTCATGCAGGTACCCATCATTTTATTGTTTGTGATTTTGATTGGGCTGTACACCCGTACATCTGATTTACGTTGCATTCACTCTTTTCGTGCTTTTGAATACCAAACACTAGTTTGCTCTCTTGGTGCATCTCGCGATGTCTCTTCCCATCTCATGTGCCTGCACAGACACATGATTTCACGGGAAGCTTAGAAATGGACTATATCAGATGCTTATTTGTCACATTCTTATGTTTAATTCCAATTCTAGCAAAGCAGAGAAAAAAATAGGTCAAGCTGAGTTTTCATGCTCTAGGTAGTTTGGTGCCCTTGATACTTTTGATTACTCAACTTTCCATTTTAATGCATTCAAGCAACTTCTGCCATGTTGAAATTAACTTTGTAAAGGTATGATTTGGTGAGACTTTTGCACATTTAGGAGAATGATATCTTAATAAAATGGTATAGGCAACGCCCTTGCTTGAAATTTCTTTCTGATAGAATGAACCATCTTTCAACTCTTCCATTGATTCAACTATGTTAACATAACACTGACTTTTGAAGCATATCGTCGCCAGCTGCTCTTTATCCATCAATATTCAATATCTCAGATGTGAAAAACACTGTTTTTGATTGCCTTTGTGAATATATTGTGATGATTCTGTCGTTGGTATAAAAAATATTTCAGGACAAGGGTTCCTTAATCGAGGAAATCGAGGATCAGATGAAGGAACTCAATGAAAAGCGTGCTGCAGCTGTTTTGGAAAGGAGGGTTTCTGATAATAATGATGAAATGATGGAGGTAGAGGCGGCTGTGAAAGCTGCAAAAGCAGTGTTCAACCGACAAGGCAGCAGCAGTTCAGCTATTGCTGCTGCAGCAGCTGCTGCTCTAGCTGCATCTGCTTCTGTAAGACAGCAGACAAATCAACCAGTTAAGCTTGATGAATTTGGTAGAGACGAAAACCTGCAAAAGCGTAGAGAAATGGAACATAGAGCTACAGCACGCCAGAAAAGGAGAGCACGGTTTGAAGCTAAACGACTGTCAGCCATGGAGATCGATGGATCTTATCTGAAATTAGAAGGAGAATCAAGCTCTGATGAGAGTGACAGTGAGACTGCAGCTTACAAGGAAACCAGGGATAGCTTACTCCAGTGTGCTGAAAAGGTCCTCAGTGATGCATCTGAGGAATATTCCCAGCTTTCAAGGGTGAAAGAAAGATTTGAAAGGTGGAAGAAAAATTATGCATCTAGTTATCGTGATGCTTACATGTCTTTGAGTGTGCCTACCATCTTTTCACCTTATGTTAGACTGGAGCTTCTGAAATGGGATCCTCTTCATGAAGATGTGGATTTCTTTGACATGAAATGGTGAGTTATTCATGGGTGCTGTGTTATATATCATATGCTTAACCCTTATCCTTTCTAGTAGTTTGCTCTCACTTATGGAAATAACCCGATTGGTATCTCCTGTTTTCAGGCATGGATTACTATTTGATTATGGAAAACCAGAAGATGGAGATGATTTTGCACCAGATGATGCTGATGCCAACCTTGTCCCTGAGCTCGTGGAAAAGGTTGCAATCCCAATTTTGCATCATCAAATTCTCCGGTGCTGGGATATGCTTAGCACCCGAGAGACAAGGAATGCTGTTTCTGCTACAAGCTTGGTAACAAATTATGTTTCTGCTTCAAGTGAGGCCTTAGCAGAACTGTTTGTTGCTATCCGTGCTCGTCTTGCTGAAGCTGTGGCAACTATAATGGTATGACTCTGAATTTGATTGCATACACGTTCTGTAAATTTTGTAACAAGTCTCACCCAACCCCAGCCCCTGCTGTGCTACTGGCATGGTCTTTTTTGTTATTTTGCACATGCATGTTGAGCATAATTGCCCCTTTTTGTTTGCATGAATTTTGTTATATAAATGGATGGCTTTCGAGATATTTGATCAAATTCTGAAATTTACGTTTTCCTTTTAATCTTCTTTTACTCCCCAGGTCCCAACATGGAATCCTCTGGTTTTGAAGGCCGTACCTAATGCTGCACAAGTTGCGGCATACAGGTTTGGGATGTCGGTTCGTCTTATGAGGAATATTTGTATGTGGAAAGATATCCTGGCGCTGCAGGTGTTGGAGAACTTGGCCCTCAATGACCTTTTGTTTGTGAAAGTTCTACCTCATGTCAGAAGCATTGCATCAAACGTTCATGATGCCATCACAAGAACTGAAAGAATTGTTGCTTCTATGGCTGGTGTGTGGACTGGACCAAGCGTCACAAGAACCAACAGGTGCAAATTTTCTCTTTAACCCTAAAATTATAAGGTTTTTTTTTTCTCATTACGATTGTCATTAGCTCATCAAAGTGAACATCAGTCACGTTACCTGACATTGCACATCTTATTATCCTATTTCGATTAGTATCCGTTTGGACGAGGATTTTAGTGATCCTAAAACTACAACTATCTTGTAACTTGAGAGTTTAGAGTTACATCCCACATGACACAGTTACTTCTTTTTGGAAGATTTAGTGTGGTAGTCATTTTATCAAATGTTAGATGAACGTAGGCACTTTGCAGCGCCAGTTTTCTTTACATGTCATCATCCTCACAGTTTGTCATCTGTGTTGCCTTGTGCGGGTCTTATCGATGATATTCGATAAAATATTCGGGAAAAATAGTTCCTATGCTCAGATAGATATAGAAGGCATCTTGCATTTGATATAGGGGCTTAAGCCGTTACTGACCAATCACCTCGTACGAAATGTGCAGTCGTCAGTTACAACCTCTGGTGGATTGTGTCATGTCACTAAGCAGAGCCCTCGAGAAAAGGCGTGTCTCGGGTGTGGACGAGACTGAAACCACAGGTCTTGCCCGACGGTTGAAGAGAATACTTGTGGGGCTTCACGAGCACGACCATGCTAGGGACATTGTTAGAACATTCCATCTCAAGGAAGCAGTTTGACTGAACTTTGAGGATGAAAGCTGAGGATTTCAGTGGAATTTGGTTATTACAAGAGGTAAAGAGATACAGATACGATATGGCATTGTACTTTCAAGACAGAATGTAACGTTCGCGGCCAAATGTATCTTTAGGATGTATAGACAAAAGCAATGTCCAAAAATGAATGATGTGATGGGTCATTTCTCTCAATTTTCAACGTGGGAGTTAAACTCTTTGTTGTCACATTCTCATATGCTTTTGGTTTTTATTATATACTTCATGAGAAGTACAATACAACCGTACTATGGATGAACTCTGCCATAGAGGAGAAGAAATGAACATACTATTAGTATTCAGAATTTGATCTTTTTTTGGGTCAAAATCAAGGGGGGATCTGAATCAATCATCTGCATCTGCACCTGGAGAGTTTTCTTCCACCATCTTCTCAAGTGAATCTAAGTCTCCTGCCTCCGAGAGAGTGTGTATCCTCAGCTTTTCTGCGTCCTCACTGAAATCATAAGCTCAATAATTTCAGTTTTGTTTCTTACACACAGCTTAAAATTTGGGTTAACACTTTCCGAAGAACTTACTCTGCAACTCCGAATATTTCCTTCACGATTAAGGAGCTGTCCCTCGAGCAGAAGTCCGGAAGCTGTTCCAAGAAAGACGGGAGAATATGTCATAACATCACCCCGGCTTAAAGCAGACGGTTAAAGTATCGCTCACGTCATTAATCAACATCAGATGAAGAACCCTTAAGTATGAGAAAATGCAACTTCTGTTAGTGATATCATACCTCAGACAGATAGAAAACTTTCCCGAAAAGTGTCTGCACGGCCAGTTTTCTCTTGAACCCCTTTTCGGTGAACCCTGACATATCCATCACAACAGGGCCTGCGGTGGAGAAACTCTATCAATGACTATGCCGCATAAACAGTGATGGAGAACACACAATGGGAAACCAGAGTATAACCACGCCGGACAAAGCATGTCAAAGAGAGAGAAATCGTACCTTTTTCTTTAACAATGCGCCCGGAGATTTCATTTAGAATCTCAGCAATCTGGGAATCATCCAAACCAGAAGCTTTTCTGAGGTGAATTAGGTCAGCGACAAGGTCGGGATTGAAGGGTTTCTCGTTCAGGGCATATCGAATGTACTTCCTCAATATCTCCTCCATGCTAAACCCTGTCTGGATGTAAATTAGCACCCGGTATCAAAAATCTAGATCAAGATAGAGATAGAAAGCACAAACAGATTAAGATTCTTGTATATGTTCTGTTTTCAGACAACTAGAACACCGGAAGTATTACTTCACCTAAACTCAAACCTGACACATAAAAAACTCAATTTTAGGACTTTCTATTGAGATCTTCATCTTCTGCATTTCGCTTACCTTTTGAACAAGTCCCTTAAGCTCGGGAAGATCAACAGCTTCTCTACCTTTCTGAAACAACTCATCTATTGACTTGCAAAGCATTGCATTTTGATTCACCTGCACAAAAGATAACAAATCCCCATGGATCAATTTCAGTTCAGATGGAGTTTCAAGCCATTCCGATGAAGAAAGCCATGAACTTTAAGCATAGCCTCTTGCGAATAAAGCACATAGCAAAAGATTTCTACTTGTTCAACAAGATCAAATTTCCAGTCCAAACACAGAGGAACGAGCCAACGATCAAAGCTTGAGCTGTATGTCACAAATCAAAATGCGCGCACACATATATACACACATCCGCATTGTACACCCGTATGCATTTCCACGAAGACACATGAACAATATCACGAGATTCCATGGGGATGGATTCATTACCAGTTTCTTGCGTTTGGCTTTAGGGGAAGTAAACTTCTTGACGGTCTTAACGAAGGCAATAACGAAGGTCACTCCGGCGTAAGCCAAGGGGACAGCGAGCATCCACGGCAATGAGCTGCTCCCGACTCGGGGACCGGGAATCGCCTGTGTCACGGACCCAGTGAACTCGACCAGGTCCAAAGCCTTCTCCTGAATCCACGGCATATCCTCCTCGACTTCGACCACCACTTCCGTGCCCTTGTTCTCCTCCCCGCTAGAACTCTTCGCCGGCGTCTGCTTCTTGATCTCCGCCGCGACAGCCTCAGAGTCCTTCCTGGAAGCAGCAGCGAATACGGAGACAGAGGAAGAGGTTTGTAGTCTCAGAGAGGGGAAGAAATGGGAGGAGCGAGGGAGAAGCGAGGGAGGAAGGAAAGGGTTTTGGGGTGGAGAGAGGAGAAATCCAGAAGGATGAGATGGAGAGAGGAGAGGCGCCATTGATGGAGATTGAGGGAGATGATCAGAATACAGAAATGGTCGAGATGTTGGAGCTCAGTTGAAGGAAGCCGAAGCAGTAGCGGCGCCGGCGGACAGAGCTTCAAAGACGACGACGCAGATTTGTCGGGAAAGAAGATGAGAAAACGCTTTGAAAGCAGTGACGGTGTTACTTGTTGGGCCTTTTCACTGGGTCGGCCCATTTGTCTCATAAAATTTATTTTCTTATAAAATAAAATCGATTCAAGCGTGTCACTTGTTGGGCCTTTCACTGACTCGGCCCATTTGTCTCAAAAAAATTTATTTTCAAATGGATTCGGCCCATTGGATATTCACACATTTAAACATGGAGATGGATCATTCGACTTTTAATTTGGTACTTGTCGAATTCAATTAGATATTTATCGATTCTACAAAAATTATGTAAAAATAAAACTGAATATGATTTGGTTAGGCAGATTCAATTCGAACCGATTTAGGTCTAAATCTTGGTAAGGAGATTGACCCCAAATTTTCAGACAATTATTGAATCTTCAAAAGCTATAGGCTTTTCTTCCGTGTGTGAACCAAAAACCTTTACATAGAGAGTGTGAGAGCTTACAACAAAAGAATCAACAACACAACAGAAGTCCCTAAAGAAGGCATTCATCATCCTTAAACGTTGTCAGGCCAAAACTCCCTAAAGAAGGCTCTTTCGAACTCCTTTTCCTGTAAATGCTTTTCAAACTCCATCATCTTCCTCATCTTCTTAGAAAGTTTCTTGCTTTTCTTTGAAACTCCTCCTTCTTCTCCCTGAAATCCATAGTACACAAAAAGGTTGGTACTTGGGGGTTGGAACAGATATGTGCAAAGAAAGACCTAAAGCAAGTTCTTCCCTTGAAGGATATATTCCCAAACCAACACAAAGCTCTGCTTCATCATCATCATCACTTACCTTTTCATCATTTTGAGAAGTTGTCGTCTGAGGTTTTGTTCTTTTCTTTTTTGGTCTGTCTGCTCCCAGTCCCCGTTTATTATGTTTCAACTGTGCCTCTACCGGCTCTAACCTCCCCTGTTTGAAAGAAAAGCTTACTGTTGAGGATCACAAAGAAGTTTTGAAAACTCAATAGAAATCACCAGTACAGAGACTACACCAGAAGAAATTGATCAAGGGTGATGATACTAGAAGAACACAGAGATCATTTCTAGAATACAAACTCAACTGTATACCCTTTTTGGCGGTCTTGAACACCACAATTTCAAAAGCTTAGACACAAGCAAAACCATCTATTTATGTACTTCAAGGACGCACAATGAGAGAATATAATAACCCTTACATTCTGAAAAAGAGGATGAAGTGATCGTGCATGTAACCCTTAAATTCATATCCAAAACACAGACAAGAAGCCAAAAACATTCCTTTTATGTCAACAGACCCATTGCATGAACTTGATGAGGGATAACAAAGCAAGGAATAAAAGGTACAGCAACAAACCTGTTCTGCAACTCCGAGACCACTCCCTTCCTTCCAACCATGCTTCTTCAGGAGCTGCGATGTTCAAGTTGCACCCATGTCTTTTACCACCACCAAATATAAAAAAAAAAAGGAAAAAAACAAACATGAAACAGAAATATCCCAAACTGATCGAAATATATAGCCTCATGCCATTACCTGAAACCCTATATTGGAAGAATCAATGGCGGCCCATGAATTGCTTGGTCCGGAAGGCTCCCCCATAACGATGAAACCCTGAATCCAATTACTGAAATCGTCAGAAATATTTCGAATAAGAAACATAATTTTGTCCAAATTCAGGTTTGAATTTTTTTAGGTCGAATCGCCAAAACTAGGGTTAAGCTCAATAACCTCGATGAAGCTGAAATCTTTTCGGCACATAACTCGAATTAAGGAGAAAACAAACGAAATTTTTTTTATAGAAAACATGTCGGATCACCGGAATATTGAAAAAGTCGCGAGCAATAAGTTCGAGTGTTTTCAAATCAGATCAAAGATACAAACGAGAGACTGACCAGAATCGGGAGACCCAAGTAAAATTGGCTCCGGACAGAACCAAGGAGAAACCCTAGAATCGCCGAGAAAATTCAGTCTGAATCGCTCCGAGAAAACCGTTCCTTTTTCTTCTTTCCCGAAGCTTGTAGTCTTGTGCAGCTTAAAAACACCAATTTGGAAAAGTTAGGAAATTGCTAAGAGTACCCCCAAAGTTACTAAAATATCATGTTTATAGACGGTACTTTATAAAATAGACATTGTGCCCCTTAAAAGATTCAATCAACATATGGAAAGAAAAAAAAAACTAAAAAAAACTGTATACATTCCTTAATCTTTCCCATTTATACATCAATATAAAAACCATATAATTTATATATAATTTAGTCAGTTTCATCTTCAGTATACACACATTCATTTTTAATTTAATCTGATATACCATGACCCTAATTAACATTTTCTTTTCATTTGAAATAAACTCATACAAATTCATCAGTTTTATACATAATCCCATATTACATACAATATCATACATATACAAGCATATTTAATTAGAAAAAATATCCATTAAAAATACAAAAAAAAAATCAGGTTAAATTTAGTCTATTAAATCGATTAATTTTAATTTCAGTCTGAAAAAAGTTACCAGTACAAATGAACCAATCCTAGAAAAATTAAATATGTGAACTTTTCATATATCCGTCTCAGATTTGAATGAAGCATTTGATGATGATCTTTTTTTTATAACGGAGGACTCTAGCTGCTACCCTTCGGACGCGCTGACTAGGTAAACATCGGGCCCTACCTCCCTCCCCACAAGTCAGGAATCGAACCTCAATCTCAAGATGGAGTTACCTACCCCAAATTTGACCACTCGTCCACGATCTGTTGAATAAAATTTGTGAAAATTTTCATATATATATATATATATATTCCAAATGAATTAATCGTAGGGAGGTTAAATATGTTTTTCAACATTACATATTTACATGAGAGGTAAAAAAAAAAGAGAGAGAGAGAAGAGAGAGAAGTGAGTGAAAAGGGTGGTGCATTGATGATGGGACCAGCAGCAGATGGGACCATTTTGTTTAGTTGTAGTGTGGGAGAAAATATGGGATCCTTTTTTGTGGATCCTTTGGATAAGATATCAACATCATCATCATCATTCATCATCCATCATTCATCATCATCATCATCATTCATCATCCATCATGTCACAGTTGAAATGTCACAGCTTGGACTTTGTGTGGTTTTGATGATATGATTAAGTTTGCTCCATACAATGATTGCTTTTAAAGCCTCCAAAGGGAAGGACTAAGCACATGTAGCCTCATTATGAATTTTAACAATTCTTGGTTCCATTTACACTAACCAAGAAAAAATATCGGCATTGAATCTATTTCTAAACATAATATTTAAATCAATATAAATGGAAACAAATGATATAAAATTAGCTCGATGTACCCTTTGCAAAATTAAAAACTCAAACCTGAAAACCCCAAAATACACCTTCTTGTTACCATGAAATTCGATAAAATTGGAAAAAAAAAATCAGATTTTTTCATATTTGTATTTTTTATATCAAATTCGAATGGAAAAATAAATTTTAAAAAATCAAATAAAAACTAAATCTTTCTAAATATAATACTTTTATCAATATAAGTGGAAACAAATGATACAAAATCAAATTGGTATGTTTTTTGCAAAACATAGCTTCCTACGACTACGAATTAATAGTAAATTATATAAAAATGTTATTTTCCATATTTATCTTTTTTATTTATTTCATTTATTAGTCATCCCAAGATCAAACGGGTTAATCCCATAAAAAAAATCTCAAGCTTGTTAAAATGTTCCATATAAAACCTTAAACTTACAATCTCTCACAAACAATCCTGAATTTGGTAAAAACTTCTACAAAAATTACAAACTTATAATTTTGCTGATGTGACACGACGAATTCATGACATGGCGCTGACTGAGTTGACACGGCAATGCCACGTCAACATTTTAAAATTTTAAATATAAATTTCTAAATTTTGATCAAATATATATATTAAGTTTGTAATTTAAAATTTTAAATATACAAATATATATACCTATATACAAACATGCACATATATTTTTATCAAATATATATATATATATATATATATTAAGTTTGTATTTTAAAATTTTAAATATACAAATATATATACATATACCTATATATATATACATATATATATATATATATATTTTTATCAAATATCTATACACATATATATATTTGTATATATATTAAGTTTGTAATTTTAAATTTTAAATATACAAATATTTAAATCAAATATATAAATTTTCATATATAAATTTATATATATATATACATATATATTTTTATCAAATTTTTAAAATGATGATATGGCGTTGACGTGTCAACTCAGTCAGCGTCATGTCAGCAATCTATCGTGCCC
>NW_010960188.1:1600894-1631517 GCF_000463585.1 Tarenaya hassleriana
TAAATTTCTAATTTTTGGTCAAATATATATACATATATATTTGTATATATATTAAGTTTGTAATTTAAAATTTTAAATATACAAATATATACATATATACATACATATATATATATATATATTTTATCAAATATCTATACATATATATATTTGTATATTTATTAAGTTTGTAATTTTAAATTTTAAATATACAAATATTTAAATCAAATATATAAATTTTCATATATAAATTTATATATATATATACATATATATTTTTATCAAATTTTTAAAATGATGATATGGCGTTGACGTGTCAACTCAGTCAGCGTCATGTCAGCAATCTATCGTGCCACATCAGTAAAAAATTTTGTCAAACAAGTCAAAGGTTTTACATGGAAGAAAATTGTAAGTTTGTAATTTTTGTACAAGTTTTGACCAGATTCAAAATTTTTTTGTGGGAGATTACAAGTTTAAGATTTTATATGGAATATTTTTACAAGTTTGGAGTTTTTTTTGTGGATTAACCCAAGATAAAACCACATGGACTCCAGCAATCTTAGATTTGTTTTTGTTTCCTTTTAAATTACCAAAATTAGTAAGTATGACCCCCGTGAGAAACACTTGGTCTTAAAATATCGATTTTAATTGAGATTTACCAATTATAACATCATACCAAATTGTGGTTATATTTGTGATGTGAATTGGGATCAATATGTTACCAATTCACGAGGTCAAACACAATATTCTGGTACGGATTTGTTTTTATTTAAGATTTCCATATCGAATTCAACCTCCTAAACATATCATAATATATCATTACTTATGCACGTTTGTATTCATATATAAAAAAGTATAAAATCTATTTTATCTTTTTAGAATGCCCATAATATAAAGTTTACATATAAAAAAAGATACTTTTTTGTTTTATATTTTATATATTTTAATTTTTACTATACTACCTTATACAAACATATATATGTATATCACTCAATTTGTACTATATATTTATATCGAGAAGGAGATAATATGATGAGCGGTGAAAAATGTAGTTGTCATGTAGGCGCTTATGGTTAACACTGTTTTTGTTTGAACTTTGGCAATGGAGATTTGATCTCTCTCTCTCTCTCTCTCTCTCTCTCTCTCTCTCTCTCTCTCGCTTCTGGTTTTTTCCTCTCCCTGTCTCTCACTTGTCGCAATCCCTAGAAACCCTCCTCTAAAAACCCCTAATTTCCTACAAAGTCGCAATTGTCTGCCAATCTCCATCCTCCCAACTTCAACCGCCATTGTTGCTTCTCCTCGCTACTTGTCCTCGTTGTTCAGTTCGATAAGATAAGATAATTATCCCCTCGTTCTCAGGCCGATGCTCTTGTCTTTTTGTTATCTCTTAGTTCGTCAGTACAGCCCGGAAATACCTCTGAAGCTTTGAAGTTGAAGCTTGCGAAAGGCGGTGAAAATCCCGATTTAATCTCTTCGTGCAGTGAATTCGCTGTTATTTTCTTTCCGTTTCTCTCTTTTTTTCCTGATTCCACCCGCAAGGTGTGGTATGATTTGGATTTAGTTCAAATCTTAGACTCTACTGATATTTACTGAGGTTTAGCAATTCTTGGGAAATCTTGGTTCTTGTTGATTTTGGCTTTGGTTACTCGGGTTGTATCAAGCTTATCATTTTGCCATACCTGCTGTTTGAATAGTTTGAGCTTGTGGAACTATAAAGATTCGATTTTTGTGGAAGCCCTGGTTTACATTCCGAGTTTTGGAGGGGCATAAGGTTGTTATCTGTGGAATTTTGGTGGGTTTGCTTGGAAAATGACTGTGGATGAAGTCAGTGGTAGTTCTACATGGAGTAGGGAGGATGATATTGCTTTTGAGAATGCTCTTGTGACTCATCTCGATGAAACTGAAGATCGGTGGGAGAAAATCGCGGCGGATGTTCCTGGGAAAACTCCAGATCAGATCAAAGAGCATTATGAGCTTCTAGTTGAAGATATTAATAAGATCGAATCTGGATGTGTGCCTCTTCCTACTTACAGTTCTCCGGAGGGTTCAAATGGCCATGCGGGTGAAGAAGGAGGAACTGGTAAGAAGGGTGGCGGCAGTCATGGGGGTGACTCCAACCACGGCGGTAAATCAAAGCCAGAGCAAGAACGGCGGAAAGGGATCGCCTGGACAGAGGATGAACACAGGTGACAGTTTCTTACATTACTAAATCCATTTGTGATTTCCTTGTTGATTTCATAATGCGTACAAGTTTTGACGAGTTAGTGCTCCATATGTTCTGATTGTGTTGCATTGTTTGCCTGCTGCGTTTATTTGTCTGTATGTCTGGAATCTGGATCTGGAATTGATAGGTACGCTTGCTTGAATACAGTTGTCAAATTTGTAAATTGCTTAGAAGTAAGAAGCTGACTTGTATAAAAAAAACAGCCAGTGCCCTTTCTGGTTCTTGATCTTGATCAGCCCTTTTCCCTGAATTCGAATGAGAAACGGAAGGCAGATTTTGCTTTAGGGTATGTCTCCTGCTGTAACTGTAACACTAGGGCTGTCTGAAAGAAAAATGGGTTAGCAGATGGAAAAAGGCTTCTAATTCTATGTTTGTTGTGACCCATTCCTTTGAAAATTTAATCAGTATGGGACGCAGAAACTTGGTTTCAGAAATTCGTCTCTCTCTCTGTCTCGGTGTCCTAGCTGCAATATCGGGACTCTGGGACCATTTTGACCATCTTTCTACCACTTGTAGAAAGTGAAGATATATGCCCGTATATGGTGGAAACCTTAGAAAGTGACGGGAACATGGCAATCTATCTGTCCACCTATATTATTGGGGAACCCAGCTTCTCTTGGATTCTCTTCCTGTGGGGAGGGGAATAATAAGAATTTGCTTAAAAGTTCAATTTCTATTTTGTTCACTTTTTAGTGTGGAAATGGTTGAGGATATGTAGGCATGGGTCGGGTACCTCGAAAAATTTTGCGGTACTAGAACCCAGACCCAAAGGCTCGGGTACCCGAGAAAATACTCGAGTTTATTCTTGGGTGATATCTGTGTGTGAAGTCATACAGTAAGTTGGACAGGATTAGAAAATTCAGAGTTTGGTATAGAACTAGGAGACATAAGTTGTAGATCTAAGCACTTGAACAAGAATTCATACCCGTTGCTACAATCTTAAGTGCAAAATCGGTAAACTGAAATTTGTAAGGGGTTGACCTGTCTCCTAATGCGAAGTAACCCGGGTGGGGTTCTATATGCTTTTCTGCCATTCTTTCTGCGATTAGCCCATACAGGAAAGAATTAAAATGAAACTGCTGCCTTGAGTCTGCATTTTGTTATAAAACATACTCTGTATTATGCTGTTTCCTTCCCGTCATTTTCATCACAAGTTTTAGCGAAAGAAACCAAGAGTTGGCACTGTTTGTTCTTCCTATCTTTCATAAAAGCTATATTTTACGAAATTTGGTACCTACGTCTATAGCTTTGATGGAATACTTATTTGGTTTCCTATTCTTGTTTGGAAACAGGCTATTTCTTCTGGGTTTGGATAAGTACGGAAAAGGTGACTGGCGCAGCATTTCTCGTAACTTTGTGGTGACAAGAACTCCCACCCAAGTTGCGAGCCACGCCCAAAAGTACTTCATCCGTCTCAACTCCATGAACAAGGACAGAAGGCGATCAAGCATTCACGACATAACCAGTGTCGGGAACGGGGACATCTCATCACCACAGGGACCAATCACAGGTCAGAACAACAATGGCGGGGCAGCTGGTCCAGTGGGCGGTTCCACAAAGTCAGCCAAGCAAGCTGCCTCTCAACCAACTCCAGGCCCACCTGCCATGTATGGTGCACCCACCATAGGCCAACCAGTAGGTGGACCGCTTGTTTCAGCCTTGGGCACGCCTGTGAACCTCCCGGCTCCAGCCCACATGGCTTACGGTGTCCGCGCTCCTCCAGTCCCTGGCTCAGTGGTTCCTGGTGCACCCATGAACATGGCTCCAATGCCATACCCGATGCCACATGCACCCACAACTCATAGGTAACAAAGCCAGTGTAATGCCTTATCGTTAGGTGTAAGATTTGTAAAGGATAGTGAAACATTCTGTTCTGTGTTGGGGTTCAAGAGTGAGTTTAGCTTTTTTGTTGAATTCTGGGGGTTTGAATAAGAACATGATTATTAGTTTCAGACATCAAAGATTTGTGTTTTTATGGGGAAAAAAAATAAAGACAAACCTTTCCTCTTCATGCTTTTTTGTTCTGTCTCTTACCTCTCTTCTTGTATATGTAAAAACTCTGTTCTCCATGGCTGTCACTGTTGATTGAGCAATAATATATCAAACCTTTCAAAACCATGTACACTTGTTTGTGTTCATGTCTTTTTCACGCGTGTTATCATTTATTCTTCTTTTGTTCCTTTCACTTAATTGTATAAATCTGAGTATTTGATTGTATAGGGGAAAAAAAATCTAATCACAAAACGTCAAGAACGAAGTTGTCAGGGGTAAATCGTGATAAAAAAAAAATATCTAGGTATTTCTTGTAAATAGTAAAAAATGTAGGGAGAAAAATATTAAAACTTGAAACTTGTTACTGGCGAGTGAGTAACACGCGAGCCGGAGCGTCTAGTACCCCCGATACCGTAGTAATCGCCTAATCGGACAGAGACAAACATCATTGGAGAAAACCCTCAGTCGTCGTCGTGAAGAAGCCGGAGTAGAATCTCGAGTTCGGTTACGAGATCTCTCAATCGATTACTCCGAGATTCGGTCTTATTCCCTTGGCATGTGATAAGAAACCCTAATCTCGATCTCTTGTTCCAATCCAACGAATCTCGGGTTTGTCTCTTGCTCCCTTCTTAGATCCGGCTTTTTCTTATGAAATTGTGATCTTTCGGGTAAGGTTTTGATTCGATCGACCAAATGTCCGATGCTTTGATGTAATTAATATATTCGTCGTTAGGCCATAAGCATTTAGGGAAACTGGGGGAATTTTCGATGGGATGAGTTTCTGTCTTTTTGCCGTGTTTTCGTTGAGTGCCAAATTTGGATTTCCTTCGTGGGTTGTGGTTACTAGTCTGCAACGGGAATGCGGTTTTTCTTTGTGCAGAATCGAGGAACGTAGACGACTGGGGTGAACCGGGAGTTGTTTTGAGATGTCGAGCTTTCATGTCGGTGGGAAGGTGGTGGAGAAAGTTGATTTATTGAAGAAGAAACACTGGGCATGGCGCTTTGACGTGTGGCCGTTTGCTATTCTGTATGCTGTGTGGTTGGCTACGATTGTGCCCAGCCTAGACTTCGTAGATGCTGCCATTGTGTTCGGCGGTCTTGTTGCTCTTCATATCTTGGTCTTGCTTTTCACGGCCTGGTCGGTGGATTTCAAATGCTTTGTCCAGTATAGCAAGGTATTGGGTGGGGAGTTCCATCTTGATATAACAGTTGTTTTGGGAACATTTTCGTGTGGTTGTGATGGGTTCACTGTTTTGGTTCTCAGGTTAACAATATTTATCAGGCAGATGCTTGTAAAGTTACTCCAGCCAAATTTTCAGGTTCCAAGGAAGTCGTGCATCTTCATTTTCGTAACCTAGTAAGTTCAATATCTTGTCAATTTTTTTAGTAACTGCTCGTGGTTCTCTGAATGAAAGGGTGCCTCTACAATTAGTGTTTGACTTGTAAAATGGATCCCATGCAGTGTGCATGGTTTTGTATTCCACTCACTCTTTTCATATACTTCTGATCTCTGTTCTCATAACAGTTTTAAAGTTCAATGATTTTTATTTCTTTTACATGATCTTGCACAAGATTTAATCTAGTCTGGCTGTGGTATGGTCTATGGTGTTTTAGTTGTCAAATTGATAGTCATCAGTAAGCCAAACAGTGGATTTGTGCATAGTGGTATATGTATATTGATGTATCTGAGTCCACTTAAAGCTGAAAATGATTGGTTGGTTGAGCCTCTTTCTATTAGGGAATCTCGTTGGTTTTTTCAGGTGACTGGTTCGGCATCCTCCGGAGACGCAGAAGAAATTTGCTTTGATTTTAGGAAACAGCGTTTCATATATTCAAAAGAACGGGGGACTTTTTCTAAGCTTCTTTACCCGACAAAGGAAATATTTGGTCAGTATCTAAAAAGTACCGGTCATGGTACTGAAGCTAAAGTTGCCACTGCCACTGAGAAGTGGGGACGGAATGTGTAAGTTGTCTTGCAAATTTTTCTTTTCATATGCTTGTCTGTCTCAATTTCCAGTGTAAGGTTTGATTGTACAATATTCAGTTGTCGATTCTGGGGTACCTGATCATTTCTAAATGTTTG
Organism: Tarenaya hassleriana; assembly: GCF_000463585.1. Taxonomy (NCBI): domain Eukaryota; kingdom Viridiplantae; phylum Streptophyta; class Magnoliopsida; order Brassicales; family Cleomaceae; genus Tarenaya; species Tarenaya hassleriana. Next base: position 1,607,173 of record NW_010960188.1, read on the forward strand.
ATTATTTCTTGTTTTTTTATGTAACCTAACAGTGTATCTGCATCTTGCAGATTTGATTATCCACAACCTACATTCCAGAAACTAATGAAAGAACACTGCATGGAACCATTCTTCGTATTTCAGGTGTTATTTTGTTAATCCATGTCTGCTTTTGAGTTTTTGTGTTTCCTAGTTTATTTTACTTAAGTTTCGTGCATTTTCCTCATTTTGTAGGTGTTCTGTGTGGGTCTTTGGTGCTTGGATGAATACTGGTATTACAGTGTGTTCACTCTATTCATGCTGTTCATGTTTGAGTCAACAATGGCAAAGAGTCGGTTAAAGACTCTAACTGAACTAAGGCGTGTTAGGGTGGACAGTCAGACTTTAATGGTGTATCGATGTGGGAAGTATGTTGTCAAATCTAACGTAAGCCTTCTTGAAGATTCGTTTTTGTATTACTGCTATGTCTGAATAAAGTATATTTTAGGTGGGTGAAACACTCGGGTACAGAGCTGCTGCCAGGGGACGTCGTATCCATTGGAAGACCTACTGCTCAGACAGGAGATGATAAGACAGTACCAGCAGACATGCTTATACTTGCAGGAAGTGCTATTGTCAATGAAGCCATCTTGACGGGCGAGTCGACTCCCCAGTGGAAGGTAACATACCTTTTCTTTCTAATCCCTGCCTTTGTTTATATTCATTTGACTTCTTATCAAAATACACGTTCTCAAGATTTGTGGGTGCATATTCCTTTTTTTTCCTGCCAAATTACTCTACTGTGATTCTGATTTCTCTATTTATTGGTAACAGCCTTTAGCACACCACATATTTTTTATGTTTTTCTCGATAATAGTTTTTATCACATTGTAAGAGTCTTACCTGTTAATAAATGAGCAATGTTTGCTCTACTTTCTAGATCTTTATTTTTATCTTGATAGGTCTTGACACAGTAAATTCCATTTGTCTTGTAACCTACTTTTCGCTGAGATAGTATAGTGTGGTTATATTCAGGTATCAATGGCTGGTAGGGGAGCTGATGAGAAATTATCTATCAAACGGGATAAAAATCATGTTTTATTTGGTGGGACTAAGATCTTGCAACATACAGCGGACAAGGTAATTCTGCATCAGCATCACTGGTATCAGCCATTTCCTCTGTCTCTATTTTTTTTAACTTCCTCTAATTTATACTGAAATGTTTGGATTCAGTCCTTCCCTCTGAAAACCCCTGATGGTGGCTGTGTAGCTGTTGTTCTTCGAACTGGATTTGAAACAAACCAAGGAAAACTGATGAGGACAATTTTATTTTCTACAGAGAGGGTGAGTGATATATTTTCCTCTTTTCTTTAATTTATTGTTGTCCTGTTTGGTGTGCTGGGACCTTATTTATTTTAACTGTTTGATAAAACTTTTAGGTTACTGCAAACAGCTGGGAGAGTGGTCTGTTTATATTGTTTTTAGTCGTATTTGCGGTGATCGCTGCGGGTTATGTTCTTGTCAAGGTATGCTTTTAATCACATGGGTGCTTATGCAAAGAAATATGTTTGTGATGGTGATGAGGGAACTCGTTTTCAGGGTCTAGAGGATCCGACAAGGAGCAAGTACAAGCTTTTGCTGAGTTGTTCACTAATTGTTACTTCGGTTATCCCGCCCGAATTGCCTATGGAATTGTCCATTGCTGTCAATACTTCTCTTATTGCTCTGGCTCGTCGTGGGATATTCTGCACAGAGCCTTTCCGGATTCCTTTTGCAGGGAAGGTAAGCTTTGCAGTATCCAAGAATCCTTTTAGCCTCATTTGGTTATTTGGCGGACTTTTAGAAATCCAGGAGTCAGGAGATAAAGAATTGGTATTTTGCTTGATTATCTTATTTACTTAAAAGTGTCACATTTTTCTATTGCCAACAGGTTGATTTGTGTTGCTTTGACAAGACTGGAACCCTAACATCAGATGACATGGTATGTTCTGGTGAAAGTGTTGTTTATGATGCTTGCTTGGTTATGTTTTCTGTAAGAATTCTTTGTAATTGCTGCTGTACAGGAGTTCCGAGGAGTTGGGGGTTTGTCTGATTGTGAAGAATTAGAGACTGAAATGAGTAAAGTTTCTGCTCGCACCCTGGAGATCCTGGCTTCATGTCATGCATTGGTGTTTGTCGACAACAAGCTGGTATGTCTATTCAATTTCCCGATATTCCTCTTCCTGCTTTTGAGATCCATTCTTGTGCGACTCCATTTTTCGGGAGTTTTGAATTATGTTTCCCCACTCTTTTAAACCATTTTTGCTTGTACTGATATTTACTTGATTCCAAAAGATGCAAACTTTTCTGTTACCTTGGAAAGGTTGAATGAATTAAGACTACATATGTGAGGTAGGATACATTTGTCTCATGGTCATCTTTCTGAAATGTCCTGTACTGTTATGTGTCTGCTCTGTTCTGTGTACTTATAGGTTGGTGATCCCCTTGAGAAGGCTGCGCTTAAAGGAATTGACTGGAGTTACAAATCTGATGAAAAAGCCTTGCCAAAAAGGTCAGTGTTATCATTTTTATTTATTGTCCTATAACTTTGATCCTTTGCATTTGTGTTCTTATTAAAATCCAATTTAGTTCTAGTTAATTTTGTTTCAGTATGTATACTTGCGAGTACTATGCTTACAGATTTGGAGAATAAAGGCCAAGTTTTGGGACTCACCTCTCCTGTAATTCGTCACTCTATGATTTTACTTCCCCATTACTACGTTAATATTGTTATCATCGACACCACTCTGCTCCCCCTATCTAAATGACTGATATCGTAAGCCTACACATAGGTTGCATTATGCGTAGAAGCTTCTAATTGATCAAATCTCATGTTTGGTTTGTCGGTATGAGGCCACAGTGCTGGCATCTCAGCAAATCATTAAGAGTTAATTGAAAAGTGACATTTCAAGAGCCTTTCACGTGAATGACAATAAGCGTTTACATTTGTTATCTGTTCTCAACTGCAGAGGGAATGGCAACGCAGTGCAAATTGTGCAGAGACACCATTTTGCTTCCCACTTGAAAAGAATGTCAGTTATTGTTCGTATCCAGGAGGAATATTTTGCTTTTGTGAAGGTCTGCTTGAGACAGCAATCTTTGTGCACTCTTCTTTTCATTAGGAACGACATCACTGTTTTTTATGCTAATACTTAAATCCCTTCACGATATTTTTGTCAGGGAGCACCTGAAACAATCCAAGATAGACTTGTGGATGTACCAGCAGCATATGTTGAAACCTATAAGAGATATACTCGCCAAGGATCCCGTGTTCTAGCCCTTGCATTCAAGCCACTTCCTGATATGATGGTATTTACTGACGCTCCCACTTATGGACTTACTGGCATGGTCAAAGAAGAGCATGATTCATATTGTTTTGTTTTGAGTTTCAATCTTCTAAATAATTGTTTCTGTGGTATTTTCTGGTGTTGGATCATACACTGTCACCCCTTGCCTTAACGTTTTTTCTTCTTCCAGTGGTGCCAAATCTTTGGTTTATCAAGGTTTATGTGTGAACACTACATGTGCAATTTAAAACTAACAATTTTGTCTTCTCCATCCGAAGTATGAATTCCATAGTTACGTCGCTGGAACCGATTGTCTGTCTCCGCGCTTACTGTGAATTTACTCTTACCCTTGTTAACAATATGAATATGCCTGCATTTTCAGAGTCTGAATTAACGATATCTATTTACCTGCTAGCTTAAGTTGTTATCTTAAACATATTCTTTACATAATGACCAGGTTAGTGAAGCCAGAAACATGGACAGAGATGCAGTTGAGAGTGGCCTTACTTTTGCCGGATTTGCGGTAATGACCAAACAATTTATGCTCTTATGCAGCTATGTTTACTTCTGTGCATTTTATGCACTTACTGTTGATACTGAATAACTTTTACTATGCATCTTAGGTCTTTAACTGCCCCATTAGAACTGATTCAGCTACCGTTCTGTTGGAGTTGAAGAATTCATCTCATGATTTGGTAATCGAAATTCTGTCTCTTTTTCGATGCATGTGCCTGTATATCTCAGTAGATCTCCATTTTTATGTGGTTTCTTCCAGTTTCCTTCTGTTTTGAACTCATATTCTTTTGGTTATTGTAATTCCTTTTCCTACTTGTGTTTGAGGCTTCAGTTGTCTCACCGATGCTACCATTGTGATAGGTTTCTTCCAATGCATAGAATAGGCTACACAGTTCACATGGATATTTTAATATCTCCATCATGGGTTGCTCTAGTGGCAGTCCCTTTACATTTTCCTTTTCCCCTTGTATGGGGAAGAAGTGATTTGCGGGTGTATAACATTCTGTTCGTATTTTGCAGCTCATTTTTCAATTAAAAATATTGTCCTTCTACCATCTTTTTGGTGGTTGCTCAACGTTCTTAAGAATGCTAAAATTTTCGGTTATTGAGCCTGGAAGGGTTTTCTGAAAACTCTTCTTGCTTTTTTTTTTTATTCCAGACGATGATAACAGGTGACCAAGCGTTGACTGCTTGTCATGTTGCTAGTCAAGTGCATATAGTATCAAAGCCGATACTGATTCTTAGTGCATCAAGGTCTGGTGATGGGTATAAGTGGATGTCACCTGACGAGAGGGAGATCATACCCTACAGGTTTAAGCCTCTTTTAAAATAAGTTTCTTTAGGATTCAAATGATATTTTTATCACTCATCTTGTATTGATGTTCAGTTTTTTTTATGTGACACCAACATTGTGGATTGTGGTCGAGTCTCCTAGTCTCCCTTTGTGCTTTTTCAGAATATGCGTGTGTTGATTTACTAGTGATCGAAATATATTTCTTTATTTGATGCTCAATCGCGTAGGAAAAGCAACTCGATACTGTCCTGTTCTTGTGATGTTTTTTTTCTGCATCTTTGGCTGAGAAAAGATGGTATGGTTCTCATTTTCAGTGACAAAGAGGTTAACGTCCTCGCTGAGACCCATGATTTATGCATTGGAGGTGACAGCATTGAGATGCTACTGGCAACTTCTGCTGTTCTACGAGTCATTCCATTTGTTAAGGTTAAAAAAACACCTCATTATCTGTCTCTCGGTTTCTTTGTTCCTAGATACTCATATAATTTAACCATTTGCGATTCAGGTTTTTGCAAGAGTTGCTCCGCAACAAAAAGAGTTGATCTTGACCACCTTCAAAACAGTAGGAAGGGTAACTTTGATGTGCGGTGACGGGACAAATGACGTCGGAGCTTTGAAGCAGGTAACTGATAATAGGAAATTCTCTGGACAAATATAGCTTTAAAGTGATGGTTGATGCCAAATTGATTACAAGGGAAACCATAGTTTTGCTGGATAGATCTTTGCGTTTTTCTTCTCATTTCTTTCACTTGATTCATGATTTTAGGCTCATGTTGGCGTTGCCTTGCTGAATGCTATTCCTCCCTCACCAAGTGGAAGCTCTCCATCAGAACCATCTAAAGATGATAACGCGAAGTCTAAGTCCAGAAAACCGAGAGCAGCGTTAGAGGCAGCAGACAAAACTGCTAACCCGAGCAAAGAAGGGTCATCAAAGGGAAAGATGGTCACAGCTCAAAATCGCCATTTGACTGCTGCAGAAATGCAAAGACAAAAGCTAAAGAAGATGATGGAAGAACTAAACGAAGAAGGAGATGGCCGCGCAGCTCCGGTCGTGAAGCTCGGTGACGCATCAATGGCATCACCTTTCACAGCTAAGCATGCATCAGTTGCCCCAACCACGGACATAATCCGGCAGGGACGTAGTACTCTAGTGACCACTCTTCAGATGTTCAAGATTCTTGGTCTGAACTGTCTTGCCACGGCCTATGTCCTTAGCGTCATGTACTTGGATGGCGTCAAGCTCGGGGATGTCCAGGCTACGATCAGTGGAGTATTCACTGCCGCCTTTTTCCTGTTCATATCTCATGCCCGACCGCTTCCAACACTCTCAGCCGAGCGGCCCCACCCGAGCGTATTCTCTCTCTACCTCTTCCTCTCTCTGCTCGGACAGTTTGCCGTCCATTTGATTTTCTTGATGTTTTCGGTTAAAGAAGCGGAGAAATACATGCCAGAGGAGTGCATAGAGCCAGACGCTGCATTCCACCCGAACCTGGTAAACACGGTCTCGTACATGGTGAGCATGATGCTTCAGGTGGCTACGTTTGCAGTGAACTACATGGGTCATCCATTTAACCAGAGCATAATGGAGAACAGACCGTTCTTCTACGCACTCATGGGGGGTGTAGGGTTCTTCACGGTAATCGCCTCTGATCTATTCAGGGACCTGAACGATTCGCTAAAGCTCGTGCCTTTACCTCCGGGTATGAGGGATAAGCTCTTGCTCTGGGCGGCTCTTATGTTTGTAATCTGCTACTCGTGGGAACGGTTGCTCAGGTGGGCGTTCCCGGGTAAGATTCCTGCTTGGGAAGAGAGACAGCGAGTTGTCGAGGCAAATCTGGAGAAGAAGAAGAAGGTCTGAGACTTGATTGATAGCGAATGGACCGAATTAGAGAGCAGCAGAAGCAGATGCAGATGCAGAAGCTGCACTTTTGATAGGATGGGTGGATACAGGCAGAGTCATCATAGAGGTTACTTGCTTTCAGATTTTAATCCATGTTTTTGTGTTAGCTCAAAGAAGGGAATCTTGAAAATGCCTTTACTCTTTCAAGACATTAATGCGTTCTCTTATATATATAGACATTGTATTTGATTTTGGCAAGACATTAGCATACTCTTGCAGTTGCTGTTTTGAAACCTCATTTAAGCTGATTACATCAAACATTGAATTGGCCGTCTCATGGGTCACTATTCTGATTTGTATTTGTAATTAGGGACCATCATTTCGGATTTCGGTTCTGATATTTTAGAAAACTGTAACCATTCGGTTTTATATCGAATTTGGTTCAGTTTTATTTTATTTTTGTCAAGTATATTTTGATTTTTGTTGATTAATACTCAGATAAAAAAATCGATTTTTCAATTACTTTTTATTTGTTTTAGTTCAGATTTGATTTTGAATTTTAAAAAATTCACAATCACTCGATATTACGGTTGTACCTTGTTTGATTAGATTTAATTTGATATTTGGTTATTAACGAAATTAGTCATATCTATTTGTAACATTCACCAAAAAGCATCGATTTAGTTAGAATAATAAATGGAGTAAATAGGAAAAAATGGCAAAACCAATTTCTCTTGGACCTCAGCGTGGAAACTTTTTATAAGGAAAAAAACATAATTTCCCATAAATAATTATTATTTAAGTGAACGCGCTGAATATTCAGAAGATTTATATACGTGTCGCGATAACAGAGGCTGTGCCCCCTCGCAGCATTTGAATTTTACCAAAAAAATAATAAAATAACATTTAAATTTAAGGGAAAGGAGGTTTAGGGATTTTAAAAAAGGTATGTAGAAACAACCTCGGATTATAAAATATTGTGAACGGACTGTTATTAGTGGCAGCGTGAGCTGCAGCGGCAAGAATCCCGATATGCATACTGTCACTTGAAATAACGGATGAAGAAAGAGCGGGCTGTTGTCTATTTGCATGCCTTATACCCAGGAGAAGTTGCGATTTTCCATCTCTATGTTAAAACGGAACGGAGTTGAGCATCCCGAAGACAGAAAAGATCGAAAAGAACGCAGATTTGCTTGGCCGAGCCATTGAACTTAATCAATACCTTATAAAGAGAACAGAATCACCAGCGAAGAGCCTTTTCGTGCTAACGAACACGCTCCAGCCTGTAGTTAGCAGATGCCTTTTTGGTTGACCTGTAGACATCGAAAAATCGAAAACTAAGAAACCGGGGATCTAAAAAAGACATGTAACATGAGAATTTCTAAACACGGGAAATACCTCGATAAATATGTCTGAAAGTCCACGAACTCTCATGAATATCTTTAGCAACGAGCTCCTGAGCAGGCGGTTGCATCGGGGAAAGATCGTGACTTCGTTGAGTTTTCCCCCCCTTCTTGTTCATCTTGATCCTCGCCTAAATCGTCTTTATCTCTCGGATACTAGGAAATCTCCAGGTTTGCGATTTTCCTTTCTCTTTGTTCTTCGCGATTCTTCAATTTGTCTGTGTTAGATTCTCATTGTGATCGTTGCAATTTTGTGTGCTTTGGTCATAATTCTCTGAAAAACTGTCCACCTTGCCTCCTGTTTTGTACGGTGGCGCCAATAAAACCCTAAATTCAGGGTTTTCTCTTTTGGGTTTTGGGGGTTTTCTGTTACTGCATTAGCTTATCTTCTCCATGGAAGTAGGAATTTTTTGTTTTGTTGTATCATTCGGTCGCTTGGTTCTTATTCTCTCCGGTGGCTCATGATTACCATAGCGACGCCAAGAGACTGGATGAGATTTTCAAGCGACGGCTACGTATGATCGAGCTGGAAGACTCTGCCATGCCTGAGCTGGTAATCAGCAAGCAAATCTCGTCAGATGGTGAGAAAGAAGATGAAGGTGCTCAGACTTCAACTATCCGAGTTGAAAAACTGGAGATAAAGAAAGAAAGTTCATTGCTTAACGTCAAGTTAGAGAATGATATCGAGCCTCTTGTCACCTTTGGAGCTCACAAAAGGAAACGTCTGACTCGAAGTCACCCTAAAGGAGCAAAATTCTGTAGAACTGCAGGACAGAAGGAAAACGGTGCAGATGGCAAGAAGAACAGGCTGACAAATTGTGCAGCGAGATGGTCTGCTAAAAGGTAGGGACCGGATCTCTGTCTTGTCTTCCACAAACACTACCTGTATAAGGTTCATTCCCACTCGAAGTTCATATTTCTGCAGGTTTAAGTCCGCAGAGCAGAACATGATGGATATTATGAAGGAAAAAGGGGCTTCTTTTGATAAGCGAATTTCACGTCAGGAGCTAAGAACTGCAGCACGGCAGCTGATTGGTGACACCGGCCTCTTGGACCACCTACTAAAGCACATTGATGGTAAAGTGACGCCAAGTGGTGTTGAACGGTTTAGAAGGTGTTACAATACAGACGGGACCTTGGAGTATTGGCTCGAGAATGCTGATCTTGTCAAAATTAAACGTGAAGCTGGGGTTCCAGATACTAATTGGGTTCCTCCGTCTTGGTGGAAGGATGCCCCTGGAGAATCTGCTGAGTTGAAGCTGCTTAAGGAAGACGTTGCAAAAATGAAGAGGTACTGTTCTACATTTGTGCTAGTTTTGAGATTTCTGAGTTTGGCGTGCTCCTAAGATTCTGATTTTTTTTCTTTTTACCAGTGAAATCGAAGAACTCTTGTCCCAGCAAAAATTACAAGAGCAGGCTGATGCAAATGAGGTGACTTTTAAGAATAAAGTTTTTCTCTCTCGAAAGAATGCGTTTAGATGAACATATTGGAGTGTAGAGTTATCTTTTTGGTCTTTTTCCCACAGAAAATGTACAAGGATTTGGTTAGCTGGAGGGCAAAGACTGATCAACAAATTACAAAGATCTCAAATTCTTTGACTTCAACTCAGGTATCTGCAGTCCTAAGAGCTGTCCATTTAGGATTGGGAATAAGGCAGCATGTTTTTTATACTAGGATTATGTGTTTGGAGCTGCTTGATCAGGAATTAATTTGGCCCGATAAAGCTATTTCCATATCATTTCCTTTTGTGTAGGGCATTTTCAAGGAATTGATCTCGTGGAAAGATAAAGCAGAGCAGCAGTTGTTGGGAATTTCAAACTCACTGAACAGTCTGCGAGCTTTAAATGATTGTGCTACCTTTAGTCCAGCTCCAGAAAGATGGGAAGATTGGTTTCAGAATACCAACTTGGGTGATATTTTAGGGGATGGTTTTGAACCATTGTTTGGTAGTGCTGATTTTATCAACGCTCTACCAGGGGCTGTTATGCAGGAACCCTTCTCAGTGCCACAAAAACCTTCTAAAAGCCCTTTTCAAGATGTTATTTGCTTTGAAGAACAGCCGTTGGTAAATTCTGGAATGCAAACAGCTAAGAGGTTGAACTTTACTGCTTCGACTATTGTCCAGTAGTAAGAGCAGTCTTGTGTGGTTATTTGTCTAACCTTCAGCTTTTGTTTTGGTTGCATAATTAGAGATGCATCTGGAACGTACAGCCAAGATAATGATAACATGGCTCCAGATTCTTCAACCACTACTAACTCAAAATCAGATATCGACACCACGACTATTCTTTCTCAGGTGAGACGGATAAATCTTTGAGGCCTTCGTCAATGTCCAAATTGAAACTATGGCAAGTTGTCTAGCTTCAAGTTCCTCACTTGCACAGGCTTTGCTTCTAGGTCTAATAAGACTACTCTGGGATAGAAATGTTATGGGCAACTTATTTGCAGAAACTGCTTCATATCATCAATCACTCTACTCTCTTTTTGTTCTATTATGTTTTTCCCGGTGCATCAAAGATTACTAGACTTCTCCATATCCACATCTCAATTTCTGCCCTATTTTCATCTACACTTTCACGCAGCGGTGCATATATTGCTTACATGATTTTGAGGATTCATCTATCGCAATCATTTTATTTTGACCGACTCCCCTGGGTTTTCCCTTGACAGGAAATGTTGGAGTTGGTTGCTTGGAAAGCCAACGTGGAACAGCAGCTAACCGAGATGTCAAACGCTGTCATTGCTCTTCAAGGAAGGTGCTAAGTCTGATTCTCTTTAACCATGAGGACAGAAACAGTTGCACAGGTTGTCAGTCAATGAGTTCTAACTATCTCTTTTAACAACGAGGATGGAAACAGATGTACAGGGCTTCTGAAACCAGAAACAAAAGGTAAAATATAAAGATCTAGAAAGTAAGTTAAGTTAACAGGTAGGTTTTGGCTACTGAATCATAGAAAAGTTCTCTCTAAGTTACCTTGTTAGATCCCCAAATTCAGCTGCTACCTATGATGTGGATTTTAGAGGAAGTTTAGAGAGTTGCTCTCTCTTGTTTGGAGAGTTTATATTCTTCATGATGACATGACATTTTTAGTGTTATTAGTGAACTTTTGATATATATATATATATATATATGATCTGATTCCTATCCCCACTCTAGTCTTTTCTTTCCTGAAGAAAGAGAAAAAGCTTGCTGCAGAGTGACTCTTATGGTCCATTTATTTGCTCATGTTGTATGGTTTTCCGAGTAAGGATTCAATATATATATATATATATATATATATATGTATAATCAATAAATATGAGCAAGTCTTGATGTACGTGAGAATTGAATGATGGAAAATAGATAGATTCGAGTGAATATGAATGTCCACGTAAGCATAAGGATATGCTTTGAGGTATAAGTATTGGTGGAAGAGCACATGGTATGGTCAGGACCTTACGTGCATTGGATGCTGACACTGACAAAAAGACAGAGAAAGGCATATAGACAAAGACAACCCTTCGCGTTAACGAGTCATTGATCCTATGGTCGGCGTTTCAGCCGTAACCGGGGGTTTGGGGTATTTGGCTTAACAAATACCCGGATAAGGCTATCGAATATTAACGATAAAGAGATTAGTATAACGAAGCCGAGTTTTGACCTCCGGATCCGGGTTCGGTTTCAATTATTTCATAACGGGTATTGGGATATCCGGTATATTTATTAAAAATTCAAAATATCTTTTATATTAATATTATATAAAAGAAAACATATATTTATTATTTACTAAAATACTTTTATTTTATTTAATTTTTTTATGTTTTCAGTTTATATAAATTATCTAATCGAGTTTTGAATTTTATTTAAGTTTTTTTATTAAATTTTATAAATTATAAAAGTTTTGAATTTTATTTGTATGAGTTCTAATACGATACTGAAAATCTTATTGAATCCGAGTTAAAGGCGAGATCTCATAAAACCAAAATTATGTTTTTGTAAAACCTGTGGTGATGAAACGGAGACGATGTTTTCTAAAAAAGATGATATCCAACCCGTGTCCATCTATCAATAATTGATTCTCATTTTTTTTTTGTTTTTGGAAAATAAATTATTATCACCCTAAAATTCTCTTTATCAACTTTATTACAATTCAATGGAAGTAAACCCAATTTATACATTCTCACAATCTTGTTCTATTTGGGTTTTTTTCCCTTCATTTTCTTTTATTGGCCACGAAAGAATTTTACACAGAGAGAGAGGGGGGGTCAATGGTTTCTGTCTCCTTGCTTTAATGTCCACGAGTCAGTTTCCTTCCTCTCGCAACAGTTACTCTCTTCTTCTTTAATATCTTCTTCTTCTTCCTCCTCTTCTCTGTTGTATATGATAAGGTGAAAAAACAAGGAAAGATCGAGTTTTAGGAAGACGAGCAAGAATGAACAACCAAGCAAGAACCAGGTGGGTTCTTCCATACAAAACCCAGAACCTCGAAGACCATTACAGTCTCGGGCAAGAACTGGGTCAGGGCCAATTCGGAACCACTTTCCTCTGTACCCATATCCAGACCGGTCGAAAACTCGCCTGTAAATCGATCCCCAAGCGAAAACTCGTTTGCCAGGAGGATTACGACGATGTTCTCAGAGAGATCCAGATAATGCATCACTTGTCGGAGCATCCAAACGTTGTCCGAATCGAGGGCGCCTACGAGGACGGGCAGGCTGTTCATCTGGTCATGGAGCTCTGCGAAGGTGGTGAGCTCTTCGACAGGATCGTGAAGAAGGGCCATTACAGCGAGAGAGAGGCTGTGAAGCTGATCAAGACCATTGTTGGGGTCGTGGAGGCTTGTCACTCTCTGGGTGTTATGCATAGAGATCTAAAGCCAGAGAATTTCTTGTTCGGTGGTGTTGATGATGATGCTCCTCTTAAAGCCACTGACTTTGGCCTCTCTGTTTTCTATAAGCCAGGTCTGGTCTGATTTCCTCGTATTGACGATGCTTCTCTGGGTTGTTCTTGTTGCTGCACTTTTTGCACTTGATTCTATGGTGACATGCTTCACTTTTTAACTCATGTCTTGATCAGTTTAGTGTCAAAGCGGGTCTGGTTTTCTTGTTGATCAAATAGGTTTCTATTTCCTGGTTCACCATCCATCTGATTAATCTGCTGAATCTTGTGGCAAGAATCACCGCATCTACTCTAGTTGTCACTACAGTTCTAGGAATCTGTGTCTTATCAACAAGGAAGTAGTTTCTGAAATTCCCATATTACAAGTAATCTCTCTATTGTCACTCTGGTTGTTTTTTTCATTGAGATGATTCTGAACTTGGAAGAACAAGCACTTCATTCTTTCATTAATAGGACTTATCTCTACAGGCCTTGTGCCAACTCTGTTCTTTTTTTTTTCGAAGTAACTTTATATGATAGCTTGAGATGTTCTGAAGATCTTTTTTTACATGAGCTCCATCCGGGTTTGTTAATATTTGTTTCAGGTGAAACATTCTCAGAAGTTGTTGGTAGTCCTTACTATGTGGCGCCTGAGGTTTTACGCAAGCATTACGGCCCCGAATCCGATGTATGGAGTGCTGGAGTTATCCTTTACATTCTATTAAGCGGTGTTCCGCCTTTCTGGGCTGGTAGCTTTCCCGATGAGTTAATAGTGTAGTTCATATGCACATTTTTAACGTTTCACCGAGTGCTTACATTCATCTTTCTCTCATACCCTTTATAATATCCAGAAAGTGAGATGGGAATATTCAGACAGATTCTACAGGGGAAGTTGGATTTCAAATCAAATCCGTGGCCTAGCATTTCGGATAGTGCCAAGGATCTTATACAGAAAATGCTTGACAGGAACCCAAGAAGAAGGCTGACCGCTCATCAAGTACTTTGTAAGCCGGTTACCGCTCATGTTGAGTCCCGTAACTGCCTGAAAAATAGGTACCCATCAGCCAAGCTGAATCAAACAACATCCTTTTGCTAGGTCACCCGTGGATTGTAGATGATACGGTTGCTCCAGATAAACCTCTGGATTGTGCGGTATTGTCCCGCCTGAAGCAGTTCTCTGCAATGAACAAGCTTAAGAAGATGGCCTTGCGGGTAAGTTTTTATGAACAGATAACAGTTACTACTATCAAGAACCTATCTTCTTGTATAAACGATAATTTTCCGAGATGGTTAATTTTCTGTTGAAGGTAATAGCAGAGCGACTTTCGGAGGAGGAAATCAGTGGCCTCAAAGAGCTGTTCAAGATGATAGACACTGATAACAGTGGAACTATCACATTTGATGAACTAAAAGATGGTCTGAAACGTGTCGGGTCAGAACTCATGGAATCGGAGATCAAAGAACTCATGCATGCGGTAACGTGCAACTTCATTTACATATTTTTTCTCTGTCCATATATATCACAACTCCTGCTGAGTTGCTATATTGGCATTCCCTCATGCAGGCTGATATTGACAACAGTGGAACAATCGACTATGGAGAGTTCTTGGCTGCTACCATTCATTTGAATAAGCTGGAGAGAGAGGAGAATCTAGTGACTGCATTCTCCTTCTTTGACAAAGATGGGAGCGGTTATATAACCATCGATGAGCTTCAACATGCTTGCAAAGAGTTTGGTCTGAACGATACCCATCTCGAGGAAATTATCAAAGACATTGATCAAGACAATGTGAGTTATGACCACATCTTTTTCCGTCTGGTTACCTGCTCATGTTTCAAGGCTGCTTGTTTCGTATTTTGTTATGTCGATTGTGTTTGTGTGTGTATAGGACGGGCAAATCGACTATGGGGAGTTCGTTGCGATGATGAGGAAAGGAAACGGCGGTGGTGGAATTGGACGAAGAACAATGAGAAATACTCTCAACTTGGGAACAGCTTTTAGCTTAACCGTGGGTGATTCATCTTCTTAACATTGTTTACATGACTTCTTTTTCAATTTTTTGGTTGGAATTCTTGCTTGAGAACTTTAGCTACAAACATAATACATGTGACCAAACTTGCTAATTATTTGATTTTACTCAGCTTTTCTCTTTGATCTTGTTATCAGTAATTGAAAATGCAAGAGAAGGTTGTATGGTTTCAACATCAAAACATGAGCAAGACAAAGAAATCAGAGAAAAAGGGAATAATACATTTCATTGATGAATAAGACAGTTTTTGCCATTCAGAACCTCCTAAGTTTCCTACTCTAATGTGCATAGCTGCTGTTCAAGTTGGAGTTCAGAGAACAAGGAGCTCTTCTCCAATTTCATTCTAAGGAAGATTTCATTCAGAACTTCATATATCTCATCAGATTTCGGATGTGATTTATCTTCAACCATAAACTTATGGACCTCACCTCCTTCCTCCAGAAAGCTGTATCCAGCTGCTTTTGTGATTCTTTGGCTCTTCATCATCTTCCTCAGCCTTGAAACCCCATCCCATTTCTCAGTTCTGGCATAGATATTCGACATGATCACGTAATTACCCGGGTTGGAAGGTTCGAGCTTGAACAGTGCCTCACTCGCTACTTCAGCTATCTCCTCGTTCCCATGGACACTGCATGCCCCCAAAAGTGTTCCCCAAACCACAGCATCTGGCTTCATGGGCATTGTTTTTATGAGAATGTAAGCTTCTTGCAGCTTTCCTGCACGGCCAAGGAGATCAACCATGCATCCGTAGTGCTCTAGCTTTGGGGAGGTATTAAAAATTTTAGCCATAGACTCGAACAGTTCTCTGCCCTTGATGACCATTCCTCCATGCACGCATGCCAATAGCAATCCCACAAACGTAACATCGTCGGGTTTGATCCCTTCTTGCTGCCATAGAAACAAATACAATTGAGAATTGTGGTGTTAGAGCTTAAACCCCTGATGAACCGAGAAGATTAGAGATGCATCAAATGCTTGAACTAATGGAGAAACTGCTCACCAGCATTTGGGCATACAGTTCAAGAGCTTCATTGTATTTCCCGTGGATAGCTAATCCATTGATCATGGAGTTCCAAGAGCATAAATTTCTCCTCTTTCCGATCTCATCGAACACCCGATTTGCCACCTCAACCTTGCCGCACTTAGTGTACAACTCCAGTATAGCATTGCTCACATAGACATTGTCAAAAAACCCATTTTCTCTAGCATAAGCCTCTATCCTTTGGCCAATCTCCAACGCCCCGAGATTTGCACAAGCTGGAAGAACACTGGTTATGGTTATATGGTTCGGTTTCACGGCTTTATCTTTCTCCATGCACAAAAACATGGACAGAGCTTTCGAGTAATTGCCGTTCTGAGAAAACCCGGAAATCATGGCGGTCCACGAGATCACATTCTTCTCAGGCATCGAATCAAACAAATACGTAGCAGACTTCATATCCCCGTTTCTCGAATACCCCGAAACCATCGCATTCCACACGGGTATATCCCGTTCAGGCATTTCATCGAACACTCTACGTGCGCAGCCCAATAGCCCCAACTTCGCATACGTATCGATCAAAGCAGTGGAACAAAACGAATCAGAAACGAAGCCAGATTTACAAAACCGGGAATGCAGCATCCGGGCAGGAAGAGGATACGACATGGAAGCCGAAGCCGAGAAGACAAAAGTGAATGTGTGATGATTGGGTCGGAGGCCATTGAAGGAGAGGAGATTGAAGAGGAAGATGGATTCATGGGGTTGGTGATGAGCAGAATAAGATTGAATGAGCTTGTTGTAGAGGAAGAGACACGGAGTGGGATAAAGATCGAAGAGTTTTCGAGCATAAACAAGGTTTGGGATCTGAAGCAGGTCCTGTAAGAGATCTTTGGTGAAATCTATGCCGGATTTGAGGCTGTGGGCATGGAATTGTTTGATTTTGTTCATGACCCGAACAGAAAACACAGCTTTTGTCTGCATACAACGAATAACTAGGATTTTACTTAAATTAAATCCACTAATTAAAATATGATTAACAATATTAATAGTACTTAATTAAATTTAAACATATCATAATTAACCTTTTATCAAAAAAACAAAATTAAACATATCATTGATATTATTTTTTATTTTAATAATGAACAAAATGCTGCGAACGGCTTGAACCGGAAATTAGATTAGATAAACCTTGGGAGTCGTATCCGTTGCCGAGAAGACAATCTCTCTCTTTCTCCGCCATGGATACGGAGGTGGAGGTCCGAGCGGTCGCCGGAATTGGCGACTGTTTTGTCTCTCTCCCTCGTCATCTTCTCCACGTGCTTCAGTCCACAAGCTCCTCTCTTCTTCCTCCTCTGCTTCCGCTCGAGCTCCGCTCCGGCGATCGCCGTTGGTCTGTCGCTTGGTCCGGCTCCACTTCCTCCTCTCCAGCCATCGAGGTTCTTTCTCTCTCTCTCACCTCTATACTTTTGTTCAAGCCTGATGAAATATGCGGATGTCTGTCCGGAAAAATGCTGACTTTCAATCGATGATCACTGCTTCGACGAAATTGTGATTCAGTCTATTTTTTCTGGGTTGGTTTCTAGAAATTCGTTCTCTTTATTAAGATGTAACGAGTTCTGAAGGAAACCCAGAAATTTTCATGAATGATTTGTCTTCCTTGAAATCATTTTTGTTTATGGCTTTGTGGTCTTCTATTCCGTTTCTCTGCATTAGGTATCGAGGGAGTTTGCGGAAAGCATTTCGTTGCCGAATGGTACGGTTGTCCGAGTTCGAGTTCTTGGTAATGTGCCAAAGGCTACTTTAGTTACAGTAGAGCCAGAGACAGAAGATGATTGGGAAGTTCTTGAGCTTAATGCTGAACTTGCTGAAGCAGCTTTACTAAGGCAGGTAAATGGTCTTCTCCTGTCTCTTCTTTACTCATGTCCCTTCTCTCTACATTCGCATCTCTTGTTTGCTGGATAATGTGAACTCTACTTTTGTTTCCCCTGCGGTCTTTTCTCCAATCTTTATCCCGTCATTTTCTTGTCTAGTAATTATAGTTTGTAGGGCCAGTGATAGAAGATGATAAAAATCATTACTTTGCACGGTTTTCTAAATGAAACTTTTAAAATACCTTTTCCAGGTGAGGATCTTACATGAGGCCATGAAATTCCCATTGTGGTTACATGACCGCACTGTCATTAAGTTTGCTGTGGTTTCAACCTTTCCACCAAAAGGGGTGGGTAAGACAATATTTACTCTTCACTTTTGTCTTCTTATTCCTCCTTTGTACTCTGGTTTTCTTCTTCTGCTTCTTCTTCCCTTGGATATGAATTGTCACTTGTTATGTCTGCTTACAGTTTTCCTGATTTTATAGAAATGACACAAATGTCTTGACTGGTGGTTTTGCTTTCAGTACAACTTGTTCCAGGAACTGAAGTCGCGGTGGCTCCAAAGATGCGCAAGAGAAATCTAAATTCACATGATGTTTCTAATATGGCTTCCTTGGAGAAAGAAAGTATTCATGTGAAAGCTTTGTTACGTGTGCAAGATTCTGATAGATCAGTCTTCCATAAAACTGACGTCAAAGGGGTTGAGCTAAGGGTAGTGCTCACTTCCATTGCTTATATTCATCCAGAAACGGCCAAAAAGTACTATTTAGAGCCACTTCAATTGGTGTCCATTTTGCCTAGATTACCTCTGAGAAATAGTGTGAAGAAGGATGAAGCCTTCAAAATGAAAAGTGATGAATCTCCAAAGGTGGTTGACAATGACCCTCTGAGGGGAAAGAAAGAACCTCGTCAAGTGATTGTCCGACTTATCTTTTCAGATTTAGCAGCCAAAGGACACCTGATGATGGCTGAGTCACTTCGTCTCTATCTAAGAGCAAGCTTGCACTCATGTAAGTATTCTGTTTGAGCACGTTCTGCTATGTTCTCTTTGCATCCAAACTATTGACTGTAAAGGCATTTCTTGATTGAAATATCATGTATTGCAGCACATTGTGGAATAACTACACTATCCTACCTTATGTGACCCATGAGCGAACTTTCTATGTAGTGCCCCCGCGTAAAGATAACACTTTGGACAAACTTCAATTGCTATGATTAATTCTTCATACTTTTGTTAGAACTTCATCATTTTTTCCTGAATAGTTGGTTTCTCTTGCGTAGAATCAGCTTAACATTTGGTTTACTAAGAGAAATTGTTTGTTACGAATACAAAGTAGTTTCCACCGGACCCCTTGATTTTATTGTCTAACCGGTCATTGTGGTCAGTGATCGCTGAATATTTACTAAAGGTTGTGCTAGATCAATCTATTTGATTAATGACTCACCGTATAGGGTACAAAAATTTTGTCATTTACACTATCAAAGATGGAAACAAAATTGTCTCATTTCTGAGAATTATGTGCATTTGTTGAATCCAAAAGTTATGAAGGAAGCTCTGCTATGCATTTTTCCTATCCCAGTTAAGCATTCTTATTACACAATCTACAATGTCATCACAAAGAAATCAGTGTCTGAGTAAGAGTTGCCACTTGAATGCAGGGGTATATGTGAGGGGGTGCAATGTGAAGGTGAATAAAGAAATCCCTGGTCTTTCCCTTTTTCCTTGTATCTTTAAGATGTCTGAGAAAGATAAGCAAGAGCGGGTCGAGATTCTCTCAGTTCTTTCTAGAAAGGTTGGAAATTTGTTTTCTTGTCATTTCTAAACGCCACTTTTTCTTGAGTTTGGTTTTTCTGGATGTAACATTTCTTTCTGCATTTCCGCAGCTCCCAATGGCTGGTGACATCGACCTGGATGCTATAGCACAAATGACAGAAGGATTTAGTGGAGCTGACCTCCAAGCTCTTCTCTCAGATACTCAGCTCGCTGCTGTTCACGAATTTCTAAACAAAGAAGACAACCCTGAGCTAGGGAGCATGCCAATGATAACTGACACTCTTCTGAGGTCTGTGGCATCAAAGGCAAAGCCATCGGTTTCAGAGACCGAGAAGCAAAGGCTGTATGCTATATATAGCGAGTTTCTGGATTCAAAAAGATCGGTTTCTGCACAGGTCGCTTTCCCTTTTTCCCTTTCCTCCCTCCTTCCTCTGTTACAGTTAACATACACATTTGTAAGCTGATTACTAGTACTGAATTTCTGCAGTCAAGAGATGCAAAGGGCAAAAGAGCAACTTTAGCATAACAATAAGGTAAATTTATAGTCAAGTTCATCCGCATAGTACAGTGATCGCCTGGATACAGACGTTCAGCAAAAGCTTGATCATAGCTACACATGGAAGAAGCGTAAAACCAAATCAAGATGGGTCCTTTTTCGTTCTTGTGGTCATCTGAAGCACCGCTTGTTTCTAGTCTTGGTTGATAATGGCGATGAATGGCATCCGAGATGTTGTATATGTTGTGCCACTACAGCTAGTGAGGATAAAAGGGCAATAATACTCTTTCAGGATCTGGCTTAAGCACATATACAGATGTTGTGGACTGGTCCGTGCATGATGAGTTTATCATGTCTCTTTCATCAGAGGATTCTCATAAAGAGGAACAAGGGACTGTTTACCGTCCTGAGAATAATAAAGGATTGAAAGGCCTTCTCCGCCTGTGGTCATTGGCACAGATTAATGCTTTTAAGTCAGTCACTGGAGCTGATGTTCCTGCTTTAATCCTGGGAAGTGAAACACTACTTCATTTTGAAGTGAATGGACTAAAATCTTATGATCGCAGAGGCGGGCAAGCACCTCGTAACGATCATTTGGAAAATGGAAACAGGGATAAAAACCATCCTGTAGAAATTTTATACATAATGAGAATCTCTGACGAGTCTTTGCTTGGGGATAAATCCTTTGCATACAAGGTTACCATGGATAAAATAGATGAGAGCAACAATGTGATGCATATTGATTCAATGGTTGAAAAGATGAATGTTGGTGACCCTATATCTTTCACTTCTGGCAAAGAAAGACGCTCCAACAAAGCTGTTTCTCCCGATATATCCTCCTTGTCCTGGATGGGCACTATTGTTTCAGATGTTATTAAGAGTAGGTGTTTTTCTCTCTCTTAGTGTCTTTCTAGAATTCAGATATCACTATCCCATACTAAATTATACTTGCATGTGAATCTTTTTGCATTTAGATATAAATAGATCAATGATGGTGACCCTGTTTCGCGTGTGCTTCGTAGTAGCGTCTTGTTAATTTAGATTTTGGCTTAATTCATTGTAATTTTGCTGTGTGGTGTAGGTTTTAGTTACACCAAAAAATGTGTGGAAATGTTTGTTTAACCAACAACTGCAATTCTGTGACCATCTACCTTTTGTGTATTCTTCACATGTAATTGGTTTGATCTGACATTAATAGCATCCAGAATATTGTGCCTGGAAAATCTGTTCATGAACCTCACAACACTGTTATGCAGGGATGATTGTGTTGTTGTCTCCTGCTGCTGGAATGTGGTTTAGTGAGTACAATATGCCTTCACCTGGACATATTCTCATACACGGGCCTTCAGTGAGTTCCTCTCTCTAATTTGGCTGTTCATTCGGCAAATACTTGATTAGAAACAATGATGTATACAATAAGATGCATGATTTTCTAGATTTTGTGTCTTGTGTGTAATCTAGAATGGCTTGCTGTTTGTCGCCTCATGTCGGCTACGTTAGTTGAAATTTAATGGAAGCAGATGCTAATTTTAAATATAGATTATGCGCTGTATTCATCATCCCTTGCCTCTTTATCAATGCACACATTATGGTGGCTTATTTCTTTTCTTTGTTATTTTAAATATATTTTTCGGAAATTTAATTAGGCATGTGATTTCATGTTTGTCTATCCTCTTTCTGTATGACAAGTTACGTTTTGATATTTTTAGATGTACTCTACTTTTTCCATTCCAACTTTGTTTAGTGTATTTCAGCATTTAAAGACTATTTGTTACTTGCATTTTTTTTTATCACTGTCTCGATTGTATTGTTATCTAGTCAAATGGAAGCAGATGGTTTGACCAGGCTTGAGCGTTGGGATTTGTTTTGTGTGAAAACTTTGGTCCTAAGAACCTTGAAATATGATTTCCTTTACTTTCAGGTTTTTTTTAATTATCTCATATAGCTACTGGTTCCAGTAACCTGGTCTTTAACTGGTGTAAGGTTATGGTTTGCAGGGGTCTGGGAAAACAATATTATCTAGAGCTGTTGCAAAGTACTTTGAAGAACAAAAAGACGTCTTGGCACATGTGTGAGTATGCTTGCATTTGCCTTTGCTGATTTGGTGCTGGCTACTTAGACTCTTGCTCTGCATTCATTCTGAGACACACGTGGTTAAGATGACATTGATTTTCATCTGCAGGATTTTTGTATCTTGCTCTGCACTTGCCTTGGAGAAGGTCCAAAATATTCATCAAGTACTTTCTGGTGTAATTTCCGAGGGATTGGAAAATGCACCCTCCATCATCATTTTGGATGATCTTAGCAGCATCATCTCGACTTCTTCAGATATGGAAGGAGCCCAAGTTTCAGCAGCAATGACTATGCTAACAAAATTCCTGACTGATGTGATAGATGATTATGGGGTATGAACTCTTGACATATATAGGTCCTAGCGTATGTTACACCTTTTCACATTTATCAAATGAGTTCCGTTCTTCACATGCAGCCTAAACATATTAAAATTAGACCTTCTATGTTGTGAGGGAACTTGACTTCAAATGACAGTCCTTAGCAGTTCTTTGATCTTTTCTTGTTTGACGCATTCTAAACTCGGTGACTAGGATTGAAATTCCTTGAACACATTCTTATCTAAATTTCCATTCAATAACACAGAGCTCACCTTTGTATTCATGGAGTTACATTTAGCTGATCTATATCTTCTGTTGACTCAACAGGAATACAGGAAAAGCTCTTGTGGAATAGGTCCACTTGCCTTTGTTGCTTCTGTACAGTCTCTAGATAACATACCACAAACACTGAGCTCATCAGGTGCAGCTTGTTCAAGAGCTTTACATCTACCTGCTTTTAAAATAATTTATCAGACATGGCTTTGGAAGTCTTTTTCACTTTATGATATATGATTCCCATGACCTTGTCAGGAAGATTTGATTTTCATGTTCAACTGGCTGCTCCTGCTACCTCGGAACGGGGGGCCATACTGAAGCATGAGTTACAGAAACGCTCTATACACTGTTCAGAAGATACATTACTGGAAGTAGCTGGAAAGTGCGAAGGATATGATGCATATGACCTGGTATTTAGAATTGTCTGTAGCCATTATTGATTATGTATAGACTAAATGATAGCTGAGAGAACATGTTTTTAAGCCTTCATGGTAATATTGATCTGTGATCCTTCATGATACGTTCTCATCTGAACCCTTTGCTCTTCCCTTTTTGATTTGGTTGCCATGATCATCACCGCTTGTTCTCCTTTCCTTCCTTTTGAATATCATTCACCCTGAAAGATCATGGTCTTTTGATGACGGATCCTACTTTCTAGGAAATATTGGTCGATAGAGCTGTTCACTCTGCCATAGGGCGGCATCTGTCTTCTGAATCGGAGATACCCGAACATATTTTGGTCAGAGAAGACTTTACTCGAGCTATGCATGAATTTGTTCCTGTTGCCATGCGGGACATCACAAAATCTGCTTCGGAGGGTGGACGCTCTGGGTGGGAGGATGTTGGTGGAGTGACTGATATTAAAAGTTCCATTAAAGAGGTACAAAAAACATTTTAATGACCTGCTCTGTTTTGTATGTGCTCGAATTTCATATTCCATTGAACTAACGTTATTATCATTTTAAATATAAACCAGGGATATTCTCTAACTGCATATATTCACTATTGTCTCGTTATGTTTGGATTAGTACTTGGACTGTATCCTGTCTAAGTTGAAATATCCTTTTAGTTTACTTTGTGTTTGATACTGCTAGTGTTCTGTTTGTTTCGTTTGTTAATAATATGGTATATTCCATGTGCTTTATCGTGATTTACCTCCACGTGCTCCACTCAGTAAATCTAGACTACACTTAATATAGCCTTTAGCTATAACCATTTCTATGCTAACTTATTTGTACTTTTTCAAATTGTATCTTTCCTCTCCAGATGATTGAATTGCCATCAAGATTTCCAAATATCTTTGCAAAAGCTCCACTGAGGTTGAGATCAAATGTTCTCTTATATGGCCCACCTGGTTGTGGGAAGACCCACATAGTCGGTGCAGCTGCTGCAGCTTGTTCTCTTCGTTTTATATCTGTGAAGGGGCCTGAACTCTTGAACAAATATATCGGTGCTTCTGAGCAAGCTGTAAGAATGAAACTTTTGTTTAATTTTGTCCTTTTCCTATCTGCTGCCCCTAAAGCAACCTTGGATGCTATACCCTTACTCTTCCGCTTCAGTATTGCATGTTTTATCTGTACATGAGAACGAATTGAGAGGGCCTTCTTTCCTTTAAACATATCTAGTCAACACCTGGAAATCTGAAGAATAATGTACTTGTCCATTTTTGGTGAAAATGATTTTCTCAGGTTCGCGATATATTTTCAAAAGCAGGAGCTGCAGCACCATGCCTGCTCTTCTTTGATGAATTTGATTCGATTGCTCCAAAGAGAGGACATGACAACACGGGAGTAACTGATCGAGTTGTTAATCAAGTTAGTCCCCCCCCCCCCCG